>NW_027361761.1:13352500-13827500 GCF_039654945.1 Dendrobates tinctorius | reverse complement strand
ACCCGGGCCCCTATGCCCATGGACGGGATAGTACGTCTACCGCGATCAGCGGCGCCCACGTGGTGAGCGCCGCTGATCGCGGCCGGGTGTCAGCTGATTATCACAGCTGACACCTGGCACAATGTGTCAGGGGCGGTCACGGACCGCCCCCGACACGTTAACCCCTTGCACACCACGTTCAAACATGATCGCGGTGTACCGGGGGTTAAAGGGAAGCATCGGCAGGGAGGGGGCTCCCTCTGTGCTTCCCTGAGCCCTCCACGGCAGCGCAATGTGCAGCGCTGCTGCGGGGGGCTCCTTTCCTCCAGGCCCCCGAATCCAAGATGGCGACGGGGGCCTTCGGGGGCCTGCAGGAAGCTGGCTTCCTCAGTGCCTACAAAGCGCAGGCATGAGGAAGCCTTCTGCACTGCCTGTGACAGATTGCAGATCTGTCACAGTGATCTGTGATGTGACAGATCAGCGATCTCTCACAGGACAGTGATGTCCCACCTGGGACTATTTAATAAAGTTAAAAAAAAATAAAAAAAAGTGTAAAAATAATTTTAAAAAAATCGCCAAATGAATTAGAAAAAAAAAAAAATATTCCCCCAATAAATCCATTTTTTGGAAATAAAAAAAAAAACCCAATAAAAGTACACATATTAGGTATCGCTGCGTCCGTAACGACCTGCCCTATAAAACTGTCCCATTAGTTAACCCCTTTAGTGAACCCCTTAAAAAATAAAAAACGAAGCAAAAAATAATGATTTATTATCATACCGCCAAACAAAAAGTGTAATAACGCACGATCAAAAAGACGCATATAAATATCCATGGTACCGCTGAAAAAGTCATATTGTCCCGCAAAAAATGAGCCACCACACAGCATCATCAGCGAAAAATTAAAAAAGTTATAGCTCGCAGAATAAAGCGATGCAAAAATAATTATTTTTTATATAAAATAGTTTTCATTGCATAAAACCGACAAAACATAAAAAATGACCTAAATGAGGTATCGCTGTAACCGTACTGACCCAAAGAATAAAACCGCTTCATCAATTTTACCGCACGCGGAACGGTGTAAACGCACCCCCCCAAAAGAAATTCATGAAACACTGGTTTTTGTTCATTCTGTGTCCCAAAAATTGGAATTAAAAAGCGATCAAAAAATGTTACGTGCCCGAAAATGGTACCAATAAAAACGTCAACTCGTCCCGCAAAAAATAAGACCTCACATGACTCGGTGTGTCAAAATACGGAAAAATTATAGCTCTCAATATGTGGTGATGCAAAAACTATTTTTACAATAAAAAGCGTCTTTTAGCGTGCGACAGCTGCCAAACATAAAAACCGCCATAAATAGTAAATCAAACCCCCCGTTATCACCCCCTTAGTTAGGGAAAAATAATAAAATTAAAAAAAATGTATTTATTTCCATTTTTCCATTAGGGTTAGGGTTAGGGCTAGGGTTAGGGCTAGGGTTAGGGTTAGGGTAGGGTTAGGGCTAGGGTTAGGGCTAGGGTTAGGGTTAGGGCTGAGATTAGGGTTAGGCTGTGTGCACAGGCTGCGGATTAGGTGCGGATTCATCCGCGTGGATTTTGTAAAATCCGCAGGTGAAACCGCAGGTCAAAAGACCTGCGGTTTCACCTGCGGATTGCTCTGCGGTTTTGCCCTGCGGTTTTTCATCTCCTCAATGGAGGAGATGGCAAACCGCAGCGGAATCCGCAGAAAGAATTGACATGTCAATTCTTTCTGCGGATTGAAAACTGCAGATAATCCACGCGGAAAATTCCGCACCGTCTGCATTGCGGTTTTTGATTCCCATAGGGAATCATTGTACTGTACACCGCAGCCGAAACTGCTGCGGGTCCGCAGCGGCCAAAACCGCTGCGGAACCGCAGCAAAATCCGCAGCGTGTGCACACAGCCTTTGGGGTGTGTTGGGGTTCGGGTTGGAGTTAGAATTGGGGGTTTCCACTGTTTGGGCACATCAGGGGCTCTCCAAATGCAACATGGCGTCTGATCTCAATTCCAGCCAATTCTGAGTTGAAAAAGTCAAATGGTGCTCCTTCCCTTCCAAGCTCTGCCATGCACCCAAACAGTGTTTTACCCTCACATGTAGGGTATCAGCCTACTCAGGACAAATTGCAAAACAATTTTTGGGGTCCAATTTCTCCTGTTACCCTTAGGAAAATAAAAAATTGGGGGCAAAAATATATTTTTTTATTTTCACGTCCGAGCGTTATAAACTTCTGTGAAGCACTTGAAGGTTCAAAGTGCTCACCACAGATCTAGATAAGTTCCGTGGGGGGTCTAGTGTCCAAAATGGGGTCACTTGTGGGGAGTTTCAATAGTTTAGGTACATCAGGGGCTCTCCAAACGCACATGACACCCGCAGACCATTCCATCAAAGTCTGCATTCCAAAACGTCACTGCTTCCCTTCCGAGCCCCGACGTGTGTCCATACAGTAGTTTTCTCCCACATATGGGGTGTCAGCGTACTCAGGACAAATTGGACAACAACTTTTGGGGTTCAATTTCTCCTGTTACCCTTGGGAAAATAAAAAAATTGGGGACTAATTGATCATGTTTGTGGAAAAAATACGATTTTTTTATTTTCATGCCCTGGCATTATAAACTTCTGTGAAGCCCTTGGGGGTTCAAAGTGCTCCCCTCACATCTAGATAAGTTACTTAGGGGGTCTAGTTTTCAAAATGGGGTCATTTGTGGGGGGTTTCCACTGTTTAGGTACATTAGGGGCTCTCCAAAGGCAACATGACACCCGCAGACCATTCCATCAAAGTCTGCATTCCAAAACGTCACTACTTCCCTTCCGAGCCCTGACGTGTGTCCATACAGTAGTTTTCTCCCACATATGGGGTGTCAGCGTACTCAGGACAAATTGGACAACAACTTTTGGGGTTCAATTTCTCCTGGTACCCTTGGGAAAATAAAAAAATTGGGGACTAATTGATCATGTTTGTGGAAAAAATGCGATTTTTTTATTTTCATGCCCAGGCATTATAAACTTCTGTGAAGCCCTTGGGGGTTCAAAGTGCTCACCACACATCTAGATAAGTTCCTTAGGGGGTCTAGTTTTCAAAATGGGGTCATTTGTGGGGGGTTTCCACTGTTTAGGTACATTAGGGGCTCTCCAAAGGCAACATGACACCCGCAGACCATTCCATCAAAGTCTGCATTCCAAAACGTCACTAGTTCCCTTCCGAGCCCCGACGTGTGCCCATACAGCAGTTTTCTCCCACATATGGGGTATCAGCATACTCAGGACACATTGGACAACAACTTTTGCGGTCCAATTTCTCCTGGTACCCTTGGGAAAATAAAAAAAATGGTGACTAAAAGATCATGTTTGTGGAAAAAATACGAATTTTTTATTTTCACGCCTGGGCGTTATAAACTTCTGTGAAGCACTGGGTGGTTCAAAGTGCTCACCACACATCTAGATAAGTTCCTTGGGGGGTCTAGTTTACAAAATGGTGTCATTTGTGGGGGGGTTCCACTGTTTAGGTACATCAGGGGTTTTCCAATCGCGACATGGTGTCCGATCTCAATTCCAGCCAAAAACGTCAAATGGCGCTTCTTCCCTTCCGAGCTCTGCCATGCGCCGAAATAGTGGTTTACCCCCACATGTGGGGTATCAGCGTACTCAGGACAAATTGCACAATAACTTTTAGGGTCCGGTTACCCTTGGAAAAATAAGAATTGAGGGTGAAAAGATCGTTTTTGTGGAAAAAATATGATTTTTTAATTGTACCGCTGTACGTTATAAACTTCTGTAAAGCCCTTGTGGGTTCAAAGTTCTCACCACATATCTAGATAAATTCCTTGGGGGGTCTAGTTTCCAAAATGGGGTCACTTGTAGGGGTTTTCCACTGTTTAGGTACATCAGGGACTCTCCAAACGTGACATGGCGTCCAATCTGAATTCCAGCCAATTTTGCATTGAAAAAGTCAAACGGCGCTCCTTCCATTCTGAGCTCTGCCATGCGCCGAAACAGTCGTTAACCCCACATATCAGGTATGAGCGTACTCAGGACAAATTGCACAATAACTTTTGCAGTCTAATTTCTCCTGTTACCCTTGGTAAAATAAAAAAAATTGAACCTGAAGTATTTTTTTTATGAAAAAAAGTTAGAAGTTCATTTTTTTTTTAAATATTCAAAAAAATTCCTGTGACGCACCTAAAGGGTTAATAAACTTCTTGAATGTGGTTTTGAGCACCTTAAGGGGTGCAGTTTTTAGAATGGTGTCACTTTTGGGTATTTTCTATCATATAGACCCCTCAAAGTGGCTTCAAATGTGATGTGGTCCTAAAAATAAAATGGTGTTGTAAAAATGAGAAATCGCTGGTCAACTTTTAACCCTTAATAACTTCCTAACAAAAAAAAATTTTGGTTCCAAAATTGTGCTGATGTAAAGTAAACATGTGGGAAATGTTAGTTATCAAGTTTTTTGTGTGCCGCATCTCTGTGATTTAAGGGCATAAAAATTAAAAGTTGGAAAATTGCGAAATTTTCAAAATTTTCGCCAAATTTCTGTTTTTCTCACAAATAAACGCAAGTTATTTGAATGAAATTTTACCACTATCATGAAGTACAA
This sequence comes from Dendrobates tinctorius, assembly GCF_039654945.1. Lineage (NCBI taxonomy): Eukaryota > Metazoa > Chordata > Amphibia > Anura > Dendrobatidae > Dendrobates > Dendrobates tinctorius. The sequence goes on along the minus strand of NW_027361761.1, from coordinate 13,822,903 downwards.
TATGTCACGAGAAAACAGTGTCAGAATCACCAGGATCCATGGAAGCGTTTCAGAGTTATGACCTCATAAAGGTACAGTGGTCAGAATTGTAAAAATTGGCCCGGTCATGAACGTGCAAACCACCCTTGGGGGTGAAGGGGTTAAAATATATGCACTGTAGGTAAAAATGTATTTTTATTATCTAAATTGTGTCAACTAGTGTAAGACACAGCAAAAATAGTGGAATGGAGGCCTGAAATGAAACAATTTTTAGCCCACAGATATATTAGGCATCTCACGAAAATTCCAGACTGTTCAATATGTGTTCTGTATTTTAAATTTTTTTCCCCAAAATAGTGGATACAAATAGGATAAAAGACATCAAATACAGTGCAATGTAGCCCTGAAATGCCACAATTTTTAGCACACATATAAATTGGTGTCTGACAGACTGTTCAATATGTGGCCTGGATTTATTTATTTTTTCCACCAAAATAGTGTATAGAAATATTGTAAGACACAGGAAAAAAAGGGGAACGTAGCCCTGAAATTCTACAATTTTTAGCCCACTGATAGATTAGGCATCTGACGAAGAGAGCACACTTTCAAATAGCTGCCCTGTATTTTTATTTTTTTTGTCCAGCAAAATTGTGTCAATAAGTAGGCTATGACACAACCAAAAAAATTCTATGGAGGCCTGAAATGACAAAATTTTTAGCGCAATGATATATGATCCCTGTGGCGGACAAAACCTAGTGTAAAATATCTGCCCTGCAGCTAAATATTTTTAGGGCAGCAAAATGGTGTCTGAAAATTGTATGAGACACTCCCAAAAAATTCTACAGTACCACAAAAATGGCAGATTTTTCTGCGCATTCAGATGTCATGTCCAGGACAGGCAAACCCCTTTAAAATAGCTGTGTTTTCATGCTGTACTATGAAAAGGGTCTGGCTGTATTCTGCAGTGTCAACAAGCAATTACAGAAAAAAAAGGGTTCTGGATTGCTTTGAAAAAAAGCAATCAGTATTAAGATGCCCCAAAAAATTTGTTGCCCACTGAGACCTGGGGCTGTGTAGATACAGAGTCAATATATGTAATAGGCAGCAGCAGCAGACAGTAATAGAATGGAGCCTCTTGATATATGCAATTAAGTATGCCACAGAATGCCTGTCTGCTACTGAGATCTACAGTATATACCCACATACAGTGCGTGAATGCCTTCAACTTATATGAATATAAGCACATACACTCCCTGCTTATGTAAGAAGATGAGTCAAGACAAAGTTAGCAGTTTGCGATGCCCTTTAAGGCCGGAACTATTGGGGCTGTCAGCACCGTTGGTGGGGGAACTTTCCTCTGACAGAGACTTTTCTGTCAGATAGCAGGGGGTGCGGGGTACAAAAGGAGACCTGAGCACAGGAATGGGTCAGACTCGGCGGGAAGGCGACAGGAGGCGGTTGACTCCCTCTCCCCTGCTCACGCTGACAACTCCATTTTTCCCATACCTCAGTGTGCTGACCCTAAGACTACTCGTGACGCAATTGAGTTACCATCAGTTCACGCACTGTTGGATACTCCTGTTTTTCCGGAGACCCCAAACAAACTGTTTAGAAACTACTCCCATGGGCTGTTGCGGCCTGTTCAAATGCCCACGACCTGTGTCCCACGCCATTTCTGAGAAATCCACATAAAGGACTGTTTCCATGTTTCGGCGCACCCAAGTCAAGCAGAACTGAATCCATCAGCACTGTCGGGCGGCAGTCCTATTCATGTCTCCGTAGTAGAGCCAGAGACTTTTTTACATCAGTTGAGACACCGCCGAGAGATTTTCCAGCCTTCCCCTTGCCAGAACTACAACCGATAAGTTGTCTTGTTTTGTATATTCTTTTTCTGATTGTCTTTTCCTCCCTGCATGGAGTATTTTGTGTTATTGCCTGTTCAGTAAATCCTTGTTAACCCCTTCTCTGTCTCCAGTTACTCACTGCATCCCAATGAACTGTTTATCCCTTACACCTACCTAGCACTGCAATCTATAGACGCCGTAATTAGTCCTTAAAAGGACTGTTGATTAAGCTGTATTTGTGTATTATTTGATGTCAGACCTACACTACCTTCTTAACCCCCAAATCAGACCCCATCTCAGCAGCAGCTCTCCCTAAACGTGCAGGAAGGAGACCAGAGCTCCCTGCGAATAATCCCGGAAATGCTCAGTGCTCGCTGTGTACCGCTAGTATAGCGATACTTGGGTGAGCACCGAGTAGTGGCGAGCACTTTCGCTCATCACTAGTTAGGACATTTTGGGTGTTTCTTGCACCCTGATTGGCTAGCCGCAATGTGAACACATAAAGTTAGGAAAAAAATAATGACTGCCTAACCCCTTCCCGACCTGTGATGCCACGTAGGCATCTTGAAAGTCGGTGTTAATTTGACCTGTGACACCAATGTGGCATCATGGGGAGATCGCGTTCCTGCTGGTCAGGTGACCAGGGTCAGTGAAAGGTCACCCGGCCCGCAGGTACAGGAGGACATGTACTTCACCCCGGGGGGGTGGCTTTGAAAGTGAAACAGACAATCAGAGCAATTGTAATATTTCACCAATGAAACTTGATGGAGACCGCGATCTGTCCCCCCCACCGACTGACGGGGGCGATCTGCGCCCGCCACCGACTGACGATGGCGATCTGCTGCCGCCATCAGTATTTGCTCTCCCTCCGCTCCCCCCGCTTTCCAATTACCCCCCTCCCTCCCCCGGTACCTCCCGAGTTCCGGTACCTCCCGGTGTCCCTCCGGCCGCCAGATTCATTCATACACTCCAGTTACATTTTGATCACTGTGATAGACCCTATCACAGTGATCAAAATAAAAAAGTAACTATCCCCCTTTATCACCCCCATAGGTAGGAAAAAAAATGAAATAAAGAAAATATATTTATTTTTGTTTTTCTATTAGGGTTAGGATTGGAATTAGGGTTGGGGTAGGAATTAGGGTTGGGGTTAGAATTAGGGTTGAGGTTGGAATTAGGGTTAGGGATGGAATTAGGTTTAAGATTAAGGTTAAGGGTGTGTTAGGGTTAGGGTTGGGATTAGGGTTAGGCTTGTGGTTAGAGTTATGGTTAGGGTTGGGATTGGGGTTAGTGGTGTGTTAGGGTTGTGGTTAGGTGTGTGTTGGGGTTAGGGTTGGAGTTACAAATGAGGGGTTTCCACTATTTAGGCATATCAGGGGGTCTCCAAATGTGACATAGCGCCACCATTGCATTCAAAAAGTCAAACAGTACTCCCTCCCTTCCGAGCCCCGTCGTGTGCCCAAACTGTGGTTAGCCCCAACATATGGGGTATCAGCGCACTTAGGAAAAATACCACAACGATTTTGGGGGTCTAATTTCTTGTGTTACCCTTGGGAAAATAAAAAATTGGGGTGCTAAAAAAGTATTTTTGTAGAAAAAAATGATTTTTTATTTTCACGGCTCTGCATTATAAACTTCTGTGAAGCACTTGGGGGTTCAAAGTGCTCACCACATATCTTGATAAGTTTCTTCGGGGGTCTAGTTTCCAAAATGGGGTCACTTGTGGGGGGTTTCTACTGTTTAGGCACATCAGCGTAAAAGCGTAAAATGGCACCCGCAGAACATTCCATCAAAGTCGGCATTTCAAAACATCACTTCTTCCCTTCCGAGCCCCGACGTGTGCCCAAATAGTGGTTCCCCCCACATATGGGGTAACAGCGTACTCAAGACAAACTGGAAAACAACTTTTGGGGTCCAATTTCTCCTGTTACCTTTGTGAAAAGGAAAAATTGCAGGCTAAAAAATCATTTTTTGAGGAAAAAAAATGTTTTTTTATTTTCACTTGGGGGTTCAGAGTGCTCATTACACATTTAGATAAGTTCCTTGGGGGGGTCTAGTTTCCAAAATGGGGTCACTTGTGAGGAAGCTCCAATGTTTAGGCACACAGGGACTCTCCATACGCGACATGGTGTCAGCTAACGATTGGAGCTAATTTTCCATTCAAAAAGTCAAATGGCGCTCTTTCCCTTCTGAGCCCTGCCGTGTGCCAAACAGTGGTTTATGACTACATATGAGGAATCAGTGTACTCAGGAGGAATTTCCCAACAAATTTTAGGATCCATTTATCCTGTTGCCCCTGTAAAAATGAAAAAATTAATGCTAAAGAAATTTTTTGTAGAAAAAAAAAGTACTTTTTCATTTTTACGGATCAATTTGTGAAGCACCTGGGTGTTCAAAGTGCTCACTATGCATCTAGATTAGTTCCTTAGGGAATCTAGTTTCCAAAATGGGGTCATTTGTGGGGGAGCTCCAAAGTTTAGGCACCCAGGGGCTCTCCAAATGTGACATGCTGTCCGCTAACGATTGGAGCTAATTTTCCAGCCAAAAAGTCAAATGGCGCTCCTTCCCTTCCAAGCCCTGCCGTGCGCCCATACAATGGTTCTTCCCCACATATAGGGTTTCAGCGTACTCAGGACAAATTAGACAACAACTTTTCGGGTCCACATTCTCCTTTTACCCTTGAGAAAATAAAAAAATTGTTGCTAAAAATCATTTTTGTGACTGAAAAGTTAAATGTTCATTTTTTTCCTTCCATGTTGCTCCTGCTGCTGTGAAACACCTGAAGGGTTAATAAACATCTTGAATGTGGTTTTGATCACCTTGAGAGGTGCAGTTTATAGAATGGTGTCACTTTTGGGTATTTTCAGCCATATAGACCCTTCAAACTGATTTCAAATGTGAGGTGGTCCCTAAAAAAATGGTTTTGTAAATGTTGTTGTAAAAATGAGAAATCGCTGGTCAACTTTTAACCCTTATAACTTCCTAACAAAAACAAATTTTGTTTCCAAAATTGTGCTGATGTAAAGCAGACATGTGGAAAATGTTATTTATTAACTTTTTTTGTGTCACATACTTCTCTGGTTTAACAGAATAAAAATTCAAAATTATTATTATTCATAATTTTCGCCAAGTTTCTGATTTTTTTCACAAATAAACGCAAAAATTATTGACCTAAATTTACCACTAACTTGAAGCCCTATATGTCACAAAAAAACAATCTCAGAATCGCTAAAATCTGTTGAAGCGTTCCTGAGTTATTACCTCATAAAGGGACACTGGTCAGAATTGTAAAAAATGACGAGGTCATTAAGGTCAAAATAGGCTGGGTCATGAATTGGTTAAAGGATCGCCGGGCCTCTAATCTCTGCAAACTCCCTCCCCTCATGAAAAATGTGCCAAACGCTCATTATACACCCCCATTATCATTGCTAAAGTGTTGAAAATATTTTTGTGGCAGCGCAAATATTTTCCAGCACTTTTACCAAATGTTAACGATTTTTACCAATTTTATAAAAGTTTGCTTGTGTTTGTGTTTTTCTATGTTAGCTGTTTTGATACTAGTGTTAGGACTCGCAAATATGAGGAGCCTTGACTGGCTTGCGGGCTTAATATATTTTGGTCAAAATATTACCAATACCTCATTTAATGTATTCATTGTATGCATTCATTTTTTACACTTATCATATCAGTTTTTGCAGGATGCAGCTGGGCCTCTTTCTGTTGGCTTGGTCTATTGGGGCATCTGCCACTGTGTGTTGCATACTATAGTGCTGGAGCAGCCAGTCTGATAATACTATGGGCATCATTATAGGTTGCAAGCCAGACACTTTGCATCACACCTGCCTGTGTGACTGGCATCCTATCCAAGTCTTAACTATGTGCATTTTTTCTTCTAGGCAGCCAACCCCTCCATGGTCTGGTAGGTGTGGGGTGGTTGTTTCTATCAGTAGTTGCACCTGTGCTACCTCTTGCCTTTATTAGTGGAGGCCTGCTGCATCCTGCTATATGTGCATTTGTCATCAGACAGTATTTTGGGAAGGCCATTTCATGTGGTATGAGTTTTTTTTTATTTTTTCTATGTTAGCTGTTTGCTTGTGTTTCCGATCTCAAATCCGAAGGTGCCATATTCGTGCCGCTTTATGTTTGGTGATCGTTTTCCGCTCATCACTATAACTAACATAATACAGTATTGGACATTCGAAAATTGTTTGTAGCATCTAGTCAGTGTTATACAGGCCTGAAAGACAGGCCCAATTTTTTTTTCTGTCACTAACGTCATACAGTAGGGGACCTCTCACGTTGAAACTATTTGTAGCATCTGCTCAAAGTTTTACAGGCCTCATCGACAGGCCCCAAAATATTCTTCTTTAACAAACGTCATACAGTAGGGGACATCTCACTTTGAAATTGTTGCATCTAGTCAATGTTATACAGGCCTCATCGACAGGCCCCCCAAAATTCTTCTATTACTAACGTCATATTGTAGGGGCCATCTCATTTTAAAATTCTTTGGAACATCTAGTCAATGTGATACAGGCCTCATCGAGAGGCCCAAAAAAAATGCTTCTGTTACTAAGGTCATACAGTAGGGAAAATTTTTCTTAGAAATTTTTTGTAGCAGCTAGTCAATGATATTCAGGCATTTTTGAAAGGCCCCCCAAAAATTCTTCTATTTCTAACATAATAAGTAGGGGACATATCACTTTAAAATTGTTTGTTGCATCTAGTCAATGTTATACAAACCTCATCGACAGGCCCAAAAAATGCTTCTGTTACTAATGTCATACAGTAGGGGACATCTCACTTGGAAATTGATTGTAGCATCTAGTCAATGTTATATAGGCCTCCTCGACAGACCCACCAAAAAATTCTTCTGTTACTAATGTCATACAGTATTGGATATTGAAATTGAAATTGTTTGTAGCATCAAGTCATTGTTTTACAGACCTGATCTACAGGCCCGCAAAAATTCTTCTGTTACTAACGTCATACAGTAGGGACATCTCACTTTGATAATGTTTGTAGCATCTAGTCAATGTTTTTCAGGCCTCATCGACAGGCAAAAAAATTGTTCTGTTACTAACCTCATACAGTAGGGGACAACTCATTTTGAAATTGCTTGTAGCATCTAGTCAATATCATACAGGCCTCATCAACAGGCCCCCCCAAATTATTCTGTTACTAACGTCATATGCGACACCCACCAGGGCCGTGGGGTACTCGGTCTGGGTTGGACAGTTCTTTGGGGGAAAGGACACGGCAGCGATGACCCGGTCTGTGGCCCTGGGCATGCAATAAAAATCAGGAGGCAAAGTTTATAGGGGATTATATCGTGATGCTACCTGTGGTGTTCCGCAACGGATGGCCGAGGCTGCTGGAGGAGACCGCTGGGGCCGATGGTGACACAGCTGGGATGGTTCTGCTCCCCACAGGTGGAGCGGGGCCCCAGGGCTACTGGTACAGTTTAAATAAATGATCGTGGACATTGGGGTGAAGGCCTGAGGGTGCAAGAAATGACCGGAAGACACAAGGGCTGTAGTTTCCTTTACCTTTACTTGATGGTTCAAGGTGCAGACCGGGGCACTGATAATAGATGATAATGGAGATCCGGGCAGCCAGGAAGCAATTTGGGGTCCACCTAGCCAGGTGAGTTTGGAGGCCTTCCTACTGTGCTGTCCTCTTAGGTCCTTGCTGCTTTAAGCTATGCTTAAGTTCCTCTCACTGTCTGACAATTAAGATAAAATGTTACCCACATGGCAGGCCACTTGAGCCTATTACAAGTGTTTGCTCCTTTGTGGCGGCTCTGGGCTCTGGTATGCTGCTGTACCGCTGGGTGTTAGATTGGGCCAGGAGACCTGCATTCTCCTGCCCTCCGGAATTAGCTGCCGGCACTTCAGTACCCATGCAACCACAAACTCCAGTGTCCGGTTTCTAGAGCTCAGCTCTGGGGTGAGCTTGGTTGCAGCTCCACTCCCCAGGCTCTCCTCGACTTCCCTCCTCTTCCCACACTCTCACTTTTCTGACTCTCTCACTCAGACTGCCTAACCCCGCCTCCAGGCCACAACTTATAGGGAAGCTCCCCTGAAACCAGGAGCTAGAGCTCCCCCTTCTAGTCTGGAGTCAGGACAAGTGTTGGATGCTGGTGTTTACCTGGTAAGGGGACCCCTCCTTGCTTCCAGGCATGACATCATCCCCTGTGAGGGAGGCAATGCCACTGTGGCAACCGGACTCCTGGGGTGACACACATACAGTAGGGGACTTCTCACTTTGAAAATATTTGTAGCATCTAGTATACAGGCCTCAGGGACAGGCCCCCAAAAATGCTTCTGTTATACAGGCCTCATTCACACCAAAAAATAAAAAAAAATCTGCTATTAATGTCATACAGTAGTAGTAGTAGCACTTTGAAATTTTTTTTGGATCAGACCTTATTTGTCAATCAGGCCTCATCGACACTGAAACAATTCTTTCTGCTGTTTGTGCAGCTGAAATTCAGCTATGTGCAGAGGTTGTGCAGAGTATAAAAACTATTTTTAGTTGAATTCACCAAATGGCTGCAATGAAACAAAGAGTGAAAAATTTAAAGAGGTCTGAATACTTTCCATACCCACTGTATATGCTGCTGTGCCCTCTTATATATGGTGTCTCTACTAGGTATGCCTCTAAGAACTATAATGTATATATTCTGTGGACTTCTCTATTCACTTATGATCACCGTACTATTGTGAAATATGCTTGGGGCATTTAGTCTATACTATTTGCATTTCAATATGATGCCAAATGCCAAATATAATGATTTAATACAATGACCTTCAGCTTGCGCTGTGCATCCTGCATTTTATAATGCACATATCATATGTACCTTTTTTTTCTCCCTCTTCAAATCTGTTCCTATAATGAAATGATAATAAAGTGTTTATATTTTTTCATCATTTTGGACTGTTTGATTGTTTTCTTCTCTCTCTGTTCACTAGCAGTCACTGGGGGGGTGACTTATCCCTAGATAACAAGGGATCAACAGTATGAAATCAAACATACTGAATCCTTCTGTCCCCCGACATCTGTCCTCCTTCATAAGAATCCCATATACATTGGATTGTCATTGATTTCCGCCACTTCGGCCAAAATTGGTTTAATGTGCATGGGGTCCTTTAGATAAAAGGTCTTGTCCAATGAGATTCTGGTAGAAAGTTTGGTCACCTACCTACAAGGCGTTTATTCCATCTCTTGCAAAGGTTGTCACAGCTTCTCCAGGATATCAAAATGAAAACTTGCCTAGTCATTCAAAATTCAGCTCCAGACCTAAATGTAACATCTGTAACGTGGCTCCACCTGCAATGTTATTTGGCAGAGGGTTTATTATTCTTCCATTGACTGCAGGACCTGGTTCCAAAAGCTAGATTTGCATCCCCATAGCTCTGGCCTTTTCATGAACTATAAGTGAAGGCCATACAGCCTTGGGCATGTACAAATCAGGGTAGAATTACAGGGTTACTCTCTTTGTCCTGTTTATTTTCAAGGTCATTACAGGGTTGAAAATGATACCCTGCACTCTAATCTGTCACCATTTTTATATGGGTGGCTAATGCCTTGTAAGTAGAGTTGAGCGAAACGGGTGGAAAAAATTCAAAAGTCGCCGACTTTTAGCAAAGTCGGGTTTCATGAAACGAAACCCGACCCTAGGATGAGGTCGGCCACGAGGTCGGCGACTTACGCGCCAAAGTCGCGTTTCAAAAGTTTGTTTTGCGCTCTTTTTCAGCCAATCAGGATCCACGGACACTGTGGGCAATGTTATGACATAGGCACGGGTCACCACCATCTTTCAGAAGGGCATGCAAGTGATTGGCTTGCTTTGGTGGGCGTCACAGGGGGTATAAAAGGGCGTGCATGCCGACCGCCATCTTACTTCTGCCGATCTTAGTATAGGGAGAGTTTGCTGCTGATTCTGTAGGGAGAGCGTTAGGCAGGGAAGAAGACAAAAAAACTGCTTCTGCTGCTAGCGATTTGGCCTGCACAACACACAAGTCACTGTGTGTGCAGTGCAAGGGGAGGCTATATTGTGGTGTATCAGTGGTGTTGGTTGTTGGGCTGCCTTCTAAGGCTTCCTGACACGCTGGCATTGCTGTTTACCCACTGCTTCGCAAACTGCTTTTTTAAAAGCAATCCAATCTCCCTTATCCTCTCGTCACTTTGGTCACAGGCAGCTGTGCCATCGAGCGTGTCACATAGCGCTCAGATATCAGTGGGCCGCACACAATCCACAAGTGTCCAGTGTCCAAAAGTGTACGCAGAGATTCAAAATCTCCATTATCCTCTCGTCACTTTGGTCACAGGCAGCTGTGCCATCGAGCGTGTCACATAGCGCTCAGATATCAGTGGGCCACACACAATCCACAAGTGTCCAGTGTCCAAAAGTGTACGCAGAGATTCAAAATCTCCATTATCCTCTCGTCACTTTGGTCACAGGCAGCTGTGCCATCGAGCGTGTCACAGCGCTCAGATATCAGTGGGCCTCACACAATCCACAAGTGTCCAGTGTCCAAAAGTGTGCGCAGAGATTCAAAATCTCCATTATCCTCTCGTCACTTTGGTCACAGGCAGCTGTGCCATCGAGCGTGTCACATAGCGCTCAGATATCAGTGGGCCGCACACAATCCACAAGTGTCCACTGTCCAAAAGTGTACGCAGAGATTCAAAATATCCATTATCCTCTCGTCACTTTGGTCACAGGCAGCTGTGCCATCGAGCGTGTCACATAGCGCTCAGATATCAGTGTGCCGCACACAATCCACAAGTGTCCAGTGTCCAAAAGTGTACGCAGAGATTCAAAATCTCCATTATCCTCTCGTCACTTTGGTCACAGGCAGCTGTGCCATCGAGCGTGTCACATAGCGCTCAGATATCAGTGGGCCGCACACAATCCACAAGTGTCCAGTGTCCAAAAGTGTACGCAGAGATTCAAAATCTCCATTATCCTCTCGTCACTTTGGTCACAGGCAGCTGTGCCATCGAGCGTGTCACATAGCGCTCAGATATCAGTGGGCCGCACACAATCCACAAGTGTCCAGTGTCCAAAAGTGTACGCAGAGATTCAAAATCTCCATTATCCTCTCGTCACTTTGGTCACAGGCAGCTGTGCCATCGAGCGTGTCACATAGCGCTCAGATATCAGTGGGCCGCACACAATCCACAAGTGTCCAGTGTCCAAAAGTGTACGCAGAGATTCAAAATCTCCATTATCCTCTCGTCACTTTGGTCACAGGCAGCTGTGCCATCGAGCGTGTCACATAGCGCTCAGATATCAGTGGGCCGCACACAATCCACAAGTGTCCACTGTCCACAAGTGTACGCAGAGATTCAAAATCTCCATTATCCTCTCATCCCTTTGGTCACAGGCAGCTGTGCCATTGAGCGTGTCACATAGCGCTCAGATATCAGTGGGCCGCACACAATCCACAAGTGTCCAGTGTCCAAAAGTGTACGCAGAGATTCAAAATCTCCATTATCCTCTCATCACTTTGGTCACAGGCAGCTGTGCCATCGAGCGTGTCACATAGCGCTCAGATATCAGTGGGCCGCACACAATCCACAAGTGTCCAGTGTCCAAAAGTGTACGCAGAGATTCAAAATCTCCATTATCCTCTCGTCACTTTAGTCACAGGCAGCTGTGCCATCGAGCGTGTCACATAGCGCTCAGATATCAGTGGGCCGCACACAATCCACAAGTGTCCAGTGTCCAAAAGTGTACGCAGAGATTCAAAATCTCCATTATCCTCTCGTCACTTTGGTCAAAGGCAGCTGTGCCATCGAGCGTGTCACATAGCGCTCAGATATCAGTGGGCCACACACAATCCACAAGTGTCCAGTGTCCAAAAGTGTACGCAGAGATTCAAAATCTCCATTATCCTCTCGTCACTTTGGTCACAGGCAGCTGTGCCATCGAGCGTGTCACATAGCGCTCAGATATCAGTGGGCCGCACACAATCCACAAGTGTCCAGTGTCCAAAAGTGTACGCAGAGATTCAAAATCTCCATTATCCTCTCGTCACTTTCGTCACAGGCAGCTGTGCCATCGAGCGTGTCACATAGCGCTCAGATATCAGTGGGCCGCACACAATCCACAAGTGTCCAGTGTCCAAAAGTGTACGCAGAGATTCAAAATCTCCATTATCCTCTCGTCACTTTGGTCACAGGCAGCTGTGCCATCGAGCGTGTCACATAGCGCTCAGATATCAGTGGGCCGCACACAATCCACAAGTGTCCAGTGTCCAAAAGTGTACGCAGAGATTCAAAATCTCCATTATCCTCTCGTCACTTTGGTCACAGGCAGCTGTGCCATCGAGCGTGTCACATAGCGCTCAGATATCAGTGGGCCGCACACAATCCACAAGTGTCCAGTGTCCAAAAGTGTACGCAGAGATTCAAAATCTCCATTATCCTCTCGTCACTTTGGTCACAGGCAGCTGTGCCATCGAGCGTGTCACATAGCGCTCAGATATCAGTGGGCCGCACACAATCCACAAGTGTCCACTGTCCACAAGTGTACACAGAGATTCAAAATCTCCATTATCCTCTCGTCACTTTGGTCACAGGCAGCTGTGCCATCGAGCGTGTCACATAGCGCTCAGATATCAGTGGGCCGCACACAATCCACAAGTGTCCAGTGTCCAAAAGTGTACGCAGAGATTCAAAATTTCCATTATCCTCTCGTCACTTTGGTCACAGGCAGCTGTGAAATCGAGCGTGTCACATAGCGCTCAGATATCAGTGGGCCGCACACAATCCACAAGTGTCCAGTGTCCAAAAGTGTACGCAGAGATTCAAAATCTCCATTATCCTCTCGTCACTTTGGTCACAGGCAGCTGTGCCATCGAGCGTGTCACATAGCGCTCAGATATCAGTGGGCCGCACACAATCCACAAGTGTCCAGTGACCAAAAGTGTTCGCAGAGATTCAAAATCTCCATTATCCTCTCGTCACTTTGGTCACAGGCAGCTGTGCCATCGAGCGTGTCGCATAGCGCTCAGATATCAGTGGGCCGCACACAATCCACAAGTGTCCACTGTCCACAAGTGTACGCAGAGATTCAAAATCTCCATTATCCTCTCGTCACTTTGGTCACAGGCAGCTGTGCCATCGAGCGTGTCACATAGCGCTCAGATATCAGTGGGCCGCACACAATCCACAAGTGTCCAGTGTCCAAAAGTGTACGCAGAGATTCAAAATCTCCATTATCCTCTCGTCACTTTGGTCACAGGCAGCTGTGCCATCGAGCGTGTCACATAGCGCTCAGATATCAGTGGGCCGCACACAATCCACAAGTGTCCAGTGTCCAAAAGTGTACGCAGAGATTCAAAATCTCCATTATCCTCTCGTCACTTTGGTCACAGGCAGCTGTGCCATCGAGCGTGTCACATAGCGCTCAGATATCAGTGGGCCGCACACAATCCACAAGTGTCCAGTGACCAAAAGTGTTCGCAGAGATTCAAAATCTCCATTATCCTCTCGTCACTTTGGTCACAGGCAGCTGTGCCATCGAGCGTGTCGCATAGCGCTCAGATATCAGTGGGCCGCACACAATCCACAAGTGTCCACTGTCCACAAGTGTACGCAGAGATTCAAAATCTCCATTATCCTCTCGTCACTTTGGTCACAGGCAGCTGTGCCATCGAGCGTGTCACATAGCGCTCAGATATCAGTGGGCCGCACACAATCCACAAGTGTCCAGTGTCCAAAAGTGTACGCAGAGATTCAAAATCTCCATTATCCTCTCGTCACTTTGGTCACAGGCAGCTGTGCCATCGAGCGTGTCACATAGCGCTCAGATATCAGTGGGCCGCACACAATCCACAAGTGTCCAGTGTCCAAAAGTGTACGCAGAGATTCAAAATCTCCATTATCCTCTCGTCACTTTGGTCACAGGCAGCTGTGCCATCGAGCGTGTCACATAGCGCTCAGATATCAGTGGGCCGCACACAATCCACAAGTGTCCAGTGTCCAAAAGTGTACGCAGAGATTCAAAATCTCCATTATCCTCTCGTCACTTTGGTCACAGGCAGCTGTGCCATCGAGCGTGTCACATAGCGCTCAGATATCAGTGGGCCGCACACAATCCACAAGTGTCCACTGTCCACAAGTGTACGCAGAGATTCAAAATCTCCATTATCCTCTCGTCACTTTGGTCACAGGCAGCTGTGCCATCGAGCGTGTCACATAGCGCTCAGATATCAGTGGGCCGCACACAATCCACAAGTGTCCAGTGTCCAAAAGTGTACGCAGAGATTCAAAATTTCCATTATCCTCTCGTCACTTTGGTCACAGGCAGCTGTGCCATCGAGCGTGTCACATAGCACTCAGATATCAGTGGGCCGCACACAATCCACAAGTGTCCAGTGTCCAAAAGTGTACGCAGAGATTCAAAATCTCCATTATCCTCTCGTCACTTTGGTCACAGGCAGCTGTGCCATCGAGCGTGTCACATAGCGCTCAGATATCAGTGGGCCGCACACAATCCACAAGTGTCCAGTGTCCAAAAGTGTTCGCAGAGATTCAAAATCTCCATTATCCTCTCGTCACTTTGGTCACAGGCAGCTGTGCCATCGAGCGTGTCGCATAGCGCTCAGATATCAGTGGGCCGCACACAATCCACAAGTGTCCACTGTCCACAAGTGTACGCAGAGATTCAAAATCTCCATTATCCTCTCGTCACTTTGGTCACAGGCAGCTGTGCCATCGAGCGTGTCACATAGCGCTCAGATATCAGTGGGCCGCACACAATCCACAAGTGTCCAGTGTCCAAAAGTGTACGCAGAGATTCAAAATCTCCATTATCCTCTCATCACTTTGGTCACAGGCAGCTGTGCCATCGAGCGTGTCACATAGCGCTCAGATATCAGTGGGCCGCACACAATCCACAAGTGTCCAGTGTCCAAAAGTGTACGCAGAGATTCAAAATCTCCATTATCCTCTCGTCACTTTGGTCACAGGCAGCTGTGCCATCGAGCGTGTCACATAGCGCTCAGATATCAGTGGGCCGCACACAATCCACAAGTGTCCAGTGTCCAAAATTGTACGCAGAGATTCAAAATCTCCATTATCCTCTCGTCACTTTGGTCACAGGCAGCTGTGCCATCGAGCGTGTCACATAGCGCTCAGATATCAGTGGGCCGCACACAATCCACAAGTGTCCACTGTCCACAAGTGTACGCAGAGATTCAAAATCTCCATTATCCTCTCGTCACTTTGGTCACAGGCAGCTGTGCCATCGAGCGTGTCACATAGCGCTCAGATATCAGTGGGCCGCACACAATCCACAAGTGTCCACTGTCCACAAGTGTGTGCAGAAATTCTAAAACTCCCCTGTCCTATAGACACCTTGTACCTTGTTTTACATTACTATATAGTTTGTTGGATTTTGTCTACATTTCTACCAAAAATGAGGAAGGCTGGTGGAAGAGGCCGTGGAATTGGGCGGGGGTTGGCAGCTGGTAATGATGGTGTTGGTGGTGGATCTGATGGTAGTGGCAAGAGCAAAATAGGACCAAATGCAGGAGGTGCTGACCCTTCGTCGTTTTCTAGGAGTTGGCAAACCGCTTTTAAAGGCAGAGCATCAGGAAAAAGTTTTGTCTTACATTGCTGACTCTGCCTCCAGCTCTATCGCCTCCTCTTCTTCAGTTGTAAAAAGTAAAAGCACTGAGTCATCATTGGAGGCTCATGTTCATGAACCACACCTTTCCTTGTGTCCTTCACCCCAACCAAGATTGAAGGATGACGCAGGCCATACTACTGATTACTCCATGGAGCTGTTTTCACATACCATGCCTGGATTATCAAGTCAAATGGTGAATTACCCAGGCCAAGATGAATCTGACATGGAGTGCACTGATGCACAGCCGCTGATGGATGATTCTGCTGGTACCTTCACTCAGAGCACTACATTGTCCTCGCAGTGTACAGAGCCAGATTTTGACCCTGATGAGACTCAGGTGCCCCTTCTCGCACACTATACCACCATACACGGTGACACAGAGAAAGGTGCACATGACATAGAAGAGGAGGTGATGGATGACCCAGTTGTTGACCCAGATTGGCATCCATTGGGGGAAGAGGGTGCTGCTTCCAATAGCTCAGATGAGGAGCATCCACAGCAGACATCGACATCGCAACAGCTGTTATCTGGCAGGCCCGGAGCACTCCAAAGACAGGTTCCAAACATCAAAAGAGTTGCTGGACAGCTTGTCCAGAGGGTCAAAAGATCACAGCGTGCTAGGCCGCAAAATGTCTGCCAAAGTAGGAAGAGTGCAGTGTGGCAGTTTTTTGAACAAAATCCTCATGATCAGGCCAAGGTTATCTGTAAGAAGTGCGCAAAGACCTTTAGCCGAGGGAAAAATCTGAAAAATTTGAATACCAGTTGCATGCTTAGACATTTAACCAGCATGCACTTGCAAGCGTGGACACAACACCAAACCTCAAGTGCCACATGTGCAACTGATCACAACGAAGGTAGTCAGCAACGCTACATTGTTTCCCCCACTGTAAGCACACCGGTTAGCACAGCAGCAAATGTTGAGGTGTCGTTGCAAGGTCACAGCAGTCAGGGAATCCCACTGTTATATCAACAAAAGACTGATTCTAGGCCATCAGAAAGAACACCAACTCCATCACCATCATCAACCCTCTCTCAGTCCGCCCTGTCCACCGCTACTTCCACCATATGCAGCTCTCAAGTCCAGCTCACCCTCCCAGACACTATGAGTAGGTCAAGAAAGTACTCAGTCTCTCATCCGCGTACACTGGGTTTGAACGCCCACATTGCCAAACTAATCTCGTTTGAGATGATGCCCTTTCGGTTGGTGGAAAGCACAGCTTTCCGCGAACTCATGGCCTATGCAGTACCATGCTATGACCTACCCAGTCGCCACTTCTTCTCTCGCAAAGCCATCCCAGCCCTCCACCATCATGTGAAAGACCGCATTGTCCATGCACTCAAGCAGTCAGTGAGCGGAAAGGTGCACCTCACAACTGATGCATGGTCCAGTCGGCATGGCCAGGGCCGTTACGTGTCCATCACTGCGCACTGGGTTAATGTGGTGGATGCAGGGTCCACAGGGGACAGCGGTGGTGGGACAGTGCTGCCTAGCCCACGGTATAGGAAACAGTTGGCTGTAGGCGTTCGACCCTCCTCCTCCTCCTCCTCCTCCAGAAGCAACAGCTCGTCCACAGAGCGCAGTCGTACGAGCACTCCATCTGCAGCTGCCACTGTTGCACACGATGTGTCCCCCTATCGAGCAGCTAGTGGAAAGCGTCAGCAGACTGTGTTGCAGATGATGTGTTTGGGCGACAGACACACCGCCGAGGTGCTGGCCGAGTAGTTTCAGCGACAAACTGAGTCATGGCTCGGCAGTGTACATCTTGAGGCAGGCAAGGTAGTTAGTGATAACGGCCGTAATTTTGTGGCAGCCATAGCCCTTTCAAAACTCAGCCACATACCTTGCTTGGCTCACACCTTGAACCTGGTGGTGCAGTGCTTCCTCAAAAATTATCCGGAGTTAAAAGCCCTGCTCCAGAAGGTGCGAAGACTGTGCGCGCACATCCGCCGGTCGCCTGTACACTCCGTTCGTATGCAGAAGCTGCAGCGATTGCTCCACCTTCCCAACCACCGCCTCATTATCGACATTGCAACAAGGTGGAACTCCACCCTGCACATGGTGGAGCGGCTGTGCGAGCAGAGGCAGGCCTTAATGCATTTGTGGGAGGATACACGGCCAGACACTTTGAGAGCAGACATGTAGTTGACAGGCGTGCAGTGGTCGAAGCTGAAAGACCTTTGTAAAGTCCTTCAGTGTTTTGAGGAATGCACACGGCTGGTAAGCGCAGACGATGCCATCCTAAGCATGAGCATCCCACTTATGCGTCTGCTCATGCAAACTTTGACGCACCTTAAGGAGCAGGCGTCTGCAGCCAATGTTGATGAGGAGGAAGAGGAGGAGGGAATCCTTGATGACATTCAGCCATTGTCTGCTCAGGGACCTCTCCTGGACGAGGTGGAGGAAGAAGAGGAGGAGGAGGAGGAGGATGATGGGGATGATTACTTAGGGGAGGAGGATGCATCTCGTGGGGCAAGTGAAAATGTTGGCGTGGCAAGGTCTGGTACAGGGTTTGTGCGTGACTGGAGGGATGTGGATTTGCCAGAAAGTGCTCCTCCACCCAGCACTCGCAGTGCATCATTGACACCGGGAACATTGGCCCACATGTCAGATTATGCCTTGCGGATCCTAAAAAGGGACCCCCGCATTGCCAAAATGATGAACGATGACGACTACTGGTTGGCCAGCATCCTGGATCCACGCTATAAAGGCAAATTACAAAACATCATGCCACAGGAGAACCTTGACCTAATATTGGCTAATAAACAAGCAACTCTGGTAAATCGGTTGCTTGAGGCATTCCCAGCACACAGCAGCGGTGATGGTTCTCACACGAGCCGTACGGGCCGGGGGCAGCTTGGCAGAGGTGTTCGTGGTGCACACAGCAGAAGTGGCGTTGGAGACAGGGGTTTCATGACAATGTTGTGGACTGATTTTTCAAATACCGCTCACACAACTGGTAATACTGCATCGATGGAAAGTGACAGGAGACAGCAGTTGTCAACTATGGTTACAAACTACTTTTCCTCCCATATCGATGTTCTCCCTCACAGGTCATTCCCCTTTGACTATTGGGCCGCTAAACTGGACACCTGGCCTGAATTGGCCCAATATGCCTTACAGGAGCTCGCTTGCCCAGCTGCAAGTATGCTATCGGAAAGAGTTTTCAGTGCAGCTGGATCAATCCTGACAGAAAAAAGGACCCGTCTGTCAACCCAAAATGTGGATGATCTAACCTTCATTAAAATGAACCACGCATAGGTTTCCAAGGATTTTGTCCCACCTTCCCCTGATGACACATAGGGTGACAGAAAAATGGCTTGCTTTGGTCCACCTCTTCCTGGTACTTCACCTATTTCGCCTTTTGCATCAGTTGAATGTCCAACATCAACATATGCCACTTTCTAAAACTCCCTAACTGTGCTGCCTCCCCCCCCATGGCCGGGGTCACCACCTAGCGCACGACACCGTGTGAGTGCCGTTGCCCTGGACAGGTGGGTAGGCCGACTCTTGGGCGCGGGCACTGGCACAGGGTCCCTCATAGTGCAATCAAGTGTCTCTGATGGTGGTGGTGCACACCCGCCGTCAGACACACCGCTGTACTATGAGGGGCCCAGTGCCAGTACCGACGCCCACGAGTGTGCCCCCCTTGCTTGGCCAGGGCCCCAGCATTTGCAATCTTTACCTCTCCCTGCTCCTCCGCTGTGCAATCTGGGCCGTCAAATCCATACTGTGCCTGACACCGTCTGAGCCTGCCTCATGCTGTATAGACATATATTTTGAATGCGTACGCTATCCATACATGTTATCCGGGGATACGGTACCCTTTCTAACCTTTGTACAATGACGTGCAATCCATACTGGGCCTAACACCGTCTGAGCCTGCCTCATGCTGTATAGACATATATTTTGAATGTGTACGCTATCCATACATGTTATCCGGGGATTCGGTACCCTTTCTAACCTTTGTACAATGACGTGCAATCCATACTGGGCCTAACACCGTCTGAGCCTGCCTCATGCTGTATAGACATATATTTTGAATGTGTACGCTATCCATACATGTTATCCGGGGATACGGTACCCCTTCTAACCTTTGTGCAATGACGTGCAATCCATACTGGGCCTAACACCGTCTGAGCCTGCCTCATGCTGTATAGACATATATTTTGAATGTGTACGCTATCCATACATGTTATCCGGGGATACGGTACCCCTTCTAACCTTTGTGCAATGACGTGCAATCCATACTGGGCCTAACACCGTCTGAGCCTGCCTCATGCTGTATAGACATATATTTTGAATGTGTACGCTATCCATACATGTTATCCGGGGATACGGTACCCTTTCTAACCTTTGTGCAATGACGTGCAATCCATACTGGGCCTAACACCGTCTGAGCCTGCCTCATGCTGTATAGACATATATTTTGAATGTGTACGCTATCCATACATGTTATCCGGGGATACGGTACCCCTTCTAACCCTTGTGCAATGACGTGCAATCCATACTGGGCCTAACACCGTCTGAGCCTGCCTCATGCTGTATAGACATATATTTTGAATGTGTACGCTATCCATACATGTTATCCGGGGATACGGTACCCTTTCTAACCTTTGTGCAATGACGTGCAATCCATACTGGGCCTAACACCGTCTGAGCCTGCCTCATGCTGTATAGACATATATTTTGAATGTGTACGCTATCCATACATGTTATCCGGGGATACGGTACCCTTTCTAACCTTTGTGCAATGACGTGCAATCCATACTGGGCCTAACACCGTCTGAGCCTGCCTCATGCTGTATAGACATATATTTTGAATGTGTACGCTATCCATACATGTTATCCGGGGATACGGTACCCCTTCTAACCTTTGTGCAATGACGTGCAATCCATACTGGGCCTAACACCGTCTGAGCCTGCCTCATGCTGTATAGACATATATTTTGAATGTGTACGCTATCCATACATGTTATCCGGGGATACGGTACCCTTTCTAACCTTTGTGCAATGACGTGCAATCCATACTGGGCCTAACACCGTCTGAGCCTGCCTCATGCTGTATAGACATATATTTTGAATGTGTACGCTATCCGTACATGTTATCCGGGGATACGGTACCCCTTCTAACCTTTGTGCAATGACGTGCAATCCATACTGGGCCTAACACCGTCTGAGCCTGCCTCATGCTGTATAGACATATATTTTGAATGTGTACGCTATCCATACATGTTATCCGGGGATACGGTACCCTTTCTAACCTTTGTGCAATGACGTGCAATCCATACTGGGCCTAACACCGTCTGAGCCTGCCTCATGCTGTATAGACATATATTTTGAATGTGTACGCTATCCATACATGTTATCCGGGGATACGGTACCCCTTCTAACCTTTGTGCAATGACGTGCAATCCATACTGGGCCTAACACCGTCTGAGCCTGCCTCATGCTGTATAGACATATATTTTGAATGTGTACGCTATCCATACATGTTATCCGGGGATACGGTACCCTTTCTAACCTTTGTGCAATGACGTGCAATCCATACTGGGCCTAACACCGTCTGAGCCTGCCTCATGCTGTATAGACATATATTTTGAATGTGTACGCTATCCATACATGTTATCCGGGGATACGGTACCCCTTCTAACCTTTGTGCAATGACGTGCAATCCATACTGGGCCTAACACCGTCTGAGCCTGCCTCATGCTGTATAGACATATATTTTGAATGTGTACGCTATCCATACATGTTATCCGGGGATACGGTACCCTTTCTAACCTTTGTGCAATCACGTGCAATCCATACTGGGCGTGAGAACGGCTGGCGAGCTGTTAAGCAAGCTACAGCACCTGTCCAGACAAGTACAGGGATTCCCTAGCGAGGAGACTTATTTGATTGTTTTCTATGTTGGGACAGCAATTTTTGGGGAGCATTATACTCTGGAGAATGATAGATGGGGCCCACCATACACTGGAACATTCCAAAGGTGGACATCAGACACTGGAGCAGCATTTACAGGGCCCATTATACACTAGAGCATTAGAAATGGGGCCCATTATGTTTGGAGCATTATTTGGGCCCATAAGACAGTGGAGCTTCATCCATGGGGACCAACATATACTGTAGCATTATGTGGAGCTCATCATATACTGTTTCAAACATTATATGGGACCAATGATTTTGTATGGAGAAATAGATGGGCCTCGTCATGAGATGTAAAAAGTATTTTTCATTGTACTATACCGCTATTTCTCTGCCGTATCGGAGCATGATGAGTTGTGGTATGTGTTAAAGGGGCGCTCTTTCGCCCAGGGCACATGAAAACCTGCAGCCAGCCCTCCCCCCCACAACTTTAGCCAAATAACCCCCATTTTTCAGTGCGTAACTTGTATTATGAAGTTAATTAAGGTTGACAAGCTTAAGTAAGAAGAATTGATGCTTTTGGCATTCAAATGGGCACTGTAGGTGTGTTTCCTGTCCTCCTCTCACTGCCGACTTTTATTCCCCATTGACTTACATTGGGTTTCGTGTTTCGGGACGACCCCGACTTTTCCCTATAATCGTACGATCTTGCTCGACCCGACTTTTGGAAAAGTCGGGTTTCACGAAACGAAACGCGACCCTAAAAAAGCAAAAGTCGCTCAACTCTACTTGTAAGCAATAGTCATCAAGAGGGCATATTGCTCAGTTTTAAGTTGGTAGGTAATAGTTGTAGGTGATTGCTGCTGCCAGGAGAGGTCAATGTAGCAACGTTTAGTTTTATTGTTTGAAGGGCTCTATCAAAAATGTATCATCTGTCTGAAACTGGTAGGAAGGGATGTGTTTGATGCTTGCAAGTGATATAAGACCACATCTCATCATTTCTATGACATCCTTGGTGCTACGAGCACCCAATTAAATTCTTACTTTGAAAATCCATCATTTATTACATGAGACATAAGTAATACACTCATTCATGAGGGGAGGAGCCTGACACGAGAATTCAAAGCGCACCAAAGAGAGATTCCCTGTGTCATGTTCTGCCCCACCCCCCGACTCTTCACCATAGCACAGAGTATAAGTTCCTTCAACCAAAAAGTCTATTTTATCTACGTGGAATGGCACAGATTTCATAAGGCTTGGGGGCATTTGTAGACCCCACTCCAGGGGTAAGGTCCAGTTTAGCCCCAGATGGGGCTTCAAATGTAAAATTTTGTAGCAATGTTGTGAAGAATATAAACAGCTCCATTTTAGCCAAGGTCTCACCAGCACAGCTTCTCTTACCTAAAAGCACAAATGGAAAAATATTAGAACCATAATGTTTGAAAGGCTAAAAAATAATGGTGTTTTATTATAGCTGAGCCGGATCCTATTTCCTCCCCAGTTTATTTAAGGCTTTATTGGGTACAAAGAGAAATGAGTCATAAGAGTTAGGGTTCCTCCATTTGAGGTCTCCGTATCGCTGGTGGATGACTTTTGCTTTTTGAACAAAAATTGTTACCTACATATTTCAGATTTTTTTGCTTGTGTCACTATCTTCATTGATTACTGAGTGCTGACAAATAATGCATGTATATGAATTAAAGGGGTTGTCCACTACTCACACAACTCTTTCACAAATACTGACTTCTCCTATGTAAAATACAAATGCACAATATTCCACTCCTGTCTTGACACTCTTCCAGATCTCCTGAGGCTTGCATGACATTGTTATGCCACGTGTGCCCTACTGCCAATCTGCAGCCAATATTGACCTACTGCGCTTTCACTCCCTTTGGATGCACTTTGGATATCGGGGGGAAAGTTTGAGCATTTCCGCCCAATAGTGGCTGCTGATTTGCTGCGATGCACACGCGGCATAACGATTGCATGGGAGCTTCAGGAGACATTGCTAGAATAGGGCCATCACAGAAAGTGAGTGCAGGGGACTTTTATTTTACATTGAGAAGCATAGTATTTAAGAAGGGGTTATCAGAGTAGATGATAACCTCTGGAATTTTAATTGTGAAATTGTATTAATCCTTTAACTAGAGATGGGTTAATAAGATGAATCTTCAAATTTTGTCAAATGCCAACGTCTATTGTTCTCATCTAAACCACATCCCAAGATGTGTTACCCCCCAAAATTTTGCTTTTATATTGGACTGGCAGTTTGTTTTAGTGGTTCACCTTTTCCAGAGTTTGATTTTTTTTCTAGTGGATCATTGCTGTAAGTTGTGGTGCAGTGAGTATAAATCCAACTTGGGTCTGAGGGAAAGTCACAAGACCAACCCTATACAAGTGTGGCATTTTTTGATTTCCATATTTTTTTATTGTCTGATGTCTAATAGATTATTCCAATATAAAATGGCCGTGAATACTTACATTCTTTGCTCCCGAGCTTATAATTAGAGCCAGGAGTCATTGTACTGGGTGATGGACTAGTGTAGAATCATGACGAAATGTGCCGTGGCAAAAAACAACATCCTGATGCTATTGGCTTCACTTAAATATGAGCTCTTGCATCCAGAACTAATGTGAAGCCTAAGAGAGAGGGGGCATCCGAGGAATATAAGCCTGCTCTGGTTTTAGAATCATTTGTGTTATTGGGTTTGATGCATAAATTTACGGTGACTCTGTGGTTATCACTTGCAGTGTTGCAGTCCCGGTTCAAATCCCACCAAGGACCTTTATCTGTTTGCATGTTCTAACCACATTTACGTGGGTTTCCTCCGGGTACTCCAGTTTCCTTCCACATTCTAAATACATACTGGTATGGAATGTCCCCAATGGGGACTGTGATGATGATGTCTGTAAAGCACTGTGGAATATGATGGTGTTATATAATCAAGTAAAATAACTTAGTTTAAAGGGAATCTGTCACCTCATTTTTGGCCTATGAGATGCGGCCACCGCCATCAGGGGCTTATCTACAGCATTCTGTAATGCTGCAGATAAGCCCCCGATGTAACCTGAAATATAAGAAAAATGAGTTAGATTATACTCACCGGGGGGCGGTCCGGTCCGATGGATGTTGCTGTCCGGTCCGGTGCCTCCCATCTTCTAGCGATGACGTCCTCTTGCTTACTTCTGCCGCGGCTCCAGCGCAGGTGTACTTTATCTTCCCTGTTGAGGGCAGAGTAAAGTACTGCAGTGCGCAGGCGCCGAACCTCTCTAACCTTTGAAGGCGCCTGCGCACTGCAGTACTCTTCTCTGCCCTCAACAGGGCAGATAAAGTACGCCTGCACAGGAGCCACGGCAGAAGTAAGCAGGAAGACGTCATCGCTAGAAGATGGGAGGCGCCGGACCGGACCGCGACACCCATCGGACCAGACCGGACTCCCGGGTGAGTATAATGTAACACATTTTTCTTCTCTTTCAGGTTACATCGGGGGCTTATCTACAGCATTACAGAATACTGTAGATAAGCCCCTGATGGCGGTGGCCACATCTCATAGGCCAAAAATGAGGTGATAGATTCCCTTTAATGGTTTGGTCTGGGGTCTGAAGAAATGTAAGGATTTGCTCTAAGGTATGAATATATTCCCAGATTTGATCAAGGTTCTGTGTTTATTATAGGTCTATGGAGTTTGGGATCTGAATACGTTTTTGAATGTGATTTGAGGTCTTAAAGTGATTTAAAAAGACTAACTTAACGTCCTGTCCGATATTTGCACCCCTTACAAATTCTAGCTTTAAAATATTAATGTAAAAAACAATCTAAATCTGCAACAGGTATAAATTGACCTAAGGAAACTTTTATTTTAAGTATAACATAGTATGTGGAGATCTTTATTATTGCATCAGGGCTCAGTAGCTTCCATTTATGACCCCATATTGACTTTTATTCTAGTGACCCCTGGTCCAGCTTTACCTATTGAGAATGGTATGAAGGCCTCACTTTTTTTAAAATTTCCCTTGGAGTCAAGAAAGTGTTCAGGATAAAACTCTTCAGGTTTCTCGAAGTAGGCTTTACCTTTCAATACGGAGTGAAGCAATGGCATAACTATAGTGCCCTGAGAAACAAAGAGAGTCAGCAAATTTATATACAATCCTTGCCTCGGCGATTGATAGATAATGGATAATAGATAAACAGATAGCTAGACAGATGGATAATATCTATCTATCATCGATCTAACGATATCTATCTATCACCATATTTTACACATACTGTATCACCACTTTCAGGAGTCGATGCCTGTGCTGCACATTAATGAAGAAGTCTGAAAATGTGTTAAAACAGAACATTGGTTTATTTGCAGTACTACGTCTGACCACATGGTGCGCTGTTAAGCAGAACTGTGCCCAATATTTACTCCTGGATAATACACAGCCTTCAAACGTCCTCTAGTGATAGAAATTATATTTCAGTTTAGTACATTTCTTCTTTAAGACTTGCTATGTTGTGAATTGACTGGTTTTAAAATACCAAATCAAGGTGTCTGTTTTGAACAGATATCCATGTCAATATTTCATCTAGTATATAGAACATGAGAAACACTATCCTTACCTTTGGTAGAAAGAATCCCCTGAATGTGACATCATGAGACGCTACATGTGAAACGCTAGACGGGGCGATATCGCCGAACCTCTGAACTTCATGTATGACGGCGTTTGTATACGGCATTTTCGTTCTATGTTCTATTTGAGGCTGAGACGATCCGATCACCGCTTCAATTTCGCTCTGGACTTTTTCTGTCAGAGAAAAGATATTTATGATCAAGAAAAAAAAAATGAAATTTAAATGAAAAAAAAACATAAAAGGAAGAAAACTGATAAATACATTTTCACTAATTTTATTAAGTGGAGATTAGTGACGGTTTTGTGAAATAATTGAACAGATCACAAGGAGCAAAAGTTCCTTCTTTTTAGCCGTAGAGTATATTAAACAACAGGCGTGTGTGAAATCCACGTAGACCGTAATATGTCGTATCCGTAAAAAACTCCAATGGAAAACGTGTGGAAAACAGACAACTGAGCAAGAACATGAACTGAGTGATATGTCAGCCCAGTGTCATAATGAAGAACATTGGGCCCATCAGAGGATGTGATTCTGAAGGTCCACCTTTCTTACCCACTCTGGAGCCCAATTGCAGTGGCAAAGTTTGCACTATGTAATCTCCTGAAGGAGAAATGTGGGCCCACTGGAGGATTCTCTGGTGCTCTGTTGGGCCAGTCCAACCCTGTTTCAGCCTGCCTTGCAGTGGCTCTTCGAGAGGCTGAGGGCAACTTTCCAGAAACTGATTAGTGATGGACATTCGACTGAAACTGCACTCATCAAAGTGACCAATGACCTTCTGACAGCAAAACTTAACGGTGACCACTCTCTGCTCATTCTTCTTGACCTATCTGCAGCTTTCGATACTGTTGACCACCATCTCCTACTCTCTAGGCTCCAGTCACTACGCAATAAGGACACTGCTCTCTCCTGGTTCTCTTCCTATCTTTCTGACCGCTCCTTCAGTGTTTTGTTCTCTGGCTCCACGTCATCTCCTCTTCCTCTCGCCTGTCGGGGTACCTCAGGGCTCAGTCCTTGGCTCCCTTCTCCTCTCTCTTTACACGGCCCCAATTGGACAGATCATCAGCAGATTTGGCTTTCAGTACCATCTTTATGCTGATGACACACAACTATACACGTCATTCCCCGACCTTACCCCCACTGTACTGCAGAACGCCAGTGACTGTCTGTCCGCAGTCTCCAACATCATGTCTCTATCTGAAACTCAACCTCTCCAAAACTGAACTTCTTCTGCTCCCGCCATCTACTAACCTCCCTAAATCTGACATTTACCTCTCCATGGGTGGCACTATAATAACACTCCGGAAGCAGGCACGCTGTCTGGGTGTTATGTTTGACACCAACCTCTCCTTCACATCCCATATACAATGTCTTGCCCGCTCTTGCCGCTTACACCTGGAGAACATCTCTAGAATCCGCCCTTTTCTCACCATGGAAACAACAAAAACCCTCACTGTAGCATTGATCCACTCCCGCCTGGACTACTGCAGCGCTCTATTAATTGGCCTTCCTGTTACTCGACTATCCCCTCTCCAGTCCATACTTAATGCAGCAGCCAGGGTCATCTATCTGGCTAATCGGTACTCGGACGTGTCTGCACTTCACCAGTCCTTAGACTGGCTACCCATTCATTATACAGTAGGATCAAATTCAAAGTACTTGTTCTCACCTACAAAGCTCTCCGTAGTGCAACACCCCCCCTACATCTCCTCCCTCATTTCTGTTTATCGGCCAAACCGACCGCTGAGCTCTGCAAACGACTTTCGACTAACCTCTGCACTAATCCGTACCTTTCACTCCCGACTCCAAGACTTCTCCCATGCTGCGCCAATCCTCTGGAATGCTCTACCTCAAAAAGTTAGGAATATCCACAATTTGCATAGTTTTAGGCGCTCCCTCAAAGCACATTTGTTCAGAGCGGCCTATCACGTTCACTAATCACAGTCATTCTATGTGTAAGTGTGCGTGTGTAGCCCATTCACTATCTCCATCCATCCCTCGCTCCTTCAAGATGGCTGGACCAGCATTGTAAATACACCATTGTAAATACACACCTGTACTTTGTATCTTTCCCACCTCATTGTAGATTGTAAGCTCTCACCAGCAGGGTCATCTTATTTTGCTTTAATTATTGTATTGTTAACGTTGTTACTTATGACTTGTGTTTTGAAACTGTTAAACTGTAAAGCGCTGCGGAATATGTTGGCGCTATATAAATAAAGATTATTATTATTAATATGATGGTCAGGTAATCGATAAAATACCTGCTGACTTTACTGCACAAAAGAAAAGAACCCGTGCACAAAAAAAGCGTATCTCCCAGAGTCCAACTTACGTCTTTCCACATCCATATAAAACCAGATAGGTGAGCAGAGGTGCAGGGGCACTTTAAGGCCTCTTTCACACATCAGGTTTTCGCCGTCAGGCGCGATCCGGCGCTTTTGACAGAAACCGGATCCGGTGAAATGCAATGCCGGATCCGGTTTCCCCCCAATTGACTTGCATTTGCGCCGGATCGCGCCGGATTGCCATGCGTTTCATCCGGTTTTCGCCGGATCCGGCAATGTGTCGCAATGTGTCGCGATCCGGCGTCTGGAAAAAACGTCTACTGTAACGTTTTTTGTCTCCGGCGAAAAAGCCGGACACGCCGGATCCGGCGCGTCCGGCTTTTTCACACAATGAAAGCCTATGAGCGCCGCAATGCGCCGGATCCGTTTTTTTTGGTCTGAGCATGCTCAGTAGCTCTGCCCACAGGAGATATATAAAAGCAAGACAATGGGACCCTCAGCCACACCCAACATGCCACCCAAGCCAAGAACCAGGAGCAGGAGAAGGCAGCAGACATCTGCAGCAGCAGCACCATCAGCAACACCCCAAATGGAGCAGCATGCTGAACGGGAGGGGAGTCCAGAAGCAGATGAGAGACGGTAATTATCAAATCCCCCATTCCTCCAAACTAGGGCCATGGAATATCAAGATATTCATTGGCCCTTTGTTTCTCTTTATTCAACAGCCGCCAAAGAGATGCAGCAACAGCACCATCAGCACCACCCCAAATGGAGCAGCATGCTGAACGGGAGGGGAGTCCAGAAGCAGATGAGAGACGGTAATTATCAAATCCCCCATTCCTCCAAACTAGGGCCATGGAATATCAAGATATTCATTGGCCCTTTGTTTCTCTTTATTCAACAGCCGCCAAAGAGATGCAGCAGCAGCAGCAGCAGAAATGGCATCACTGGCAGCAGCAATACCCACAGCCATGGAGTCTGGCCATCAACAGGACAGCACATCTTCTTCTGGGAGCCCTCCCTCGCATCGTCAGCGTTTGACGGTAAGTTTTTATTTCCAAAATCCATCATCTCTGTAATATATGTCTATTCATTGCCTTTTATTTCAAAACAGGAATCACAAGATGAAGAGGAGCTCCCAGAAGAAGAAGGAAGGGGTGGACAGACACCTGGAGTGGGCTCACAATTGGTAAGTTTTTTGCATCAAACGCAGAAACACAACATCACACTACACACAACACATAGAAAACAATGTTCTGCAGACCACACACAGCAAAAAAATGCCTACATCCAAAGACATAACATTTTTTGTTTTCTTCTCTAGTATTCCCAATCTGGTGCTCGGCCAAGAGGTCCTCGCAGTGCCTCCCAGGGTCGTCGGCGACAGCAACGCGGCGGTCACCAGCGTGTAAGTATAAATATTTTTGCTTTGTTTTTTTGCACTTTTTATTTCATTTCTTTTGTGGAGGCTAATTATGTTATTTTTGTCTTTTTCTTTAACAGCCTTCACAGCGTGCTCCCGACTCTGACGGTGAGGATGGAGGGATTGATGTGGACCGCCTCATCGATCTCGTCAGAGAAAGGGAGCCGCTCTGGAATATGGCTGACCGCCGCCACGCTGACCTGATCATTACCCGACGACTCTGGGAGGAAATCTGTTCTCTCCTTGTGGGCCGCTGGGAGGACCTCGAAGCTCGGGCCCAGATTAAAGAGCGTAAGTATATACAGTAACGGTTGCTTGATGTAAACCAGTGTTTCCCGAACTCCAGTCCTCGTGGTCCCCACGGATCATGTGTTCAGGATTTCTATTTACTATGGAAATCCTGAAAACATGACCCCTGGGGACCATGAGGACTGGAGTTTGTGAAACACTGATGTTGTATACTAACCACTCCTTTCTCGTTTCAGGGAACAGAATTGTGAATCGGTGGCGGTCTGTGAGGGATCGTTTCAAGAAGGAGTTCAATAAAGAGATGCGGGCCCCGAGTGGATCTGGAGGACGCAGGAGCAAGTACAAGTACGCACAAGCCCTGTCGTTCCTCCGGGAAACAATGCTCACCAGAAGGTAAATATTACACACCACATGTGAAAAAAATGTTAGATGTAACTTTTTTTTTTCAGCCAGGGCCATACCATGTCAGTATTTTAATTGTTTTTTTTTCTCTTTATTACACAGCACGGTGAGCAGCACTCGGGAGCCTGCACGATTGGACCCTTCTGAGGCGATCCCTGAGGAGACCGGCACCGAGGGACACTTCGACCGCCCCGGTAAATCTGCACCTTCCCAGCCTTCCCACACATTCGACCCATCTGTCCCATCCACCAGCACAGGAGCATCGTGGCCGCCTACATTACATGAAGCTGCTGGTGAGGAGATCGCTTTCCCTTTACCCCACCCTTCTGCCCCTGCCGCCTCTAGTACACCTGCGGGTACTGGGCGGCAGCGGCAGAGGGGTCAGGAAAAGAGTTATGCACAAGAGTTATTGCATCTGAATGCATCTTTCCAGAACTGTCTCAAAGTCTTGTCAGAGCAAATCGCCGCAGGCTTTCAGCAGATCAACTCCAGCATTCTGGAGGTGAAGACACTTCTGCAAACCATGCATTCAGAAGCAAGATCTTCGCCAAACCACACCTTTTTCAGGTCTGTTGTGGAGCGCATGGCAACACTATCTCCTACCCAGCAGATGCATGTAATGCATTCGTGCCACGGTGCTCTACAGCAGGTTACCTCCCAACCTCCACCTCCCACCACTGTAGTTCCTCCACCTGCACCCCCTCCAGCCACTTTCCATCCTCCCCCTCCTATTACATCTGCACCCCCTCCAGCCACTTTCCATCCTCCCCCTCCTATTACATACCAGCAACCTCACCAGTACCAGACATCTCCCCACTTCCAGCAACCTGCCCCGTCCCAAACTCCTTCCCCGTACCAAACTCCTTCCCCGTACCAAACTCCTTCCCCATACAACTTTCCATCAACATCATCTGCTCCTACTGTCCCTGCCCAACCCTCCACTCCACCGCCCACCACCTCTTCTGCCTCCCACATGTCCACCCATTCTGTAGCTTTTTCCACACCTTCACCTCTAACTGTTCCTTCCCCACCACGATCCCAGTCCTCTCTCCACACACCCAGTGTCGAAGTGTCCCGCAGCCCCTCCAGCAGTATTTCCACCCCACAGTACACAGATTTGTAATGTTTTTTTGTTGTAATAAAAATGCCCATTGGGTTTAAAACCTTTATTAAAAAAGTTTTTTGCACTTTAAAAACATAAAAAAAAAAAAAATTTAAATAAAAGTTAAATTCGTTTCACAATGGTTGTCTGTCATTTCTTTCTGCAGCGAACTATGTTTTAAAAAAAGGTTAAATACAGGGTATTTCAAAGGTAAAAAGGTATTCAAAACCAGGTATATAACTGTGGGTAAATTTTAGCTTTTTGCCACAGTTGTGTTCCTGGTTGTGTTTGAAGCAAAGTATTTCACCTAAAAAGTTGTGTTTATTGTTGGTGATTTCCTAACAATGTACACAACTTTTGTTAAAAGGTGAAATACTTTGCATAAAACACAACCAGGTACACACCTGTGGCCTAAAGCTAAAAATAGTAAGACCATGACAAGATAGCCAACTTTGGTTGGCAAAGGTATATACTGTTGGTCCAGAAGGTACACAAGTTTAGGGCACAAATCTTTCACACTCTGTCATCCCAGTGTACTCTGCCTTGAGGTGACATAAAGTATAGTGGAAAATTGTCCCTGAAACCGTCACAGAACTTCTAGTGGTAATATTTCCAATGACAACATCCATCTTCGCCAGTAACTTGCTCTTCTCTCCAACCTGCACTTTCTCCTCTACAACCTGTCAAAGAAGGGCTGTAGGAACATGCTATATCTAGTTTTCCAGTAGCCAATCCCGTTTGGAAGGCCACAAGGGTCAATTTTAAAAACCGGATCCGGCGTAATCCGTCGAAAAACGGATAGAAAAACGGATAGAAAAACGGATGAACCGGATGAGACGGATCCGGTTTTGTCTGTCAAGAACAAGACGGATCCAGCAGAAAACCGGATCCGGCACTTCAGGTTTTACAAAACATTTGCCGGATCCGGCATTCCGGCACGACGCCGGATCGCACCTGACGCCGAAACCCTGATGTGTGAAAGTAGCCTAAGAGAAATCTATAATATATATTAAAATATAATAAAAAAGTCATACCTTGAATTTCTGGATATTTCATCATGAGCAGAAGACCCCATCGGATTGTAGTTGATGTAGTCTCCATTCCAGCAACAAACAAATTATCTACCAATGCGATGAGATTCTTGTCGTGGAAATACTGGGTGGACTCTTGTGTTCCCTTCAAAAAAAGAAAGTATTAGGGTAAGTTCTCACTAGGCGTCATTTCAGCATCTATTTTTATGCAACAAAACCTGATAAATTGTCAGTAAAGAAGCAGCAGAAAAAGGCATGTTTTCCTTGGTTTTTCTAGCATTGTTTTACAGCATCTTTATGCTTTTATGGGTGTTTTTTGCTGCAGTTTTGGCATGCTAAATTTGTTTCTTGTTGACGTTGATAATGTTTAGTGTTGAAAAAAGGTCCTATTCTACAGAATCAGATTTTGGCCCAAAAATGTAGCAAGACCTGATGCCTGTGTTTTTGGTGCCTTTTTTCAGCGTTTTTTCACCACCCATTTAAGTCTATGGGTGAAAAATGCTGAAAGAAGTGACATGCTCTATGTACAAAATAACATGCAAAGCACAAAACACTGATGACAAAAAACAGTGTGCATCCATGAGATTTCTGAAATATGATAGGCTTTGCTACTAGTGTAAAAACAGCTGAAAACTTGCATAAAAAAGCATAAGAAAGAATAACGCCTATTGAGAACTTAGCCTTAATCTCCAAATCTTCTAACTTCTTATTATGCCCTATGAAGTGCTTTATTTGAGTGTATCAAATTTTAAAAGTCTGTATTACAAGCATAAGAATATAACTATTATAATGCTGCCACTATGAACAAGAATATAACTACTATAACACTGCTCCTATGTACAATAATATAACTACTATAATACTGCCCCTATGTACAAGAAAAAAACTACTATAATACTGCTCCTATGTACATTAATATAACTACTATAATACTGCCCCTATGTACAAGAATATAACTAGAATCATAGAATCATAGAATCGTAGAGTTGGAAGGGACCTCCTGGGCCATCTGGTCCAACCCCCTGCTCAAAGCAGGATTCGCTAAATCATCCCAGTCAGATGTCTGTCCAGCCTCTGTTTGAAGACTTCCATTGAAGGAGAACTCACCACTTCTCGTGGCAGCCTGTTCCACTCATTGATCACTCTAACTGTCAAAAAGTTTTTTCTAATATCTAATCTGTGTCTCTTCCCATTCAGTTTCATCCCATTGCTTCTAGTCTTTCCTTGTGCAAATGAGAATAAAGTTGATCCTTCTACAATGTGACAGCCCTTTAGATATTTGTAGACAGCTATTAAGTCTCCTCTCAGTCTTCTCTTTTGCAAACTAAACATTCCCAAATCCTGCAACCTTTCCTCATAAGACAGGGTTTGCAGACCGGTCACCATTCTGGTCGCTCTTTTCTGAACTTGCTCCAGTTTGTTGATGTCTTTTTTAAAATGTGGTGCCCAAAACTGGACACAATATTCCAGATGAGGTCTGACCAAAGAGGAGTAGAGGGAAATAATGACTTCACGTGATCTAGACTGTATGCTTCTGTTAATACATCCTAGAATTGCATTTGCCTTTTTTGCTGCTGCATCACACTGTTGACTCATATTCAGTCTGTGATCTATTAGTATACCCAAGTCTTTTTCACATGTGCTGTCACTTAGCCCTATTCCTCCCATTCTATATATGCTTTTTTCATTTTTATTGCCCAGATGTAGTACTTTGCATTTCTCCCTGTTAAAAACCATTCTGTTAGTTGCTGCCCACTTCTCCAGTTTATTTAAATCTTTTTGAATCCTCTCTCTCTCTTCTCTAGTATTAGCTATCCCTCCTAGCTTTGTGTCATCAGCAAATTTAATCAGTTTACCCTCAATTCCTTCATCTAAATCGTTGATAAAGATGTTGAACAATACAGGGCCCAGGACAGAGCCCTGTGGTACCCTACTTGAGACATTCTTCCAACTGGATGTGCAGCCATTTACGACCACTCTTTGGGTCCGATCACTAAGCCAGTTATGAATCCACCTAACAGTTGCCTTGTCCATTCCATACTTAGTCATTTTTTCAATAAGGATTGTATGAGAGACTTTGTCAAATGCTTTGCTGAAGTCAAGATATACTATATCTACAGCATTTCCTTGATCCACCCAATCAGTGATACCGTCATAGAAGGAAATTAAGTTAGTCTGACATGACTTATTAGTTACAAACCCATGCTGACTCTGTTTAATCACTTCATTCTTATCCAGGTATTGACATACATGTTGTTTAATAATTTGTTCAAAGATCTTTCCTGGTATAGAAGTCAGACTCACCGGCCTATAGTTGCCTGGGTCCACCTTCTTCCCCTTTTTGAAGATAGGAACAACATTTGCTCTTCTCCAGTCTTCTGGCACTTCTCCTGTTCTCCAAGAATTTTCAAAGATTATGGAGAGGGGTTCAAAAATTTCTTCTGCTATCTCCTTCAGTACTCTGGGGTGTAATTCATCTGAACCTGGAGACTTGAATTCATTTAGGTTAGCTAAGTGTTTCCTCACTATCTTTCTGTTTATAGATATCCTGGATTCTTCTATTCCCTTAATAGGACAGTGAATAACAGTTGATGTTGCATTTCCTTTCTGAGAGAAAACAGATGCAAAATAGGAATTTAAAAGTTCAGCCTTCTCAACATCCTGTCTTACCATTTCATCATTTTCATCCTGTAAAAATCCTATAGCATCTTTGACTTTTCTTTTACTTTTGACATATCCCCAAAATCCTTTATTATTGCTTTTGACATCTCTTGCAAGCCTCAGTTCATTTTCAGCTTTAGATAATCTGATTTGTGCCCTGCAGGTTCTGCAGACAGCATTATATTCTTCTTTAGATATGCCTCCCTCTTTCCATTTTATAAACATTTTTTTCTTCCTTTTTAGCATGTGCTTAAGTTCTGTGTTCATCCATCCTGGTTTCCTTAAATGCTTCCTATTCTTCCCTCTTTTCGGAATTGTTAACAACTGTGCTTTGAGAATTTCATTTTTCAAGATTTCCCATCCTTCCTGGACATTTTTGTCTTTAAGGATATCCAGCCATTGGATCCCTCCAATTCTCTTTCTGAATCCCTTAAAATCTGCCTTTCTGAAATCTAACCTTGACGTCTGAGTCTTCACAGGTCTTCCACCTCTAGTAATCCAAAATTCTAAAATAGCATGGTCGCTACCTCCTAGGGTCCCAGCCACTTTTACCTCCTCAACCATTTCCTCCCTGTTTATAAGGATTAGATCCAAGGTAGCAGTTCCCCTTGTTTTCTCCCTTACCTTTTGGAAGATAAAGTTGTCAGCAAGAGAGGATAAGAATTTCCTTGACCTGTTAGTTTTGCCTGAGAGAGATTCCCAACAAATGTCTGGATAGTTGAAATCTCCCATGACAACTATGTCATATTTTTTGGAGAACTTGGCCATCTGATGCATAAAGAGTTCATCTATATCTTCGGCTTGCACAGGCGGCCTGTAGTAAATGCCTACAATGGTGTCCTTTCCATTGTTCTGTCCTTGTATTCTTACCCAAACAGTTTCCACAGAAATCCCAGTCTCTGAAGCTTCAATCTCTGTGCAGATATACGCGTTTCGAACATACAATGCGACACCCCCTCCTCGTTTATCAAGTCTATTTCTTGCAAATAAGTTGTATCCTTCTAGTCTTGTATTCCAATCATGTGTATTGTCCCACCAAGTTTCAGTGATTCCAATTACATCATATTTCTGTTCCTGTGTTAGTAGTTCCAATTCTCCTTGTTTGTTGCCCATGCCCACTACTGTAATACTGCCCCTATGTACATGAATATATCTACTATAATACTGCCTCTATGTGCAAGAATATAACTACTATAATACTGCCCCTATGTACAAGAATATAACTACTATAATACTGCTCCTATGTACATTAATATAACTACTATATTATTGCCCCTATGTACAAGAATATAACTACTGTAATACTGCCCCTATGTACATGAATATATCTACTATAATACTGCCCTATGCACAAGAATATAACTACTATAATACTGCTCCCTGTTCTGATCTCATTTTTGGGTTTACCTCTGGCTTCTGGTGAGAGGGATGGAGCTAGCTGTGCTGACAGAGGAGTCGTGAGTTCTCTATCTGGACTCCCTCTATTGGTGACAAGAGGTAATGAAGCTGATCTAAATGGCAGAAACCTGCCACCTGAGGAGGAGGACTATGATTGGACATCAGGAGTCTCTGATTGGATTTAAGGCAGCTGACTCCCTATTTTCTTACTGGTGATTTCTCCTGCCTGGGTCTTCTGGTTTCCAGTTTGGTTCCTGCCTTTTCAAGCTAAGTTTTGCTCTGCTATTGTTCATTTGAGTTTTTGTCTGGTTTACTTAGTTTTTTTGTGTTCAGCCAGCCCCGGCTGGGGCTGTGCTGAATTCCCATTTTTGTCTCTGATTATTTCAGCTTGTTTTTGAAAACAAGATCAGTTGATCTCTTTTGCTCTGTCTTCAGAATATACCTGAGGGCTGATATAGGGATTTGAAGTCTAGCGACTTCAGGGCTTTTTTCTATCAGACGTGTTGGACATCTTTTTGGCAGGGTTTTTGCGTGATTGCAGACAGCAGATTTTCCCTTTTCTTGCTTTAGGCTTATGCAGTCCTCCGGCCATGACGAGGCGTCTAGGACCATCGCAGGTACGCTCCACGGCTACTGCTAGTTGTGTGGATAGGATCAGGGGTCTGCAATCCACTAGTTACCAACCTCTCCGGTTTTCTGGGCTTAGCTTGCTTTTTCTTTTTCCTCCTTGGTGACTCATTCATAACAGCTCCCTATGTGCAAGAATATATCTACTATAATACTGCCCCTATGTACAAGAATATAACTACTACAATACTGCTTCTATGTACAAGATTATAACTACTATAATACTGTCCTACGTACAAGAATATAACTACTATGATACTGCTCCTATGTACAAGAATATACCGACTATAATACTGCCGCTATGTACAGAAATATAACTACTATAATACTGCCCCTATGCACAAGAATATAACTACTATAATACTGCCGCTATGTACAGAAATATAACTACTATAATACTGCCCCTATGCACAAGAATATAACTACTATAATGCTGCCCCCTATGTACAAGAATATAACTACTATAATACAGCTCCTATGTACAAGAATATAACTACTATAATACTGCTCCTATGTACAAGAATATAACTACTATAATACTGCATAGTCCTAGTGGTTGGGACCCGGTCCTTGTCTGCCCTTATTCACACAGACGTCAACATTGACACATGATAAGGTTATTAATACTAGACAGTGTAGGGCCGCCCTGACCACAGAGTCACCTTGTCGATGGTGGGATGGCTTTTATGTTATGTTTGATCAAATACAGTATTACTAAGAACTCTGTATAATTTAAATGCACTTTTGCTTTTTACTTATTTAATTATAGCAGGGTTTTTAGAGTTTGTCTTTTGTAGGTTTTTGTATGCTTTTTGGCCATGTGAACATGCATTTATATGCTGCATGTGTACCAACTCAAACCAAGCTCAATGTTTGTGTTTTTTCTTTGTATTTTTTGCATTCTGTGCAAGCTGGGGTGTGGCCTCCCTCTCCTGAGCTGGAAATTGTATTTAAAGGCTTCCCCTGACTCTGGTGTCCTAGTGGTTGGGACCCGGTCCTTGTCTGCCCTTATTCACACAGAAGGTTATTAATACTAGACAGTGTAGGACCGCCCCGACCACAGAGTCACATTGTCGATGGTGGGACGGCTTTTATGCTATGTTTGATCAAATACAGTATTACTAAGACCTCTGTATGATTTAAATGCACTTTTGCTTTTTACTTATTTAATTATAGCAGGGTTTTTTCAGTTTGTCTTTTGTAGGTTTTTGTATAATACTGCCCCTATGTACAAGGATATAACTACTATAATACTGCCCCTATGTACAAGAATATAACTACTATAATACTGCACCTATTCACAAGAATATATCTACTATAATACTGCTCCTATGCACAAAAATATATCTACTATAATACTGCTTCTATGTACAAGAATATAACTACTATAATACTGCCCCTATGTACAAGAATATAATTACTATAATACTGCCCCTATGCACAAGAATATAACTACTATAATACTGCCGCTAAGTGCAAGATTATAACTACTATAACACTGCCCCCTATGTACAAGAATATAACCACTATAATACTGCCCCTATGTACAAGAATATAACTAATATAATACTGCCCCTATGCACAAGAATATAACTACTATAATACTGCCGCTAAGTACAAGAATATAACTACTATAATACTGCCCTCTATGTACAAGAATATATCCACTATAATACTGCCCCTATGTACAAGAATATAACTACTATTTTACTGCTTTTATGTACAAGAATATAACTACTATAATACTGCCCCTATGTACAAGAATATAACTACTATAATACTGCTTCTATGTACAAGAATATAACTACTAAAATACTGTTCCTATAGACAAGAATATAACTACTATAATACTGCTTCTATGTACAAGAATATAACTACTATAATACTGCCTCTATGTACAAGATTATAACTACTATAATACTGCTCCTATGTACAAGAATATATGTACTATAATACTGCCTCTATGTACAAGAATATAACTACTACCCCCTATGTACAAGAAAATAACTACTATAATACTGCTCCTATGTACATGAATATAACTACTATAATACTGCTCCTATGTACATGAATATAACTACTATAATACTGCCCCTATGTACAAAAATATAACTACTATAATACTGCCCCTGTGTACATGAATATCTACTATAATACTGCTCCTATGTACAAGAATATAACTACTATAATACTGCTCCTATGTACAAGTATATAACTACTATAATACTGCCTCTATGTACAAGAATATAACTACTATAATACTGCCCCTATGCACAAGAATATAACGACTATAATACTGCTCCCTGTTGTGAACTGATTTTCGGGTTTACCTCTGGCTTCTGGAGAAGGGGATGGAGCTGGCTGTGCTGACAGAGGAGTCGTGAGTTCTCTATCTGGACTCCCTCTGCTGGTGACAAAAGGTAATGAAGCTGATCTAAATGGCAGAAACCTGCCACCTGAGGATGAGGACTGCGATTGGACATCAGGAGTCTCTGATTGGATTTAAGGCAGCCGACTTCCTATTTTCTTGCTGGTGATCTCTCCTGCCTGGGGCTTCTGGTTTCCAGTTTGGCTCCTGCCTTTTCAAGCTAAGTTTTGCTCTGCTATTGTTCATTTGAGTTTTTGTCTGGTTTACTTAGTTTTTTTGTGTTCAGCCAGCCCCGGCTGGTGCTGTGCTGAATTCCCATTTTTGTCTCTGATTATTTCAGCTTGTTTTTGAAAACAAGATCAGTTGATCTCTTTTGCTCTGTCTTCAGAATATACCTGAGGGCTGATATAGGGATTTGAAGTCTAGCGACTTCAGGGCTTTTTTCTATCAGACGTGTTGGACATCTTTTTGGCAGGGTTTTTGCGTGATTGCAGACAGCAGTTTTCCTTTCCTATCCTTTCTAGTTAGTGTGGGCCCCATCATTTGCTCAGCCTATCTTTCTATCTGTGTTTGTGTTTTCATCTTGCTTCACCGACACTATATGTTGGGAGCTGTCTATTGCTTTGGGGTCTGCTCTGGGGCAGTTTAGATTTTCCCTTTTCTTGCTTTAGGCTTATGCAGTCCTCCGGCCATGACGAGGCGTCTAGGACCATCGTAGGTACACTCCACGGCTACTGCTAGTTGTGTGGATAGGATCAGGGGTCTGCAATCCACTAGTTACCAACCTCTCCGGTTTTCTGGGCTTAGCTTGCTTTTTGTTTTTCCTCCTTGGTGACTCATTCATAACAGCTCCCTATGTGCAAGAATATATCTACTATAATACTGCCCCTATGTACAAGAATATAACTACTACAATACTGCTTCTATGTACAAGATTATAACTACTATTATACTGTCCTACGTACAAGAATATAACTACTATAATACTGCTCCTATGTACAAGTATATACCGACTATAATACTGCCGCTATGTACAGAAATATAACTACTATAATACTGTCCCTATGCACAAGAATATAACTACTATAATACTGCCGCTATGTACAGAAATATAACTACTATAATACTGCCCCTATGCACAAGAATATAACTACTATATTGCTGCCCCCTTTGTACAAGAATATAACTACTATAATACAGCTCCTATGTACAAGAATATAACTACTATAATACTGCTCCTATGTACAAGAATATAACTACTATAATACTGCCTAGTCCTAGTGGTTGGGACCCGGTCCTTTTCTGCCCTTATTCACACAGACGTCAACATTGACACATGATAAGGTTATTAATACTAGACAGTGTAGGACCGCCCTGACCACAGAGTCACCTTGTCGATGGTGGGACGGCTTTTATGTTATGTTTGATCAAATACAGTATTACTAAGAACTCTGTATAATTTAAATGCACTTTTGCTTTTTACTTATTTAATTATAGCAGGGTTTTTTCAGTTTGTCTTTTGTAGGTTTTTGTATGCTTTTTGGCCATGTGAACATGCTTTTATATGCTGCATGTGTACCAACTCAAACCAAGCTCAATGTTTGTGTTTTTTCTTTGTATTTTTTGCATTCTGTGCAAGCTGGGGTGTGGCCTCCCTCTCCTGAGCTGGAAATTGTATTTAAAGGCTTCCCCTGACTCTGGTGTCCTAGTGGTTGGGACCCGGTCCTTTGTCTGCCCTTATTCACACAGAAGGTTATTAATACTAGACAGTGTAGGACCGCCCCGACCACAGAGTCACATTGTCGATGGTGGGACGGCTTTTATGCTATGTTTGATCAAATACAGTATTACTAAGACCTCTGTATGATTTAAATGCACTTTTGCTTTTTACTTATTTAATTATAGCAGGGTTTTTTCAGTTTGTCTTTTGTAGGTTTTTGTATAATACTGCCCCTATGTACAAGGATATAACTACTATAATACTGCTCCTATGCACAAGAATATAACTACTATAATACTGCTTCTATGTACAAGAATATAACTACTATAATACTGCCCCTATGCACAAGAATATAACTACTATAATACTGCCGCTAAGTACAAGAATATAACTACTATAACACTGCCCCCTATGTACAAGAATATAACCACTATAATACTGCCCCTATGTACAAGAATATAACTACTATAATACTGCCCCTATGCACAAGAATATAACTACTATAATACTGCCGCTAAGTACAAGAATATAACTACTATAATACTGCCCTCTATGTACAAGAATATAACCACTATAATACTGCCCCTATGTACAAGAATATAACTACTATAATACTGCCCTCTATGTACAAGAATATAACTACTATAATACTGCCCCTATATACAAGAATATAACTACTATAATACTGCCCCTATGTACAAGAATATAACTACTATTATACTGCTTTTATGTACAAGAATATAACTACTATAATACTGCCCCTATGTACAAGAATATAACTACTATAATACTGCCCCTATATACAAGAATATAACTACTATTATACTGCTTTTATGTACAAGAATATAACTACTATAATACTGCTTCTATGTACAAGAATATAACTACTAAAATACTGCTCCCATAGACAAGAATATAACTACTATAATACTGCTTCTATGTACAAGAATATAACTACTATAATACTACCTCTATGTACAAGATTATAACTACTATAATACTGCTCCTATGTACAAGAATATATGTACTATAATACTGCC
Source organism: Dendrobates tinctorius (assembly GCF_039654945.1). NCBI lineage: Eukaryota > Metazoa > Chordata > Amphibia > Anura > Dendrobatidae > Dendrobates > Dendrobates tinctorius. The sequence continues at coordinate 13,780,642 of NW_027361761.1, read as the reverse complement.
TCTATGTACAAGAATATAACTACTACCCCCTATGTACAAGAAAATAACTACTATAATACTGCTCCTATGTACATGAATATAACTACTATAATACTGCTCCTATGTACATGAATATAACTACTATAATACTGCCCCTATGTACAAAAATATAACTTCTGTAATACTGCCCCTGTGTACATGAATATCTATTATAATACTGCTCCTATGTACAAGAATATAACTACTATAATACTGCTCCTATGTACAAGTATATAACTACTATAATACTGCCTCTATGTACAAGAATATAACTACTATAATACTGCCCCTATGCACAAGAACATAACTACTATAATACTGCTCCCTGTTGTGAACTGATTTTCTGGTTTACCTCTGGCTTCTGGAGAAGGGGATGGAGCTGGCTGTGCTGACAGAGGAGTCGTGAGTTCTCTATCTAGACTCCCTCTGCTGGTGTCAAAAGGTAATGAAGCTGATCTAAATGGCAGAAACCTGCCACCTGAGGATGAGGACTGCGATTGGACATCAGGAGTCTCTGATTGGATTTAAGGCAGCCGACTTCCTATTTTCTTGCTGGTGATCTCTCCTGCCTGGGGCTTCTGGTTTCCAGTTTGGTTCCTGCCTTTTCAAGCTAAGCTTTTCTCTGCTATTGTTCATTTGAGTTTCTGTCTGGTTTACTTAGTATTTTTGTGTTCAGCCAGCCTCGGCTGGGGTTGTGCTGAATTCCCATTTTTGTCTCTGATTATTTCAGCTTGTTTTTGTCCCTGATCAGTTGATCTCTTTTGCTCTGTCTTCAGAATATACCTGAGTGCTGATATAGGGATTTCAAGTCTAGCGACTTCAGGGCTTCTTTCTATCAGACGTGTTGGACATCTTTTTGGCAGGGTTTTTGCGTGATTGCAGACAGCAGCTTTCCTTTCCTATCCTGTCTAGTTAGTGTGGGCCCCATCGTTTGTTCAGCCTATCTTTCTATCTGTGTTTGTGTTTTCATCTTGTTTCACCGACAATATATGTTGGGGGCTGTCTATTGCTTTGGGGTCTGCTCTGGGGCAGTTTAGATTTTCCCTTTAAGAAAAGTAAGAGCTTTAGGCTTATGTAGTCCTCCGGCGGTGACGAGGGGTCTAGGACCATCATAAGTACGCTCCACGGCTACTGCTAGTTGTGTGGATAGGATCAGGGGTCTGCAATCTGCTAGTTAACAACCACTCCGGTTTTCTGGGCTTAGCTTGCTTTTTGTTTTTCCTCCTCGGTGACTCATTCATAACAGCTCCCTATGTACAAAAATATATCTACTATAATACTGCCCCTATGTACAAGAATATAACGACTATAATACTGCTGCTATGTACAGAAATATAACTACTATAATACTGCCCCTATGCACAAGAATATAACTACTATAATACTGCCGCTATGTACAGAAATATAACTACTATAATACTGCTCCTATGTACAAGACTATAACTACTATAATACTGCTCCTATGTACAAGAATATAACTACTATAATACTGCTCCTATGTACAAGAATATAACTACTATAATACTGCCCCTATGTACAAGAATATAACTACTATAATACTGCCCCTATGTACAAGAATATAACTACTATAATACTGCCCCTATGTACAAGAATATAACTACGATAATACCGCTCAAATGTACAAGAATATAACTACTATAATGCTGCCTCTATGTACAAGAATATAGCTACTATAATACTGTCCCTATGTACAAGAATATAACTACTATAATACTGCTCCTATGTACATGAATATAACTACTATAATACTACCCCTATGTATAAGAATATATCTACTGTAATACTGCTCCTATGTACATGAATATATCTACTATAATACTCCTCCTATGTACATGAATATAACTACTATAATACTGCCCCTATGTACAAGAATATAACTACTATAATACTGCCCCCTATGTACAAGAATATAACTACTATAGTACTGCTCCTATGTACAAGAATATAACTACTATAATACTGCTCCTATGTACAAGAATATACTGTAACTACTATAATACTGCCCCATGTACAAGAATATAACTACTATAATACTGTCCCTATGTACAAGAATATAACTACTATAATACTGCCCCCTATGTACAAGAATATAACTACTATAATACTGCTCCTATGTACAAGAATATAACTACTATAATACTGCCCCTATGTACAGGAATATAACTACTATAACACTGCTCTTATGTTTATTATATGGCACTTGGTACACACAATTGCTCATTTTGCCTTTCTTCTCAGTTAATTATAGTATGACAGTTTTTAAACTTCAGGATAAGAGAGATCAATATCCAGGTGTAATACCGGAGAAGTTGTTGCTCTCCCAGGCGCTGTACTCATATCTTTATTACAGCACACTGATTTAACTGATCCGATCTAAAGATGATTTCATAAAACTGATCTTCAAACCATCTGTGAAACTAGAATTACCTCTTGCTGCTTGACAAGGAAGGAGTCGATGAGATTGCGCTGATCATTCACGTCCAGCTCTTTCCTTTGCTTTGTAAACGTTGCTTCTAAAAATCTGTGAAATTCTCTGATATTTGCCATAATTTTCTTGTGAGCTCCCGGCATCCAGTGTATCAGCAGCGGTATACTGTTGAAAAGCTTTTAACAATATAAATCATCACAAATAGTTTATTATTATTATTACAATACAAAAAATGTACAAAAAAAAATCAGTACATACAAATATATTGGAAAATAAACTGTAGAATAATAACTTAGAAGAATGACACGGATCACCCGTTTGTTACTGGAACAAGTATCGAAGAAGTATCATTTCTCCTTGCGGAGAATGACATGCTAAGCATGTCGAGTTGAGGAGACATAAAGCTGCAACGTTCTTCTGGGAAATATGCTAATTATGCAAATTGTCTCTTTAGAGAGGAAGAGGACTAGAACTCCAGTGCCACCTATTGGAAGTAGCAATCCTAAAAGTCAATGTTGACCCTTTATCGAGCCTTGTCACATGACTTAGGATAAAAGCCAAGCCAGAATCTCCATTTGCAGACACTGTGTTTCGGGGTACTGCCCCTCGTCAGTGCAAAGTGTGAGATCTGGTTTGGCTGTGAGAGAGGCATCTGACTGATATCCAAGAAGTATCGTTTCTCATTGCAGAGAATGACATGCTAAGCATGTCGAGGTGAGAAGGCTTAAAGCCCCAATGGTCCTCTGGGAAATATGCTAATTATGCAAATTTTCTCTTTAGAGAGGAAGAGGACTAGAACTTGCGGAGAGTGACATTCTAAGCATGTCAAGGTGAGGAGATTTAAAAACGCCATGCTCCTCTGGGAAATATGTTGATTATGCAAATATGCTAATTGTGCAGATTCTGGCTTGGCTTTCATCCTAAGTCATGTAACAAGGCTCGTTAAAGGGTCAACATTAACTTTTAGGATTGCTACTTCCAATAGGTGGCACTAGAGTTCTAGTCCTCTTCCTCTCTGAAGAGACAATTTGCATAACTAGCTTATTGGAACAAGTAAATACTAGTAAAAAAAGAAACATTTTGACACCTATTCTTGCTCTGTAAGGTGAAAACTTAGTTATATTGGCTCCTCTTGGTTTACAAATGTATGAATTGAAAGAAGACCTGGATGGAAATTCCATCTAAGGATACCATCACATTTACCCGCTATCCACATGTCTGTACTTTTACATTGACCATGTGTCCGTGCAAAACACTTGGAGACGGGTCCATTTTTTTCCAGCGGCATGGATGACAAGGACCATTACAAGTCTATGGGTCCTTATAAAACACGCACTGCACGCGCACAGCATCAGTGTGCCAACCGTGTGCCGTACATGTGTAACATTGCAAGGATAGGATTGGTCATTTTATTCTTTCTTTATCTATAAAAAGAAAACACGGATGACACACTGATGACACCGGTACTGCTGTTTAGGGATGAGCGAGTAGTGTAGTATTCAGACTCGCTGTACTCATTACGAGTAGCTCCTAATTAGTGTTGAGCATTCCGATACCGCAAGTATCGGGTATCGGCCGATATTAGTGGTATCGGAATTCCGATACTGACTTCCGATACTTTTGTCATATCGGATTCCGGAATCGGAATCGGAAGTTCCCATCATGCTATGAGCCTGCTTGCTTTGATTAAGCCAATGGGAATCCTCCGAAGTGTGGGCACATCCTGTTAGGCATGTAGGCATGTTAACTATTGGCATGGCTGTGATTGGCTGCCGAAATGATGTCATGATGCACTATAAAAGCCACCGCAGCCGCCATTTCTGGTTCACTCTGCTGTGAATTCAGTTAGGGACAGGCTGCTGTAGAAGACTGTGAGGGACAGTTAGAAATAGCGATTCCACCAAACATCTAGTGCTTTACCCAGGCTACATAAACCACCACTGTAGCCTTCTTTGCCCTAGCAGCAGTGTTCACAGCTGTCTGCAAGGGCTGTGTGAGTGCAGCTCACGCTGTGGAGTGGGTCCTGCAGCCACGTCAGGCTGTAGGCCACCCAGTGTGATCACTGCTGCTTCATACATCTTTTAATTTTTGAGCTGCATTTTTTACATAATTTCAATCTAGTGTGCTTCCATCCGTATCCATATACGTTGGTTGCAAACACTAGTAGTAGACAGCGGAGCCTTTCTGCAGCCTTTCAGTGCTAGTGTCCACTTTGCTGCACTGTTCACGGCTGTCTGAGAGGTCTCTGACTGTGTGTGAGTGCAGCTCACGCTGAGTAGTGTGTCCTGCAGCTATGTCTGGTTGTAGGACGCTCAGCGTGTCACTGCCTCACACATTTTTCTTTTATTGCAGCTCATTTTTTCTTCTATTAGTGTGCATCCATCCGTCTCCATCTACGGTGGTTGCAAACACTATATAGGAGTACACAGCGGAGCCTTTCTGCAGCCTGTCAGTGCCAGTGCCCACTTAGCTGCACTGTTCACGGCTGTCTGAGAGGTCTCTGACTGTGTGTGAGTGCAGCTCACGCTGAGTAGAGTGTCCTGCAGCTACGTCTGGTTGTAGGACGCTCAACGTGCGTCACTGCCTCACACATATTTGTCTTTGAGTGCAGCTAATTTTTTCTTCTCCTATTAGTGTGCATCCATCCGTATCCATCAACATTGGTTGGTTGCAAACACTATATAGGAGTAGATAGAGGAGCCTTTTTTTCTGGCTTGTGCCCTGCCGGCGCAGCCAGATTAGTATTACCCAATTTTTTTGGAGCCTCATCTTTTGCATTGTAGGTTACCTGCCTGCATTGTAATAGCTCCAAAAAGTTGGTGACACTATCAGTTTCAATTCTTTGTTCACATACTTTGAGTTTGTTTCCAACAAAGAAACCACAAAAAAAGTTCACCAAACACTACATTTGGAACTTGTGTAGGCCACATCAGCTCCTATTAAAGTGTAGTCCACACACACACACTTCATAAAATTAGTGTTTCTTGTACCTGTAACCAGCTGTTCAGGAATAAGCACACTAAGGCCCCCCTTTGTACTTTTCTGCCTATCTTAAGCAGTCTGGCAAGATGAAGAAGGCAGGGAGTAAGGCACGTGGGCGTGGGCGTGGGCGTGGAGTTTCAGCAGGGAGAGGACGTGGGGATTCTGCAGGGAGAGGACGTGGGGATTCTGCAGGTAGAGGACATGGGGATTCTGGGCCTGCTGCCAGCACCAGTGGATCAGCATCCCCCAGTTTTAGCAGGCAACAGTCCTTTATGCGCAGCTTTGTAGGACCTCAACGTACCCCACTGCTGCGGAAGGAACAAATTGAAGCCGTTGTCTGATGGATGGCAGCTAACGCATCGACTTCAGTTACTTCCACAGCCTCTCAGGACCAGAGCACCGAAGAGCAACCATCTGTCTCTTCACCACCTGCCAAAGTGCCCAGGCCATCAGAGAGACATGGACAGGAGCCATCACAGTCTATACTTCTGTTCTCGGAATCTGTTGGCTTGGAAAGAGGGGGCCAGCCAAGCAGCATTCCTGAATGTGAAGAAGAGGGAGTATGCAGTGATGCGCAACTTCTTTGTCCCTCTGAATCTGAAGAGGCGAGTGGGCCAGTGCCTATGGTCAGCACACCTCAGTACGCATCAGATGATGATGAGACTCAGTTGCCACTTTCTGGTGCGTACGGTGCTGGCGAGACAACCCCGGAGAAGCAGCTGTTTGAAGAGGGGAGGGAAGATGATGAGGTCCTTGACCCATCATGGCGTGAGGAACAGGAAGGTGGTGGGAGCAGCTCGGAGGAAGAGATTCCCCTACCGGCCAAAACAGGAGGCAGAGGGAGGGGGAAGACTTGGTTGCCTGTACCATCCACTTCGGCACCCGTTAGGAGCATTCCTCATTCCAAAGGCAAAACGGGCGCTCCCAAGAGTTGCAGTGCGTGGTCCTTTTTTGACACAGTTGCAGATGACATTTGCTTTGTCAAATGCAAGCTGTGTCATCAGAAAGTCAAAAGAGGGAGAAATGTCAGCAACCTCAATACCACAAATATGTGGAAACATGTGCGCACCAAGCACGAGTTGGAGTTGCAGAGACACCCTGAAGATGTAGGCCAACGTACAGCACCACCTACCACCTCTTCAGTTCGTGTTGGGGCCTCTTCCTCCAGCTCACACACTGCTGGTTCGGCTTCCTCACAGGATCGCCAAGGAAGAACCTCTGCCACTGTTTTCCGGAGACCCTGTCAGATTCCACCCATAGCAGCACGTTCCCATCCATCACAGCCATCGGTAGCACAGGCATGGGATAAAAGGCGCCCTTACTCGGCAAACCATCCCCGAGCACAGTCTCTGAATGCTGGCATTGCCAAACTTCTGGCAGTTGAAATGCTGTCATTCAGGCTGGTGGACACTGACACCTTCCGGGACTTAATGGCATTGGCAGTCCCCCAATACAACGTGCCCAGCCGCTTTTATTTCAGCAGGCGAGCCATCCCTGCCCTGCAGAAACATGTTGAGGGCAAAATAAAACATGCGCTACTAAACGCCAATAGTAGCAAGGTCCACCTGACCACCGATGCGTGGACCAGTAACCATGGACAGGGACGATACCTTTCCCTCACTGCCCACTGGGTCAATATTGTGGAGCCGGGTACAGATCTGGAGAGTGGCGCTGTACGTGTTCTTCCAATGCCACGGATAGCAGGACTCCAGTCTGTACACATAGACTCCTCCTCCTACTCAAGTTCCTCAGAAACAGCAGAGCAGGAGCCTGTTACGACCGATATGAGCACAGCCGTGGCCAAACGTCAACAGGCTGTACTCAAATTAATTTCTTTGGGGAATCGAAGCCACACAGCGCAGGAGCTCTGGAATGCTATCAAGCTGGAGAGCGATGTGTGGTTTGGGCCAGCGAATCTCCAGCCGGGCTTGGTAGTGTGTGACAATGGCCAAAATCTGGTGGCAGCCCTTGGCCTAGGCAACCTCACACATCCCATGTCTGGCACATGTGCTTAACTTGGTCGTGCAGAGCTTTCTGAGGGACTATACGGATCTTGATGCACTGTTGCACAAGGTCCGCATAGAGTGCGCTCACTTGCGGCGTTCCAGCACGGCAAGATCGCACCTCGCTGCTCTGCAGCGACGATTTGGCCTTCCGGAACATCGCATCATATGTGACCTACCCACCCGGTGGAATTCAACGTTACATATGTTGGAGCGGTTGTGTGAGCAGCAGGCAGCAGTCATGGAGTACCAGCTGCATCAGGCGCAAACAAGTCGCACTGTGCGCCGTTCACACTTCAGCACCATTGAGTGGGCCTCTATGAAGGACATCTGCCTCGTTTTGCGTGCCTTCGATGAATCCACGCGGATGGCGAGTGCAGATGATGCACTAGACAGCATGACTGTCCCCCTTATCTGCCTGCTTCAACAAACACTGCAAGCACTAAGGGATGAGGTTTCGGAAGAGGTGGAGGATGAGGAGTCCCAAATGCCATCTGCTTCTGGACAGTCTGCGCTACGTGTTTCCTCACAAAGACCTAGGCAGGGGACACTTTGTGAGGAGGATGAGGAGGAGTCGATGGAGGAGGAAGACATCTCTCCAGAGGAGGGAGGTACACAAACCTCTACTCAGTATGTACAGCGAGGGTGGGGTGATGCAGAGCAGGCCGAGGTCACGCCTCAAACAGGGGACAGCGGTTCTTTGGCAGTTGGGAGTCTGCAGCACATGGTTGATTTCATGCTGCAGTGCCTGAGAAACGACCGCCGCATCGCCCACATTCTCGTCTCGGCTGATTATTGGGTGTACACCCTCCTAGATCCTCGCTACCGGGACAGCGTACAAAGGCTCATACCAATGTTGAACCGGGAGCGTAAACTGCGGGAGTACGAAGAGTCACTGGTGCAGTCCATAATGTTTTCCATTCCACCCGACAGCATTGTTGCTAGTGCTTTACAAAGCAGCTCTGTGCGTCGAGGCAGTGGAGGAAACTCTGCACAAAGAGGGAGCAGAGGCAGCACCGCAGCACAAGGCAAGACCACTATGGCCCAAATGTGGCAAAGTTTTGTGTGTCCACCACAATTGTCTACACCATCAGCGACGCCTCGAGTCAGCAGGAGGCAACGCTTCCGTCAGATGGTGTCAGACTACATCAGGGTTTCCCAACTCCAGTCCTCAAGGCACACCAACAGATCATGTTTTCAGGATTTCCTTAGTATTGCTCAGGTGATAATTGCTTCACCTGTGCAATACAAAGGAAATCCTGAAAACATGATCTGTTGGTGTGCCTTGAGGACTGGAGTTGGGAAACCCTGGACTACATGTCTTGCCCTGTCACTGTACTCCCAGATGGCTCTTCCCCCTTCAAGTTTTGGGTCTCTAAGCTGGATACATGGCCAGAGCTTAGCCAGTATGCATTGGAGGTGCTGGCTTGCCCTGCTGCCAGTGTATTATCGGAACGTGTCTTTAGTGCCGCAGGTGGTGTACTAACAGACCTTCGCATGCGAATATCTTCCGATAATGTTGACCGGCTGACTTTTCTGAAAATGAACAAGGCCTGGATCTCCAAAGACTTTGCCATTCCTCTTACACACTAAATTAGTGGTTGGCAACTGTATCCAGGTCTGCTGGTGTGTTCATTTTTCTACCACCTGAACTATAATCCCTGTGCTTCATCACAGCCAGTTGTCGCTCAGATGTGTCGTCTGCACAGAGAAACACACTAGCTCCTGTGTTAGTGGGGTTCAGTAACGCCAGCTGATCCCCTGCTGTGTGGACGGCAAAGTCACCAGCTCCATCAACATTCAAACCACTACTGATTTTTAACCGTGCCCAACTTAGGTCTCTGGCTCCACTGTCTCTACTATTTCCCCTGACCTCCAACCCCACCATCTACATCTCTGAAGTGGCGTCAGCACAATCTACACTTGTTCCTGTGTTCCTGTGGCTCAGTCCCATCAGTTTATCCCCTGATGTGTGTCCGGCAAGGTCTCCTGCTCTGTCCACATTCCCATAACCAGTAGTGGGAATGAGGACAGAGCTGGCGAACTTGCCGGACAAACATCAGGGGATCAACTGACGGGACTGAGCACCAGTAACACAGGAACAAGTGTAGATTGTGCTGACGCCACTTCAGAGATGTAGCTGGCGGGGTTGGAGGCCAGGGTAAATAGTAGAGACAGTGGAGCCAGAGGCCTAAGTGGAGCATGGTTAGAATCAGTAGTAGTCAACAACCTCCATAAAAACCGCTGCCCATTGGCCTCTGCATGCGGCATGCGTAATCCTGGGCTCCAACAGTGTCAGTTGGTGTTCAGCAGTGTCGTCTCCACAGAGCCAAACACATTCGTTCAAGTGTTAGTGGGGTTCAGCACTGCCAGCTGTTCCCCTGCTGTGGAGATGGCAAGTCTCCTGCTGCCTTCACCTGCCAAAATCCAGTAGGCCCCAGCCTGCTCCACGCCTAATCCTGGGCTCCAACAGCGTCAGTTGGTGTTCAGAAGTGTCGTCTCCACAGAGCCAAACACATTCGTTCGAGTGTTAGTGGGGTTCAGCACTGCCAGCTGTTCCCCTGCTGTGGAGAAGGCAAGTCTCCTGCTGCCTTCACCTGCCAAAAGCAACAGGCCCCAGCCTGCTCCTCGCCTAATCCTGGGCTCCAACAGCGTCAGTTGGTGTTCAGAAGTGGCGTCTCCACAGAGCCAAACACATTCGTTCAAGTGTTAGTGGGGTTCAGCACTGCCAGCTGTTCCCCTGCTGTGGAGATGGCAAGTCTCCTGCTGCCTTCACCTGCCAAAAGCAACAGGCCCCAGCCTGCTCCACGCCTAATCCTGGGCTCCAACAGCGTCAGTTGGTGTTCAGAAGTGTCGTCTCCACAGAGCCAAACACATTCGTTCGAGTGTTAGTGGGGTTCAGCACGGCCAGCTGTTCCCCTGCTGTGGAGATGGCAGTCTCTCCTGCTGTCTCCGCATTCCAAAGACAGTAGGCCTCTGCCTACACCCTCCTATTTCCTGGGCTTCAACACAGCCAGTTGTAGCTCGGAAGTGCCGTCCACACGGAAAGAGACACTTGCTCCCGTGTCTCAGTGGGGTTCAGTAATGTCAGCTGATCCCCTGCTGTGTGGATGGCAGTCTCTCCTGCTGTCTCCACATTCCAAAGACAGTAGGCCTCTGCCTACACCCTCCTATTTCCTGGGCTTCAACACAGCCAGTTGTAGATCGGAAGTGCCGTCCACACGGAAAGAGATACTTGCTCCCGTGTCTCAGTGGGGTTCAGTAACGTCAGCTGATCCCCTGCTGTGTGGATGGCAGTCTCTCCTGCTGTCTCCACATTCCAAAGACAGTAGGCCTCTGCCTACACCCTCCTATTTCCTGGGCTTCAACACAGCCAGTTGTAGCTCGGAAGTGCCGTCCACACGGAAAGAGACACTTGCTCCCGTGTCTCAGTGGGGTTCAGTAACGTCAGCTGATCCCCTGCTGTGTGGATGGCAGTCTCTCCTGCTGTCTCCACATTCCAAAGACAGTAGGCCTCTGCCTACACCCTCCTATTTCCTGGGCTTCAACACAGCCAGTTGTAGCTCGGAAGTGTCGTCCACACGGAAAGAGACACTTGCTCCCGTGTCTCAGTGGGGTTCAGTAACGTCAGCTGATCCCCTGCTGTGTGGATGGCAGTCTCTCCTGCTGTCTCCACATTCCAAATACAGTAGGCCTCTGCCTACACCCTCCTATTTCCTGGGCTTCAACACAGCCATTTGTAGCTCGGAAGTGCCGTCCACACGGAAAGAGACACTTGCTCCCGTGTCTCAGTGGGGTTCAGTAACGTCAGCTGATCCCCTGCTGTGTGGATGGCAGTCTCTCCTGCTGTCACCACATTCCAAAGACAGTAGGCCTCTGCCTACACCCTCCTATTTCCTGGGCTTCAACACAGCCATTTGTAGCTCGGAAGTGCCGTCCACACGGAAAGAGATACTTGCTCCCTTGTCTCAGTGGGGTTCAGTAACGTCAGCTGATCCCCTGCTGTGTGGATGGCAGTCTCTCCTGCTGTCTCCACATTCCAAATACAGTAGGCCTCTGCCTACACCCTCCTATTTCCTGGGCTTCAACACAGCCATTTGTAGCTCGGAAGTGCCGTCCACACGGAAAGCGACACTTGCTCCCGTGTCTCAGTGGGGTTCAGTAACGCTAGCTGATCCCCTGCTGTGTGGATGGCAAAGTCTCCTGCTGCCTACACAGTCCTACTACTACTGATTTTTAACCGTGCTCCAATTAGGCCTGTGGCTCCACTGTCTCTCGTATTTCCCCTGTCCTCCAACCCTGCCAGTTACAGCTCCGAAGTGGCGTCTGCACAATCCACACTTGTTCCTGTGTTACAGGTGTTCAGTCCGGTCAGTTAATCCCCTGATGTGTGTCCGGCAATGTCGCCTGCTCTGTCCACATTCCCATAACTTATGGGAATGTGGACAGAGCAGGCGACATTGCCGGACACACATCAGGGGATTAACTGACCGGACTGAACACCTGTAACACAGGAACAAGTGTGGATTGTGCAGACGCCACTTCGGAGCTGTAACTGGCGGGGTTGGAGGACAGGGGAAATACGAAAATCAGTGAAGCCACAGGCCTAAGTGGAGCTTGGTTAAAATTAGTAGAAGTCTACAACCGATCTTAAAATTTCTTCAATGCAGCCTCAGCCTGCTCCGTGCTTGTCCCTGGGCTTCAACACAGCCAGTTGTTGCTCGGAAGTGCCGTCTTCACAGAGTAAAACACTAGCTCCTGTGTTTGTGGGGTTCAGTAACGTCAGCTGTTCCCCTGCCGTTTTGATGGCAATCTGTCCTGCTACCTCCCAATTGACAGCACATCAGGCCTCGGCCTGCTATGTGCTTGTCCCTGGGCTCCAACATCGCCAGTTGCTGCTCATAACTGAGTTTGGCACGGATACTCCCTCCTGCCCAGCTTGGTTCCAGCCCTGCCTGCTGTTTCCGGGAAGTGTCAATGTCAGTTTGCCACCCCAAGTTGCCATGTCGTGTTGCGGTTGGGTTAGCCGAGGCTAGGGTGCCAGCAGTTTAGGTGCTTCCTATGTGGACTGTGGGTTCTGGTAAGAAAGGCTTGTTCCGTAGTGCCAGTAGGACAAGCACCCCCTGTAGGACTGTGTGATTCGGTAACTGCGGCCAGCTTGCGGCATGCCAACTTTGCTTTTCAGGGGTAACTTCAGCTGCCCCTCCGGGTTCCAGCACTGTCAGCTGGTTCTTGGCAGAGCCTTTGGCCTAGGTGCCTCCATCTCGGTATCCGAGTTCCGGCAACGTCTGCTGGTCCTTGGTAGTGCTTTGTAGCACAGGTACCTCCTGCTTAGTAACCGGGTTCCAGCACCGTCAGCTGGTCCTCGGTTGTGCCATTGGCTCTTATTCCTTCTGCTGCCCCTCCGGGTGCCAGCACTGTCAGCTGGTCCTCGCTATTTCCATTTGCTCGTGCAGCTTATGCTACCCATCCGGGTTCCAGCACCGTCAGCTGGTTCTCGTCAGAGCCTTTGGCCTAGGTGCCTCCATCTCGGTATCCGAGTTCCGGCAACGTCTGCTGGTCCTTGGTAGTGCTTTGTAGCACAGGTACCTCCTGCTTAGTAACCGTGTTCCTGCACCGTCAGCTGGTCCTCGGTTGTGCCATTGGCTCTTATTCCTTCTGCTGCCCCTCCGGGTGCCAGCACTGTCAGCTGGTCCTCGCTATTTCCATTTGCTCTTGCAGCTTATGCTACCCATCCGGGTTCCAGCACCGTCAGCTGGTTCTCGGCAGAGCCTTTGGCCTAGGTGCCTCCATCTCGGTATCCGAGTTCCGGCAACGTCTGCTGGTCCTTGGTAGTGCTTTGTAGCACAGGTACCTCCTGCTTAGTAACCGTGTTCCAGCACCGTCAGCTGGTCCTCGGTTGTGCCATTGGCTCTTATTCCTTCTGCTGCCCCTCCGGGTGCCAGCACTGTCAGCTGGTCCTCGCTATTTCCATTTGCTCTTGCAGCTTATGCTACCCCTCCGGGTTCCAGCACCGTCAGCTGGTTCTCGTCAGAACCTTTGGCCTAGGTGCCTCCATCTCGGTATCCGAGTTCCGGCAACGTCTGCTGGTCCTTGGTAGTGCTTTGTAGCACAGGTACCTCCTGCTTAGTAACCAGGTTCCAGCACCGTCAGCTGGTCCTCGGTTGTGCCATTGGCTCTTATTCCTTCTGCTGCCCCTCCGGGTGCCAGCACTGTCAGCTGGTCCTCGCTATTTCCATTTGCTCTTGCAGCTTATGCTACCCCTCCGGGTTCCAGCACCGTCAGCTGGTTCTCGTCAGAGCCTTTGGCCTAGGTGCCTCCATCTCGGTATCTGAGTTCGGCAATGTCTGCTGGTCCTTGGTAGTGCTTTGTAGCACAGGTACCTCCTGCTTAGTAACCGGGTTCCAGCACCGTCAGCTGGTCCTCGGTTGTGCCATTGGCTCTTATTCCTTCTGCTGCCCCTCCGGGTGCCAGCACTGTCAGCTGGTCCTCGCTATTTCCATTTGCTCTTGCAGCTTATGCTACCCCTCCGGGTTCCAGCACCGTCAGCTGGTTCTCGTCAGAGCCTTTGGCCTAGGTGCCTCCATCTCGGTATCCGAGTTCCGGCAACGTCTGCTGGTTCTTGGTAGTGCTTTGTAGCACAGGTACCTCCTGCTTAGTAACCGGGTTCCAGCACCGTCAGCTGGTCCTCGGTTGTGCCATTGGCTCTTATTCCTTCTGCTGCCCCTCCGGGTGCCAGCACTGTCAGCTGGTCCTCGCTATTTCCATTTGCTCTTGCAGCTTATGCTACCCCTCCGGGTTCCAGCACCGTCAGCTGGTTCTCGTCAGAGCCTTTGGCCTAGGTGCCTCCATCTCGGTATCCGAGTTCCGGCAACGTCTGCTGGTCCTTGGTAGTGCTTTGTAGCACAGGTACCTCCTGCTTAGTAACCGGGTTCCAGCACCGTCAGCTGGTCCTCGGTAGTGCCATTGGCTCTTGTTCCTTCTGCTGCCCCTCCGGGTGCCAGTACCGTCAGCTGGTTCAAGAGGACAAAGAACAGGAAGACAACCACCAAGATGCAGAACAACAAGAGAGAGAAGACAAAGAATCATAAAAAAAACAAAGCAGAAGAACATTAAGCATAAGCCTAAAAACTCTGAGCAAATGATATTATCTTATTTATAAGCAGAAGAAGACTAAGCAGTGTATGGGGGTGAGTCCGTTCCTCCTCGTGGTGCCCCTGGAAAAGGCCTGCTGCTGCAGGCCAAACTGAACACGGACAAATCCTGTTGTAAATCTTTTGTGACAGGCAGAACGGAAGGTGTAAACTTCTAACTTTTCTAGATAACAACTACAGGAATGCCTGACACAAACAAGAATATGATGAAGAATAGGAAGAAGATGAAGAAGTTGAATATGTAGAATAATAATTGTTGAATAAGAAGAATATGAAGAATGTAAGAAAAGGAAGAAGAAGAAGAATGTAAGAAAAGGAAGTAGAAGAATTTAAAAAAAGGAAGAAGAATGTAAAAAAAGGAATAAGAAGAAGAATGTAAAAAAAGGAAGAAGAAGAATGTAAAAAAAGGAAGAAGAAGAAGAATGTAAAAAAAGGAATGAGAAGAAGAAGAAGAAGGTAAAAAAAGGAAGAAGAATAAGAAAGAAGAAGAAAGAAGAAAGAAGAAGAAGACATACATGTCTGGCAAAATATAAATGAGGCTAACATAGTCAATATCTTTGTAACGTCTTTAAAAAAAAAGTTTAATTCCTGCTATTCCATTTGATTGGGCTAAACCTCTATGGCTTTAATGTCTCCTCCACCTCCCACAATACATTCTACATTATTCTTAGTTGTTTTTCTTCATGTAGAATTAACCTACAAGGAAAGAAAGGGTTTTTTTTAATTCTGATATTTTGGCCCCATTGACTTGCATTGGTTCCCGGTATCGGAATCGGCGATACCGATACTTTTTTTTAAGATCAGCTGATCCATTCTGATCTGATATTTTCAAGTATCGGCTGGTATCGCTCAACTCTACTCCTAATACTCGGGTACTCGTAACGAGTAGCGAGTCCAATGTAAGTCTATGGGAAATGCGATTAATGGGCGGGGACTGTGCTGGGCTGGGCAGGGACTGTGCAAAGACTGTGCCAGGCTAAGCGGGACTGTGCTGGCCCGTGCGGGGACTGTGCCGAGCTGTGCGGGACTGTGCTGCTGTGCTGGCCTGTGCGAAGACTGTGCGGTGACTGTGCTGGGCTGTGCGGGGACTGTACGGGACTGTGCTGGGCTGTGCGGGACTGTGCTGACCTGTGCGAAGTCTGTGCGGTGACTGTGCTGGGTTGTGCGGGGACTGTACGGGACTGTGCTGGGCTGTGCGGGACTGTGCTGGGCTGTGCGAAGACTGTGCGAAGACTGTGCGGTGACTGTGCTGGGCTGTGCGGGGACTGTACGGGACTGTGCTGGGCTGTGCGGGACTGTGCTGACCTGTGCGAAGACTGTGCGGTGACTGTGCTGGGCTGTGCGGGGACTGTACGGGACTGTGCTGGGCTGTGTGGAGACCGTGCGCGGACTGTGCGGGCTGTGCCGAATATTGCGAGGCGAGTATTGAAATACTCGCGGGGATTCAGTACCGCGAGTACCGCATTACTCGCCGAGTATACTCGCTCATCGCTACTGCTGTTTTTTTCCAGTACTGCTTTTAAATAGATATGTGAAAGAGGCCATAAAGGGAACCTTTCATGTTATTTATCCCTACAAATCTGCCCCCATTGTCATGTAGGTCATCATCTCTCCATCCATAACATGTCTTCTAAAACTTAAGTATCCAAGTCTACAATTAAGAAAACATGTTTAAATTTATTACTTCCAAGCATATGAGTAAGGCCTGGGTCACACTTGCAAGAAACTCGTATGAGCCTCACACCTCAATACCCGGCCCGGAGTGTGCGGCTGCATGTATTTCTATGAAGCTGAACGCTCCGGTTCTCCGGCAGTGCTGGGTAATGAGATGAGAGACTCGTGTGAGTTTCTCGCAAGTGTGACCCCGGCCTAAGCTCGTCACTCATTGCCTTCTTCGTTTTGAAAGAAAGAAGTGAAAGAAAAAAAATTAAAAAAAAAAGCGCATCATTCTTACCCTGACCAAGGGCGTCCCAAAAAGTCTTATATTTTCATTTATTAAGCTCACGAGTTTCAATATGGTGGGATCTTCATAGTCAAATCTTTGATTGAGCAGGATGGCCACAATTATATTGGCCACGGCAGAGTTCACACATTTTAAATTATCAAAATGAATTCCTGAAAGTAGAATAAAAGTGTTTTAAAACCAAAAAAGAAAAAGTTACAACTCAATAAAAAGTCACAATTTACGAATCTGCCACAAACTCTGGAAATATAACCATAGTGAACAAAGGCAAACGCATAGAAAAAAAAAGACCGGACAATAACCTGTAACAGTGTATAACAATATTAACCTGCAAATATAGGGTTAATCTGCAGGGTAATAGCGCAATGAAGCTGCCTCCCGGGAGCTATCGGCTTTCATCACTCCATAGATATCAAGCGGCGGCTGTAAGCACACCCAGGTGAGAGGTTTGACAGCCGGCTTTTCTGCACATTACGGCACATTTCTAATGTTATTAATCTGCAGATTAGTGATGAGCGAGTATACTCGTTGTTTGGTTTTCCCGAGCATGCTCAGGTGGTCTCCGAGTATTTTGGCGTACTCTGAGATTTAGTTTTCGGCGTCTCAGCTGCATGATTTGCAGCTGCTAGACAGCCTGAATACATGTGTGGAATGCCTGTTTGCTAGGGAATCCCCACATGTATTTAAGCTGTCTAGCAGCTGCAAATCATGCAGCTGAGGTGAGGAAAACTAAATCTCCGAGCACGCCAAAATACTCAGGGACCACCCGAGCATGCTCGGGAAAACCCAAGCAACGATGCTACCCGCCCCTCACTACTGTGGAATAATCCCATATCTGCTGGTTATTAGTGTTGTCCGATATGAAAGGTTCCCTTTAAAAAAAGATGTACATGATGCAGATGAAATAAAGGTGAAAACATGAAATACCGAACTAAAAGAAGGCCCAAGCACAACAATAAATTGACCCTGTGGTGTTTAATTTTTACTGTTAAGTGTGTACTTTTACCAAACCAATTTTTTTTGTGCGGCAATAGGATTTTTATGATATTTTTAAGTAGTTTGTTTGAGAATCCAGCTCACCCACGTCTGACCTCACCGCACCTCAGACTCGGATCCGGCCCTGCCCTGGCCGCACAGCAATAATAAAAGAAGAAGTGATCCAGCTGAGTGCTCTGGTGATTTATTGAGTGCTGTTCAGACAACAGAACGTTGTTAACGCGTTTCTGGCTAGACGCCCTTAATCATAACCATGATTAAGGGCGTCTAGCCAGAAACGCGTTAACAACGTTCTGTTGTCTGAACAGCACTCAATAAATCACCAGAGCACTCAGCTGGATCACTTCTTTTATTATTTTTAAGTAGTGTTAGAGATGGGCAAATGTATTCAGTTTGAATGGAATAATCCAAAATGTGAATTTACTTAGATGTCTGGTAAAAAAAATATTTAAAAAAAGGATACTTGCATCACTGCTCAACTATCCTGTCCCCCAGCAGCCCGCCATCCAGTACTCTGTCTCTTCTTTTTGTTTCCCCTTTCATGAACAGAAGAGGGATGGAGGACTGGACGGCGGGCTGCTGGAGCGGCGGGGCAGGCGATCGATGGCTTGAGTATTTATTTATTTATTTTTAAATCAACATTTATTGTGTTCTGGGGTCTACAGAGACCACAGATCATAATGAGGAACATTCAATTTTCATCTAATAACTTCTGAAGTTCTGATGCAAATTAAAATTTCCTTGATAAATTCAAGAGATTTACTGAATGTCTCTAGATTTGATAATCTCTGATTAGCCTAAAATAATGCATAAAAGTGCAAATAAATAATGCAAAGTAACCAAGAAGTCATATTTTAAGTCCACTTATGGGCCTTTGTGTGGCTTAACTATGTTCCTTAAAATCCCCTGCTCCAGAGAACATTTGTCAGGATTTACAGGGGTAAACAGAGATAAAGGGGTTGTCCTCTACTAAGACAACCCCTTCTCATTCTCCATGTTTGACACCAATGAAAATAAACACCTATACTCAAGGCACTCACAGTTGTCCTGGGAAGGCGAGTGACCACACGGCTGGAATGGCACTGGCACGGGAGATGAGTCTAAGTTTTTTTATTTTATTGGGGCCAAACATGGAGAGTGAAAAGGGTTTGCCCAACCAGTGGATAACTCCTTTAATATTCTTTATGATCAATATTGCAAGTTTAACCCCTTCGCAACCTATGAAGTATAGATACGTCATAGGTTGTGTCCCTCCCTTTGATGTGGGCTCCAGCTCTTTGATCAGCTCTAATGACCCTAAGAGCCACAGGTGGATTCGCGATCCTCACAGCCTTATATAATGTTAAATGCTGCTGTCAATCCTTGTCACATTATCGCGGGGCCTGCAAAAAATCCTGAAGCACAGGAGATCGGACGATCGCAGCTTCAAGTCTCCTAATGGTAGTATTTAAGCTTGTAAAAAGTAGAAAAAAAGTTTTTAAAAAATGTATAAAAGTTCAAATCATCCCCGTTTGCCCCATTCAAAGAAAAACAATAAAAATACACATACTGTAAACTCATATGAAATTGCCGATGTATCAAAATATAAACCAAATTAATCTGATTGGTTAACAATGTAACAAAAAAAAATTAAGACACCAGAATTACGCTTTTTGGTCTTCGGAACATTGCAATAAAATGCAATAAGAGGCGATCAAAACATGGGCGTTCCCAGGATCAAAACTAAGGGGGGGGGCAAGCCATGATCGTTCAGGTTGTAAAATTTTAGAAGGAAAAAGGTGAATGAGACTGATCCATACAGTATAATGAGCCCCATACCTGTATATACAGTACATCATCACCAGCCCCAGCCCACTAAGCCCAGCACATATATATACTGTACATCATCACTAGCCCACTAAGCCCAGCACCTGTATATACATCATCACCAGCCCACTAAGCCCAGCACCTGTATATACATCATCACCAGCCCCAGCCCACTGAGCTCAGCACCTGTATATACACCATTACCAGCCCCAGCCCACTAAGCTCAGCACCTGTATATATCATCACCAGCCCACTAAGCCCAGCACCACCTGTATATACATTATTACCATCCCCAGCCCACTGAGCCCAGCACCACCTGTATATATCACCAGCCCCAGCCCACTAAGCCCAGCATCTGTATATACATCATAACCAGCCCACTGAGCCCAGCACCACCTGTATATACATATATATCATCACCAGGTCCAGCCCACTGAGCCCAGCACCTGGATGTACATCACCAGCCCCAGCCCACTAAGTCCAGCATCTGTATATACATCATCACCAGCCCCACCCCACTGAGCCCAGCACCTGTATATACATCATCACCAGCCCCAGCCCACTGAGCCCAGCACCACCTGTATATACATCATCACCATCCCCAGCCCAATGAGCCCAGCACCTGTGTACACATCATCACCAGCCCACTGAGCCCAGCACCACCTGTATATATATCATCACCAGGTCCAGCACCAGCCCACTGAACCCAGCACCACCTGTATATACATCATCACCAGCCCCCACCCACTGAGCCCAGCATCACCTGTATATACATAATCACCAGCCCACATAGCCCAGCACCACCTACATATACATCAGCCCAGCCACAGCCCTCTAAGCCCAGCACCACCTGTATATACATCATCATCAGGTCCAGCCCACTGAGCCCAGCACCTGTATATACATCATCACCAGCCCCAGCCCACTGAGCCGAGCACCACCTGTATATACATCATCCCAGCCACAGCCAGCCCCCAGCCCCTGTATATACATCAGCCCAGCCAGGATTCACTCACCCAGACCCGGCGTGACGTCACTGACTGAACAGAATAACATTGTTTGCCTCAGGAGCGCGCAGGTACTAGAAACTCCTCCGGATGCCTGACATGATACGTTCAGCGGCATGCTGCAGCCAGGGGCAGGAGATGGGAGAGAAGGCGCTCTCTCTCCACCCACAAAGAACGTCCTCATGTTCAACATCAGGCATTCTTAACCCCTATGGCAGGGCACCCGGTCACTGACTCACCGATGCTTGTGTGAGCACGCACAGCTGTAAAGCTGCCGTGCCCGAAGATTTAATGGGCCAGCGGCAGGAAGAACAGGTGGCCTCATCTTGATAGGTGCGCGCCCCTGCTTCTAGAGTATAGATGAGCGACTTTGCCTTTTTTCGGGTCGAGTCGGGTTTCATGAAACCAGACTTTCTCAAAAGTCGGGTCGAACGAAATCGGCCGACTATAGGGAAAAGTCTGGGTCCGACTGAAACACGAAACCCAATGTAAGATAATGGGGAAGCAAAGTCGGCAGGGAGTGGAGGACAGTAAACACACCTACAGTGCCCATTTCAATGCCAACGACATCAATTCTTATTACTTAAGCTTGGCAACCTTAATTTACTTTATAATAATAGTTTACGCATTGAAAACTGGGGGTTATTTGGCTAAAGTTGTGGGGGGGTAGGGCTAGTGCCTGGTTTTCGTGTGCCCTGGGCCAAAAAATGTCAGTGCGCCCTTTTAACACATACCACAATTCATAATGCTCCGATACGGCACAGAAATATAGGTATAGTGCAATGAAAAATACTTCACTGCTTACATGACATGACTTATATCCATTTTAAATTCTACAATAGCTCAAAAAACGGACAGTATACTACTCCATATAGTATTTTGGCCACCGCATAGTGCGCTATACAGAATAATGAGCCCCATATATTTCTCCATACAGAATAATTGGTCCCATATAATGTTCCATACAGTATATGATGAGCTCCACATAATGCTACAGTATATGTTGGTCCCCATGGATGATGCTCCACTGTCTTATGGGCCCAAATAATGCTCCATAGAGTCCATACATAATGGGCCCCATTTCTAATGCTCCAGTGTATAATGTGCCCCGTAAATGCTGCTCCAGTGTCTGATGTCCCCCATTTGGAATGCTCCAGTATTTGATGGGCCAAATGGATGATGCTACAGTGTATGATGGGTCCCATATAACATTCTCTAGTGTATATTGCTCCCCAAAAAATGCTTCTAACATTTTAAAAAATTAAATACCTCTCCTTGCTGGGCACTGCTCTACTCTGGACTCCTCAGCATTGTCATTTTAAAGCTATCTGCACTTGTACTGTTTCGGTAGAGGGCATACATACGTGATGTCATCGCGCTCTGTAACCTGAATGTCATTGTCAAGAAAGGCGGAAGACATCACGGTGGTGGAGCAGAGAGAGGTAAGTATTGCAAGTTATTTGGCCCTGAGCAAGCAGGGGGGACCCACTCGTGGGCGCCGGTACTGGCACAGTACGCCAGTGTGTCTAACGGCGAGTGGGCCCCCCCACTGTCAGAGACACTTTATTGTACTATGAGAGGCCCTGTGCCAGTCCCGTCGCCCAAGGGTGGGGCCACACACCTGTTCAGGGCAACAGCACTTGCCCGGGTGCGACAGGTGTTGACCCTGGGCCTGGGGTGGGGGGGGAGCCCATTTCGGGTGGTTTAAAAAATGGCATATGTTGATGTGTAGGCTGGACTTTCAGCTACTGCAAATGGAGGAATTGGAGAAGTCAGAGGAAGAGGACAAAAGCGAGCCTTTTTTTCTGGCAACCTATGTGTTATCTGGGGAGGGTGGGACAAAATCTTTTGAAACCCATGCATGGTTCATTTTAATGAAGGTTAGATCATCAACATTTTGGGTCGACAGACGGGTCCTTTTTTCTGTCAGGATTGATCCAACAGCACTGAAGACTCTTTCAGATAGCACACTACCAGCAGGGCAAGCGAGCTCCTGTAAGGCATATTGTGCCAATTCAAGCCAGGTGTCCAGTTTAGCGGCCCAATAGTCAAAGGGGAATGACCTGTGTGGGAGAACCTCGATATGGGAGGCGAAGTAGTTTGTAACCATAGTTGACAACTGCTGTCTCTTGTCACTTGCAATCGATTCTGTATTAGCTGTCGTGTGCGCGGGACTTGAGAAATCAGTCCACAACATGGTCAGGAAACCCGTTTCCAATGCCATTTTGGCTGTGTGCACCACGAACACCTCTTCCATTTTGCCCACTATGGCTCGTGGGAGAAGCAGCTCCGCTGCTGTATGCTGGGAATGCCTCAAACAACCTGTTTACCAGAGTTGCTTGTTTGTTAGCCAATATTAGCTCTAGGTTCGCCTGTGGCATGATGTTGTGTAATTTGCCTTTATAGCATGGATCGAGGATGCTGGCCAACCAGTAGTTGTCATCCCTCATCATTTTGGCAATGTGTGGTCCCTTCTTACGATCCGCAAGGCATAGTCACACATGTGGGCCAATGTTCCAGGTGTCAATGATGCACTGCCAGTGGTGGGTGGAGGAGCACTTTCTGGCAAATCCACATCCCTCCAGTCATGCACAAACCCTGTACCTGACCTTGGCATGCCCACATGTTCTGTTGCCCCTGAGAAACATCCTCCTCCACAAAATAATCATCCCCCTCATCCTCCTCCTCATCTTCCTTTTCTTCCTCCACCTCGTCCACGCCAGTTCCCTGACCAGACAATGGCTGACTGTCATCAAGGCTTCCCTCCTCCTCCTCCTCCTGTTGCTCCTCACCTGCAGACGCCTGATCCTTGATGTGCGTCAAAGTTTGCATGAGCAGACGCATAATTGGTATGCTCATGCTTATGATGGCGTCGTCTGCGCTTACCAGCCATGTGCATTCCTCAAAAAACTGAAAGACTTTACAGAGGTTTTTCAGCTTTGACCACTGCACACCCGACAATTCCATGTCTGCCCTTAAACTGCCTGGCTGTGTATCCTCCCACAAATGCATAACAGCCTGCCTCTGTTCGCACAGCCTCTCAACCATGTGCATGGTGGAGTTCCATCTTGTAGCAACATCTATGATTAGGCGGTGCTTGGGGAGGTTGAGTGATCGCTGCAGCTTCTGCATACAACCGGAGTGGACGTTTGAGCGATGGATGTGCGAGCACAGTCTTCGCACCTTATGAAGCAGGGCTGTTAACTCCGGATAATTATTTAGGAAGCACTGCACCACCAGGTTCAAGGTGTGAGCCAGGCAAGGTATGTGTGTGAGTTTTGAAAGGGCTATGACTGCCACAAAATTCCGCCCATTATCACTGACTACCTTGCCTGGCTCAAGATGTAGACTGCCCAGCCATGACTCAGTTTGTCGATGCAAATATGTCGGCCAGTACCTCCATGGTGTGTCTACTGTCGCCCAAAGACATCATTTTTAAAACAGCCTGCTGCTGCTTACCACTAGCTGTTCGATAGTGGGACACCTCGTGTGCGACACTGACAGATGTGAATGGAGTGCTCGTGCGACTGCACTCTGTCGACGAGCTTTTGCTTCTGGAGGAGGAGGAGGGTCAAACACCTACAGCCAACTGTTTCCTATACCATGGGCTAGGCAGCACTGTTCTACCGCCGCTGTCCCCTGTGGAGCCTGCATCCACCACATTAACCCAGTGCGCAGTGATGGACACGTAACGGCCCTGGCCATGCCTACTGGTCCATGTATCTGTTGTGAGGTGCGCCATTCCACTCACTGATTGTTTTAGTGCATGGACAATGCGGTCTTTCACATGCCGGTGGAGGGCAGGGATGTCTTTTTGAGAAAAGAAGTGCCGACTGGGTAGGTCATAGCTTGGGACAGCTTTGGCCATGAGCTCTCGGAAAGCTTCCTTTTCTACCAAATGGAAGGGCATCATCTCTAATGAGATCAGTTTGGCAATGTAGGCGTTCAAAGCCAGTGTACACGGATGAGAGGATGAGTACTTTCTTGTCCTACTCAGATTGTCTGGTAGGGTGAGCTTGACTTGAGAGCTGCATATGGGGGAACTAGCATTGGACATGATGGACTGAGAAGGGGTTGGTGATGGTGAGGGTGGTGATCGCCTAGATTCAGTGTTTCCTGATGTAATCTGAAGTGTGTGCTGCAGCATCCTTCACTTTTGGTATGGGTGGACACAACGAAAGGTGTTGTTCCTGACCAGAGGCCTGCACTGACGACTCTGTGCTTGCAGTTTTTGTAACTTCAGAAGAGGAGGCAATAGAACTGGAGGCTGTGTCAGCAATGTAAGCCAAAACCTGTTCCTGATGCTCCGGCTTTAAAAGTGGTTTACCTACTCCCAGAAAAGGGAACCTTAAAGGCCTTCTTGTGCCAGACGATGACGCAGGCTCAACAGCTCCTACCTTAGCTGCTATTGTGCTTTTGCCTGAACCAGCCGATGCACCACCACAATCAGTACCAGCTGCGCCCCCCTGCCCACGTCCGCGGCCTCTTCCACCATACTTCCTCATGTTTGAGAAAATGTACCAAAAATACCAGAAGAGAGATGGTACTGTATGAGGAGCGTACAGTTGTGTAAGGTGTATTCAAAAAATTAAATCTCAGAATAAATTTTGTTAGTCATAGACGCCCTACCAGTATGTATTTGACCGTAATCCAACAAGCAGATATACGGTACTGTATCAGAAGTGTACAGCTGCATACGCTTTTAGTTAAACTATCAATCTCCGTATATGTATTTACGGAGTGTCACACACACACGCTGACTCTGTATAGATGTGACCGTAATGCGAACGGCAGATATACAATACTGTTTGAGAATCAGACAGTTCTATACGGTGGCTGTATGGAAAATTGTAAATCTCTGTCTATTTTTATATGGAGTGACACACACTGTCTCTGCATAGATTTGACTGTTTCAAACAGCAGATATACAATACTGTTTGAAAAGCGGACAGCTCTATATGGTGTAGGTCTGGAAAAATGGAAAATCTCTTCTTTTTTTTCCAGAGTCACACACACGCTGTCTCTGTATAGATTTGCCCATTATCAAACAGCAAATATACGATGCTGTTTGAAAAGCGGACAGCTCTATATGGTGTAGGTCTGGAAAAATGGAAAATCTCCTCTCTTTTTTTCCCAGAGTCACACACAGATAGCTTGTATTTGTCCATGATACCAGCCGGTACACGGTAGTGTGTGAGGAGCGTACACCGCTATACGGTGTGTGAAAAAATGAACGCTCGGTAATTGAGCAGAACAAAATAATAAAAGTTGGAGTGCTTTGAAAAAAGCAGTTTGAACAGCAGTGTGCACACAGCAATGCAGCTAGCATGTAGCCTTAAAAGGCAGCCTAATCACCACCAGCGCTGCTGCACACAACAAAAATCCTCCCCTTTCACTGCACACTAACTGTACAGTGAAAAGCGCTATCAGCAGAAGCAGTTTTTTTTTCTTCTTCCCTGCCTAACGCTCTCCCTGTTCAGAATCAGCAGCAGCACCTCTCCCTATTCTAAGATCGGCAGAAGTAAGTTGGAGGTCGGCGGTCACAGCCTTTTATAGGCACTGTGACGCCACACAAAGCCAGCCAATCACTTGCATGCCCTTCTCTAACATGGTGGGGGCCGCTGCTGACGTAATCACGTTGCCCACAGTGTGCGTCCTTGATGATTGGCAGAGAAAATGCGCTGGAAGCATTATTTGAAATGTGCCTTTGGTGCTCAAGTCGGTGACCTCATGGCCGACCTCACGCTATGGTCAGGTTTCGATCGGCGAAACCCGACTTTAGCAAAAGTCGGCGGATTCTGATTCTGGCTGACCCGTTTCGCTCAACTCTATTCTAAAGATAATGATTTTTTTTTTTTTTACAAACTTTGATTTTTTTTCACCATCTGAGTAAAAAAGAGCCTAGACATGTTTGGGATCTGTAATCTTGTAATGACCCTGAGAATCATAATGGCAGGAAAGTTTTAGCAGTTAGTGAGCATGGCAAAAAAATAAACAATAGCGTAATAGCATTTTTTTACTATTTCACCAAAGTTGGAATTTTGTTCCTATTTCCCAGTACATTATAAAGTAAAACCAATGATGTTTTTCAAAAGTACAACTTGTCCCGTGAAAAACAAGCCCTCATACGGCCAAATAAACGGAAAAATAAAAAAGTTATGGCTCTAGGAAAGAGGAGCAAAAAAACAAAAACGCAAAAATGAAAAATTCGTGAAGAGGTTAAAGAAGGTTTAAAGGAAATATTTCACCAGGATTTTTGCTACCCCATCTGTAGGAGCAGAGACTCTGATTCCAGCGATGTGCCACTTACTGGGCTGCTTATTGCAGTTTTGGTAAGCTCAGCGTTCTCTGCAAATACCAAGTATTCTCCTTAATCCAAGCAATGAAATCTACACTGTCTGACAGTGATCTAGCCTTTTTTTCGTGTAGCGACTTGTAAATTGCATTGGTTGCTATTGTTAATTTTTTTTTTCGTTGCTATTGATAACATAGTAGAGATCTACTAGGAAATTACTCCTGCATCTCTCACCTTTATAAGATCTCATTTTGTGTACCAGAGCCTCAGCCTCCTCGATGATCTTATTTTCTATGCCCTTCTTGCCCATGCCGTAATCTCGGAGTGTGGAGAGAGTGAATCTTCTCATCACTTTCCAGTTGTGTCCATTAGCCAGGATGATGCCTGAATATAATCAATGCATATTATCTTCAGCAGTTTATAGGGAATATTAGAAAAATTATACATCAATTTTTAAACTCCGCCCCTCCCCCCATCCACCTCCTACAAATGTTGCCGTAATCTCAGACGTCTAATTTTAGGAAAATTTGCAAAAGCCAGGTTCTCACTTACTTTTCTTCGAGCACTTGAAAGGGAACTATAATAATGTATCTCTACGGCATGTAAAGGCAGAAGATCTCGGTTAATTAGGTTTATTCCCCTCATACATTTGGTTCTACGCTCTATGTACTTTTCTCTCTTTCTATGGAGTCTATATAGGTGGATTTTGTGTTATGTTACTGCTGTATTCAGTATTTTAATCCTACAAGACGTCCACCATCCTCTTCCTTATGTACACTGAAAAACTAACCTGCAGCTGCATCTCCCTCCCATCCCCTATTTTTACCATCTCATACAAGACAGATATTAGTAGCTTTTGAGTTTGTACGCATTTATAGGGAAAATCTAGGCATCGCGCCGGTGAGATTGATGCCACCTGTTGGTAATATGTACATGTACAGTATGACAATTACCATGGTCTTTTATCGACTTCGCAAACACTCTTGCTTTGGGCCTGTCCACAAAATCGTCAACATGGTTGATTAGGGCATCTTTAATGGTTTCCAAACCACAGAGGATGACAATTTTTGACATTCCCATCTGGACAGTGAAGACTGTGCCATACTCCTTCGAAAGCTGTGGAAACAAAATCATATTAACAGGATGGACGAAATGTACAGCATGCCACTGAGGCTACAGAGTGGAATTTAACATTATCTTTTTGCGGTAGGTTATTCAATGACTTTAAGTAATTTTGCCTCTTCATATGTTCCTATTTATATTGTATACATTGTGTTCTATATATATTCACTTCTCATGTAACTATTCAACCCACTAATGAATTGTATATAGTGGTCTGATGATGGCTACTGTTGGTCTAATGCTAGGATATATCCAAAAGGAAAGAGAGACCGCACTCCATGAGCTGGTGAAGATATCGCTTGATTTCTTGGCACATGTGGTACGGGGGAGTGATATCAGGAGAGGATAAACAGCTGACAATGGCCGTTTCGCGCTATCAAAGCGCTGATGACCCGTCGAAGCGCTTTGATAGCGCGAAATGGCCGTTGTCAGCGGTTTACCCTCTCCTGATATCACTCCCCCGGCCGACATGTACCGCATGTGCCAATAAATCAAGCGATATCTTCACCAGCTCATGGAGTGCGGTCTCTCTTTCCTTTTGGATATATCCTAGCATTAGACCAACAGTAGCCATCATTAGACCACTGGATATATTCAGCATTGTGGATCTCCAGACCAGCACCCGAAGCTGCCAGCATTAATTGCTCCGGATACCGCACACCACCAGAAGTTATATGGTAACAGCGGTGCCGTCCGCGTTTTTTTTTCTTTCTTCACATGTTATATAATGCTAGGATATGTCACTAATATACAAATTTGAGAGTCCGCCTATCATGACCCTAGATGATTTGCAAGAACTAAACAGCAAACAAAGATAGGAAAATGTAATAACACAGTGCCATGTAATCGAAATATTTCTACAAAAGACTGCAGGGCCGACCACTGTATATATGGGCCAACTTTAGTCATTAAGAAGCTAAGTGGAGCTAGTAGCAGAATAAATAGACTAAGTAACGTGGCATTTATTCTTATTAAGCCCATCGACAGGGCTTAAAATAGTTGTACCCCCTTTTACCGGATGCCATCAACGGCATAGCCTAAGAATTCAGCCATAAAGAGCCTTCTTAAAATGGAACTCCATTGATATGCCATCATTTTTAAGGCGCAGTCAGACAACCGACAACATGGATGACGATTGCATTACAAGGCTCAAACTGGTCGTTGGCTATCCTGACCTGAGCGTGACAGCTGCACAGAAATACACGCTGTCAAGTTCGGGTCAGGAGAGCCGCCTGCAGATCCAAGCATTGTGGTGCGATCATCGACCTTGACATATGACTGTCTGACTGCATCCAAAGATTGTGGGGAGTGTAACGTCTAGTACCCTAATCATCTTGTAAATGAAGGGGCCACAGTACTAATTCAGCATCATAGCCCCATTACAACTTTTTTGCTGTACATAGATGCCTGTCCATCCGCTGTGAAGGAGACCTGCAGCATAGTAAGCGGGATAAGCTTTAAAACCCTGCACAGTAGAGAGTCCAATCTAAATATATAAAGTGTATATATGTATGTGTGTAGGCGTGTATCAAGCCACACCCACTCCACATACCCTCGCCCACTCCACGTAGCCATACTCACTCCACACGCAAAGCCTCATATAATAAATATCTAATATATATAAAATATCTAATCTAATACATATATATAATAAATATCTAATAAATCTATTTCGTAGGCAAATCTTCTTGACCACAAGTTACACTGCCTGTGTTGCCCATAGCAGCCAATCAATAAGCATCCTTCATTTCACCAGAGCTGTTTAAAAGATGTAAGCTGAGCTGTGATTGGTTGCTATGAGCAACAGTTTTCCTTGCAGACATTTGTGGTAACTGAGGCATACTATTCTTATCATTTCTAGGGTGTTACCGTCCTTCTGTAAAGCTGGAAATAACACAATGTATTACCGTGGCGACGCAGACAACCCTCTGACACAGACTGCAGGGGGAGCCCAGAATCAGGAACTTCTCTTTGGAATGAAGCATCTCATTAACTTAAAAATTCAAACACAGTGTCATGACTCAGACCGGGTTTTGGGTCTTGCCTCTCCTTTCCCAGTCTGATCATGTCCAGGGTTAACTTTCTCTGCCTCGTTCCGGTGTCAGGTCTGCTGTTTCTCTGCACTGAATCCTGCAGGCAGTGTCAGTTATATTTCCTGCCTACGGCGCATGTAGCTGGCTTTGGTGAAACCCTGATTTGTCCTGCTGCATTTAACTGACTTTGCCCTTGTCTGTGCACTCCTCTCCTACCTGTCCCGAATCTGTATGTCCTTGTGTGTTTGGATTCCGTGGTACAAGACTCTGCTTTGGCTCTGACTTGATTCTGTCTCTTCCTTCTGGTACTTCTGCTACGGACTGGTACTGACCTTTTGGTGCTCCTCTGTCTCTGTGTTTGGGATTCCTCTTGGTACTACGCTACTCTCTGGTATAGACCCTTCCTTTCCAACTATTCTACTGCCACCTGGTGGTAGCCTCATTGCAGTTCTGCTGGTCTGCTCTGAGCAGGATTTCAGCCCTCTCTCCACTCTGCTGCCATCTAGTGGAGTTTGCGTTACTCTGTCTTTGCCTGCAGTACTGCAGTATGACGCACAGATTAAAAAAAGAAGCACAAGATGGATTTCTCTAACCCAGGTATCATTTTATTCGGTGTAACAGCACCAACCTGACAATGCCTGGTTCATGTTTAACTTATTTATACAGCTACAACTAATGCCACTCTAAATTAGTCCTTCTTTAAAACTAACTAAATGGTATTATACTTCCCAAGGTTGAAATTTGCTTTCTCTAAGAGAAAAGTTGTATTACACCTCAATGAGCAAGACTTACAGAAAGAAGAAAGGTAGCCAAGATTTACAGAAATGGAAGAAAGGGAGTCAAGAGCTGCTTCCTCAAGGTCCACTGAAACGTCTCAGCAGAGAGAAGCAAAACTTGCAGACATAAGAATAATAGCTGCTTCCTCAAGGTCCACTGAATCGTCTCAGCAGAGAGAAGCAAGTCTAGCAGACATGAGAACAAAGGCTGCTTCCTCAAGGGCCACTGTAATGTCTCAGCAGAGAGAAGCAAGACTTACAGACAAGAGAATCACAACTGCTTTCACAGGACAGAGGAAAAAGTTGGAAATTTGAAATACTCTGCTGTAATGTTAAGTAAAGTATGATGTGTTATGATTGAGTGACCGTAGGAGGCAGACACAAAAATAGAAGCTACGTCCAGAAAACCAGAGGAGCTGGCAAGTATCCGATTGCAGACCCCTGAACCTATCAACACAACTAGCAGTAGCCGTGGGGGGTACCTACGGTGCCCTAGACCCCTCGAACACAGCCGGAGGACTATATAGCCTAAAGATAGAAAGGGAAATCTAAACTGCCCCAGAGCAGACCCCAAAGTAAAAGGCAGCCCCCAACATATAATGACGGTGAAGCAAGATGAAAAAACACTGACACAGATAGAAAGATAGGCTGAGCAAACGTTGGGGCCCAATCTAATCTAAACAGGAAAGGAAAGGAAAGCTGCTGTCTGCAATCGGCAAAAAACCCTATCAAAAACATAGGCCAGCAAGCTGAAATGGAAAAAGACCCTGAAGCAACTAAGCTTCAAAACTAAATCAGCACTCTGGTATTTTCAGGAGACAGAGCTAAGGAGTTCAGCTCACCCCAGCAGGGAATGGCTGAAATCCAGAAAAAACAAAGCAAGGCACAAATGCAAAAAGCCAGGAGGAAAACTTAGCTTTAGCAGAGCAGGAATTCAGACTGGACTCCAAGGATACCACAGAGAAATCACCTGCAGGGAGAATGGGCGTATGCAGCCTTATATCCAGTCTGTGACTCCACTCAGCCAGTCATCATCATTAATCTCAGGTGTCTGATAATCAGACTCACTACCTCTCCTTACCAGAAGAGGAAGTTCCTCGGGCCTCAGTGATGAAGGGGAAAATGAACTCACAACAGTACCTCCCCCTTGAGGAGGGGTCACCGAACCCTCAACCACGCCACCAGGGCGATCAGGGTGTGCCTGATGAAAGGCACGCACCAGTATTTTAGCATGAACATCAGAGGCAGAGACCCAGGAATTATCCTCCTGACCATAGCCCTTCCACTTAACCAAATACTGGAGTCTCCGTCTAGGCAGACGAGAATCCAGTACTTTCTCTACCTCATATTCAATGTTACCTTCAACCAATACAGGGTCTGGAGGTGCCACTCCCGGAACAACAGGTTCAACAAATCTCTTCAACAAGGACTTATGAAACACATTATGGATTTTAAATGTGACAGGAAGAGCCAAACGAAAAGAGACCGGATTAATAATCTCCAAAATCTTGTAAGGTCCAATAAATCTAGGCTTAAACTTAGGAGAAGCCACCTTCATAGCAATATTTTTTGATGATAACCACACCAAATCACCAACCTTAAACTGGGGACCAATGGTCCTATGTCGGTTGGAAAACCGCTGGGCCTTTTCCTGGGAGAGAGATAACTTATCCACCACTTGGTCCCAGATCTGGTGCATTCTCTCCACCACAGTATCAACCCCTGGGCAGGCAGACGGCTCCGCCTGCCCTGAAGAAAATCGAGGATGAAACCCAAAGTTACAAAAAAAAGGTGACATCAAAGTGGCAGAACTAGCTCTGTTATTTAAAGCAAATTCGGCCAAGGGCAAAAATGAAACCCAATCATCCTGATCAGCGGAAATAAAACATCTCAAATATGACTGCAAGGTCTGGTTTGTTCTCTCTGTCTGCCCATTGGTCTGAGGGTGAAAGGCAGAGGAGAAGGACAACTGAATTCCCAGCTTGGAACAGAAAGTTCTCCAAAATCTAGACACAAACTGAACTCCTCTGTCAGACACAATGTTCTCAGAAATCCCGTGCAAGCGAACCACCTGTTGCAAAAACAGGGGCACCAACTCAGAGGAAGACGGCAACTTAGGGAGTGGTACAAGATGAACCATCTTAGAGAACCTATCACAAATCACCCAAATAACAGTCATCCTTTGAGAGACAGGCATATCGGAGATGAAATCCATTGAAATATGGGTCCATGGCCTCTTGGGGACAGGCAAAGGCATCAACAATCCACTAGAGCGGGAGCATGATTTAGACCGGGAGCACGTCCCACAGGACTGCACAAAATTCCTGACATCACGAGACAACGTGGGCCACCAAAACGACCGACTCACAAGATCTCTAGTACCAAAAATACCTGGATGACCAGCCAAAGCAGAGCAATGAACTTCAGACATCACTCTCTTCTTCCACTGGTCAGGAACATACAACTTTCCACTGGGACAACGCTCAGGCTTGTCTCTCTGGAATTCTTCCAGAGCACGTCTCAAATCGGGCGAGATGGCAGAAAGAACTACCCCTTCGCCTAAGATGGTAGCAGGTTTGGTCACCACAGGAGAATCAGCAAAGAAACTCCTAGAGAGTGCGTCTTCCTTGACATTCTTAGTTCCAGGAAGAAAAGAAACCACAAAATCAAAACTTGTAAAAACAAGGCCCACCTAGCCTGTCTAGGGTTCAAGCGCTTAGCCGACTCTAGATAAATCAAATTCTTGTGGTCGGTGAGGACCACGACTTGATGCTTAGCTCCCTCCAACCAATGTCTCCACTCCTCAAATGCCCATTTCATGGCCAAAAGTTCCCGATTCCCCACGTCGTAGTTACGTTCAGATGGAGAGAACTTTCGGGAAAAGAAAGCGCAGGGATTCATTTTAGATGTTACAGGATCCTTTTGGGACAAAACAGCTCCTGCACCAATCTCAGAAGCATCCACCTCTACCTGGAACGGAAGTGAGACATCAGGTTGCCGCAAAACCGGGGCGGAGGTGAATCTTCGCTTCAACTCCTGAAAGGAAGAAACAGCCTCCGGAGACCAATTTAACACATCACCACCCTTCTTAGTCAAATCAGTCAATGGCTTGGCAATACTAGAAAATTTTGCTATAAATTTCCGATAAAAATTAGCAAAACCCAAAAACTTCTGGAGGGCCTTCAAAGAAGTGGGCTGAACCCAATAATAAATGGCCTGTACCTTGACTGGATCCATTTCAATAGTTGACGGAGACAAAATAAATCCCAAAAATGAAATCCTCTGTACCCCAAAAAGGCATTTAGATCCCTTGACATACAGGAAATTCTCTCTCAAGATCCGGAACACAGTCCGAACATGTTCCACATGAGAATCCCAATCCTTGGAGAAGATCAAAATATCATCCAGATAGATAATCAAAAATTTATCCACAAAATCTCGGAAAATATCGTTCATGAAGCACTGGAAGACAGAAGGGGCATTAGTGAGCCCAAAAGGCATCACCAGGTACTCAAAATGTCCTGCAGAGTATTAAACGCTGTCTTCCATTCATCCCCATGCTTAATGCGAATAAGATTATACGCCCCCCTGAGGTCAAGCTTGGTAAACCAGCAAGCACCTTTAACTCTGGAGAATAGATCGGAAATCAGGGGTAACGGATACTGATATTTAACAGTAATCTTGTTGAGGGCACGATAATCAATACAAGGTCTTAATGATCCATCCTTTTTGGCTACAAAAAAAACCCCAGCACCTAAGGGTGAAGAGGATGGTCTAATATGACCCTTCTCCAATGCCTCCTTAATATAGGATCGCATAGCCTCGTGCTCGGGTACAGATAAGTTGAAAAGCCGACCCTTGGGGAATTTACACCCCGGGTTCAGCTCAATAGCACAGTCATAACTCCTATGAGGAGGCAAAGACGCAGACTCATTCTCACTAAATACATCATAAAAGTCAGCCAAATAGTCAGGAACATCATGTGACTGGGGAGAGGTGGAGAAAACAGGAGCATCACTAAGGGCACACCGACAACCCCAACTCACCACAGACAAAGATTTCCAATCCAGAACTGGATTATGGATTTGTAACCAGGGAAACCCCAGAACAATGGTATCATGCAAATTATGCAACACCAAAAATCTGCAATTTTCTTGATGGTCTGGGGCGACCCGCATCACCACCTGGGTCCAAAACTGAGGTTTATCTTTAGCCAAAGGAGTAGCATCAATCCCCCTCAAAGGGATAGGCATCCGCAGAGGTGTCATAGGAAAGCCACAACGTTTAGCAAAATCCAAGTCCATTAGGTTTAGAGCTGCTCCCTAATCCACAAATGCCTTGGCGGAAAATGTGGACAGGGAGCAGATCAGAGTAATAGCCAGAAGAAACTTAGGTTGAACACCACCAACAGAAAACGTGTGTGCAAAGCGTTTCTCTCGTTTAGGACAGACAGAAATAATATGCGAGGCATCTCCACAGAAAAAGCACAACTTATTACGCCTTCTGAACTCCTGACGCTGCTCTCTGGAGAAAACTCTATCACATTGCATAGGTTCAGTCATTTGTTCAACAGGTGGCAACACCTCTCGTGCAGTTTTGCGTTCGCGCAAACGCCGATCAACCTGAATGGCTAATGACATAGAATCGTCAAGACCAGAGGGAACAGGAAATCCCACCATAGTATATTTTACGGCTTCTGACAAACCCTTCCGAAAGAGAGCAGCCAAGGCATTATCATTCCAAGTAGTAAGTACCGCCCACTTTCGTAATTTTTGACAGTACAATTCTGCAGAATCTCGACCCTGACTCAATGCCAGCAGGGTCTTTTCAGCCTGATCAATGGCATTAGGTTCGTCATACAACAAGCCCAAGGCTTGAAAAAATGCGTTCACATTAGTCAGAATAGGATCATCTGGTTTCAAAGAAAACGCCCAATCCTGGGGACCGCCACGCAGCAAAGAGATGACAATCTTAACCTGCTGCGCCGAGCTCCCTGACGAGTTAGGCTTCAAGGCAAAAAATTATTTACAATTATTTTTGAAATTCAAAAATTTAGACCGATCACCACAAAATACATCAGGTGTAGGAATCTTTGGTTCAGCAGCATGTGAATGAGCAAGGTAGGCAGAAATTCCCCGCACTTCTGCAGCAAGCTGCTCCACACAATCAGACAATTGCTTTATCTCCATTGAGAGAAAAAAAAATTCCCCCTACGGCCTCAGAGATATAGAGGAAAAAATATACACACTTTTTTTTTTTTTTTGCAATTCTTTCCTGCTATTGAGTACCCTAGGATCTGCCGTCAGGCGGGTGATTCTGTTATGATTGAGTGACCGTAGGAGGCAGACACAAAAATAGAAGCTACGTCCAGAAAACCAGAGGAGCTGGCAACTATCCAATTGCAGACCCCTGAACATATCAACACAACTAGCAGTAGCCATGGGGGGTACCTACGGTGCCCTAGACCCCTCGAACACAGTCGGAGGACTATATAGCCTAAAGATAGAAAGGGAAATCTAAACTGCCCCAGAGCAGACCCCAAAGTAAAAGGCAGCCCCCAACATATAATGACGGTGAAGCAAGATGAAAAAACACTGACACAGATAGAAAGATAGGCTGAGCAAACGTTGGGGCCCAATCTAATCTAAACAGGAAAGGAAAGGAAAGCTGCTGTCTGCAATCGGCAAAAAACCCTATCAAAAACATAGGCCAGCAAGCTGAAATGGAAAAAGACCCTGAAGCAACTAAGCTTCAAAACTAAATCAGCACTCTGGTATTTTCAGGAGACAGAGCTAAGGAGTTCAGCTCACCCCAGCAGGGAATGGCTGAAATCCAGAAAAAACAAAGCAAGGCACAAATGCAAAAAGCCAGGAGGAAAACTTAGCTTTAGCAGAGCAGGAATTCAGACTGGACTCCAAGGATACCACAGAGAAATCACCCGCAGGGAGAATGGGCGTATGCAGCCTTATATCCAGTCTGTGACTCCACTCAGCCAGTCATCATCATTAATCTCAGGTGTCTGATAATCAGACTCACTACCTCTCCTTACCAGAAGAGGAAGTTCCTCGGGCCTCAGTGATGAAGGGGAAAATGAACTCACAATAATGATGTTTCTGGAACATTCTAGAATCTCCCATTTCACTCTGATGAGGAAATCAGCCTGTCATAGCTACAGCATCCCCCTCCTTATTCACTTACAGCTCTCTGCCTGCATTTGGTAACAGGACACTGTCCATTTCCTGTGGAGCTAGGAATGTTAATTACACTGAGTGGAGAGGATGTCTTTTGTTCTCAAACATGTGGCTGAATAAAGCTATGGGAGATATTAAAACAAGTCATATCGCAAAAACCATATGTGACAGGGATATAATAATTACATTTCTGCTAAGGGCACGAAACCAGCTTTCTAACCCCTAGTTTTCACGGTTCTAACGCCTCCAGAAACTGAGATATGGATTGCTCCCAAATGGAGTGTCTTAATTATGGCATGTTTGATGTTGTTTTATTGTATTCGATAGACTACAACCAATTATACCATATGTGTGTTTATATGAGCTTCCCTCATTCAGATATAGTTATTATAAGTTTTACAGTGAAATTGCAATTTGGAGAAAGGGGGACTGAACTTCCACAGACTGCCCCTTTCGTGATTTAACCGACCCTAGGCTATAAGGTACCCCTCCCTTACAATTCCTGAGTTGAAGCTGCAAATGCCATGCTAGAAAGACCGGCAGATGTCCGGGGATGTGTGGTTGACTGTCCCTCCCCGAGCCACATGGGTTGCCTAAAGAACCATAAGCAACTGTAAGTGTAATTTCTGTTTTTTCATCCATGTTATTTTTATATTTATAATGTACATATTTAATGTCTCACCTTTGTAACAACTTTTATCTATGTAATCACTGCCCACATTTTGGGAATAAATGATAAAATTATTAGTTTGTCTTCATGCTCTAAGAAACGAACTATGCGCCTTTTTTAGATAATCGCTACTAATTTGGGGGTTTGCCATGGACCCTCTTAATTAACACTTTGATTAAGTGAATCGTGGCTGGTGGCAGCGTGGTGTGTTCAGTTGGTTAGGCTAGTTGGCAGTACGGAAGGGTCATAGATGCTGAATGAGTGGCCGCGGCCAAAGCATCGATAAATCCCTTACTGCAGTAGTCTAATTGCCCATGCACAACAAGCAGCCCATCCGGAGACTAATTATCCTAGGTGCAGTTCCCTGTCTGACCTGAGGGTAAGGGGGGCGCCGGAGAGCTGCGAGTTCCAAAGTGGAACTGAGAAAGTGGGATATCCTTAAATCCCCGCAGTTCTTGGAAGGTTGTTAGCAGTGGTGGGGCATCCAAAATAACCCCCCTGTGATAAATTGTCAGGGCAAGATAAGCTTGCTGTATTTTTTTCACATGGTACCAACGGAGGGATAACTAAGATAAGCCCCCACTGTGCCTGTGATAGCCATGTGCCGGCAGTGCGTCGCATCCCTCCGTCCACTGACATACCCGTGTCAGTGGTGGGATCGTGACATATTTGTAGCACATTGTGCTGTCGTCACATCTGCGTTTTGCTACCACTCAGACATCAACTATCAGGAGAATCCAATAGTTAACATAAGAAAAATGGATGTGGTCTGCATGTACTGCAATGCCCTGAAGTGGAAAGATGAACCGCCATGTTTATACTGTGC
The DNA here is from genome assembly GCF_039654945.1 of Dendrobates tinctorius. NCBI lineage: Eukaryota > Metazoa > Chordata > Amphibia > Anura > Dendrobatidae > Dendrobates > Dendrobates tinctorius. The sequence continues at coordinate 13,742,351 of NW_027361761.1, read as the reverse complement.
AATTGACAAGGTAAAACTGTTTCCTCTCCTCTCACCACAAGATCCCCTGAAGTCTCTGATGCCAGGCACCACTGCAATATTAAACCTTTTCTAGGACAACATCAGGAAGTTGATCTCCTGCTTCCAAATGACATCATTTGGTGCAAAAAGAGAAGTTTTGTCCACTGGATTTATGCCCACATTCATAGTCCAAGGACAGATTTACCACTCAGTTGGCTCACTGCTTCTATTACAAGGAAAAGAACTTCAAGTTCTTCCACTCTACTTCAAAGGATATGTAGAAGCAGATGTTGCCTTGATATTGTCACTAACTTGCAGTAGCAGTTCCTTCACGTAAACAGTCCATATGTTCAACTTTTGAAGAGTGCACTTGAGTGCACGCCAAGCGACGATCACAAAGTTGTAATCAGAGCTGACAAAACACCACAAGGTGAGCATCAGCGGCAATTCAATGCCCCTACATTTGATGAGGTAGCTATTAGAGATGAACGACTTTGCCTTTTTTAGGGTCAAGTCGGGTTTCATGAAACACGACTTTCTCAAAAGTTGAATGAAATCGGCCGACTATAGGGAAAAGTCGAAGGTCCGACTGAAACACGAAACCCAATGCAAGTCAATGGGGAAGCAAAGTCGGCAGGGAGTGGAGGACAGTAAACACACCTACATGCCGGACCGCTTTTTTTAAATTGCGCGAAAACTTTTCCTCTCTCTCTCCGCTGCATATGTCATCTCGTTGCCCTCAGTGTGCGTCCTTGCTCATTGGCTGAGAAAAGGCGCCTGTAAGCATTATGGGAAATGCGACTTTGGCGCTCCGGTCGCCGTCCGCGTGGCCAACCTCACGCTATGGTTGAGTTTTGCTTGGAGAAAGTCGGCGACTTTTGAATCTGACCAACCTGTTTCGCTCAACTCTAGTAGCTATTTTGATTGTGGGTAACGAGTTTCACAGCCATGACATTGTGCATCAGAAAAGGAACAATGGTGGCAGAAACTCACAGGTCCTATGATGCACTGCAATATCCAATTTTCTTTTGGCAGGGACAAGATGGCTATCATTTTGAAATACCTCAGACAAATCCTGCAACAGGCAACCCTTCAGGGAAAACAGTGTCGGCCATGGAATTCTCGGCCAATAGGATCATGACAAGAGTTGGTGAGGAAAATCACATCCTCAAATGCAGACATCTCTTCCACCAATTAATTGCCGACATGTATGCAAAAACTGAGAGTGAACGTATTCGGTATTTCCGACTAAATCAAAAGAAGCTCAGAGCCAAGGAATGCATTCACCTTAGAGATGCTGTGGCAAATGATGTTTCTTATAACGAGCTACACAGCTAGTTACTATGCCCGGACAACGCCGGGCTCTTCAGCTAGTCAGGTATACAACATAGGTGGACCTTCCCTCTGACTTATCACTGCGGCTCATTCCTTCTCAGGATCAGTGAGGTTCCCAAACATCTAGCTCCTATCAATCATAACTAGTGATGAGCGAGTATACTCGTTGCTCGGGTTTTCCCGAGCATGCTCGGGTATCCGAGAATTTTGGCGTGCTCGGTGATTTAGTTTTCGTTGTCTCAGCTACATGATTTGTGGCTGCTGGACAGGCTGAATACATGTGTGGAATGCCTGTTTGTTAGGGAATCTCCACATGTATTCAGCCTGACCAGCAGCCATAAATCATGCAGCTGCTTCAACACAAACTAAATCTCCGAGCACGCCAAAATATTCAGAGGACACCCGAGCATGTTTGGGAAAACCCGAGCAACGAGTATACTCACTCATCACTAATCATAACGTTATGGCTATCCCAGTAATATGCATCACTTTACAAGAAGAGACGAGCCCTATAACTGTTCCAAAGCTCATAGTATACAGTCATTTCCTACCACTAATTGTTGTGATGGGTAAAATTTGCCGTAGATATAGCAATACAAGTTGTACCTTACCTCGACAAATGACCTGTAAGGTTTTGACATGTCAATCTGGAGGATATTTCCAATGATTGGTAAGGGTTTCGGTCCAGGCGGAAATTTTTTATTAACATCTTTGTTCCGTTTTTTTAAAAAAATTATCAAAAATAGGAAAACGCTAACAAACAGAAGAATTGTGACGGGATCCATAGCAAACACGTGCCAGACCGTTCTACAGAAGAAAAATAAAAGGTATGTTAGATCCATTGTCTCAGTCCGATGGTGATTCATGCACAATAATGACACGCATATGCTCCATATTGGACTAAAAGCTGGTGTTTGATTGGACGGTAATGTTATTGAACTCCAATATGACTGGAAACCACGTACTATTTAGTGATAAGAGAGTATACTCGTTGCTCGGGTTTTCCTGAGCATGCTCGGGTGTCCTTTGAGTATTTTGGCGTGTTCGGAGATTTAGTTTGTGTCGACGCAGCTGCATGATTTACGGCTGTTGGACAGGCTGAATACATGTGAGGAAGGCCTGTTTGTTACGGAATCCCCACATATATTCAGGCTGTCTAGCAGCCACAAATCATGCAGCTGCGTCGACACAAACTAAATCTCCGTGCACGCCAAAATATTTGGAGAACACCCGTGAATGTTCGGGAAAATCCGAGCAACAAGTATACTCGCTCATCACTATTAGTATTATAATTTTTCATCACAGTGGCCAAACTGCCATAGCCACTGTAAAAAATATTAAATTGAATCTGTCGGCATAATATATAAGGGTAGAGACCTTGATTTCAGTGATGTGTTCACTTACTCAGCTGCATTCTGTAATGATGATGAATGTTTTACCAGCAGGAGATTACCTCTAGAGGACTGGTAAACCTGCTGCCTTGTAGTGCTCCACATTCATCAAGTATTTCCCCTCACCATTGATTTGAAGCTTTCTGCCTATGCACAGTGTACACAGAAAGCTTCCAGTCAGTAAAGTGGGTGGGATTATACAGAGCTTGGCATTCAGAGAACTGGTAGACCTGCAGCAGAGAAAACAGCGATTTTATCAAAATTACAGCATCTGACAAAGTAAGTGACTTATCATTGGAATCGGAGTTTCTGCCCCTAATTTTTCACCTTCTGAATTGAGGGTAATTCTAATTATTCTGCTCCAATTATTTGAGATAAATATAACGTTCTACCTTACCTGGATATCTGGAGTAACGACACAGTCCTTTCTCTCCGTCTTCTCGTTGTGAAATGTAAGGCTTGCTGTGAACTATACATATATGTGAGGATCTGGATAATCATTAAACCACAAGTTATCACTTGATCGAACGTCGGTGAGGATACCAGACACTAAACATTGCAGCATTTCGGGGAAACAGTCACATTAAGCACCCAGTCTGCTCCGCACCCAGCATAATGTACAGCAAAGGGGGCAGAAGAAATTGAGAAAAAAGATTGTGGGAAAACTCGGAATAAAACTTCTAATTATCGCAATTTCTTCTAATTCGGGTCATAGTAGTCCAGTGGGCGGTCATCCAATGAAAGCGACCTCCCACTGGACTCCTAAAGTCACAACGAGCAGAGATTTCAATCAAAAATTATAATTTATATAAATCTTTTCCCACAAGCCTATGTATCAATCTGTAATAGTAAATTTGATTATATGACATGGTCAAATGAAAAATGGAATTATATAGAATCATATTCATTCTCTATGTACATACCAGAAGTACTGTACCAAATCCACCCTTTAAGGCATCAATCAACTTTTGTCCTTGAAATAAATACATCTAAAACTGCTCCAAAAAAGGAATACGTTTTGGATATCTCTTTGAAAAGTCCTGGCTTCTTCATTGTCCAAGCCACAAACCTGTTGCTGATCCAAAAAAGGAATAATTTTTTGGAAAGCTTGTTTCTCCCTTCAAGACATACGACATATGTTTACATCATGTGTCATGTCCCTGACGCTGATACGGGCTCTGGCGCTGATCACACATCTTTCCCCTCACATGGCAGTCAATTCAATTAATTGTCATGTGCCTTTAACAGCCGTGGGTGGAACGGTGCTCCACACATGGCTGTTAACCAGCTAAATACGGCTGTCAATTTCTGAAAGTAGGATTTAACCAGCCAGAAGCAAGTCACAAGTTCCACCCATCAGTGCCCCTGTCACATGATAGGGGGGCACCAATGGGTTGTCATGATAACAGTATAGCACAGGCGATCGGACAATTGCAGCTTTAAGTCTCCTAAGGGGACTATTCAATACTGTAAAAATTAAAAAAAAGTTTTTAAATATATGAAAAAAATAAAAAGCACAAAAGTTCAAATCACCGCCCATTTTGCCCCTAATGAAAATAAAAAAAATAATAATAGATTCACATATTTGGTATTGCTGCTTTCAGAAACGATCAATCTTTCAAAATATAAAGTAATATCAGATCAGTCAATGGCATATTGAGATAAAAAAATGGAAAAGCCAGAATTATTTTTTTTGGTTGCTGCAACATTGCAATAAAAGGCAATAATGGGCAATCAAAACATTAAATCTACCCCAAAATGGTAGCGATAAAACTTCAGCTCAGGGAGCAAAAAATAAGCCCTCACTAGCCCCAGATCCCAAAAAATGGAGACAAACGCAAATTTTTTTTTTCCTACAAATTTCTGAATGCTTTTTTATCACATAAATAAAAAATAAAGTTTACATGTTTGGTATCTGCATACTTATACTGACCTGGAAATCATATCAGCAGGTCAATTTTACCATGTAGTGAACATGGCAAATAAAAAAAACAGAAAAAACAATTGTGGATTTGCATTTTTTTCAGTTTCACTGCACTCTTGATCTTTTTCTTGTTTTAATAATAATAATCTTTATTTTTATATAACGCCGACATATTCCGCAGCGCTTTATAGTTTGCACAAATTACCATTACTTTCCCCAATGGGGCTCACAATCTAAATTACCTATCAGTATGTCTTTGGCGTGTGGGAGGAACCGGAGAACCCGGAGGAAACCCACGTGAACACAGGGAGAACAAACAAACTCCTTGCAGATGTTGTTCTTGGATTTGAACCCAGGACTTGAGCGCTGCAGTGCTAACCACTGAGCCACCAAGCTGCCTGTTTTCCAATAGACTAAAAGGTAAAATCAATGGTGCCATTTAAAAGTACACTTCATCCCTCAAAAGTAAGCCCTGATATGGCTATATTGACAGAAATATAAAAAAATGATGGCTCTCGAAAGAAGGGGATAAAAAAAAACAAAGCTATTGTTATTCTCCATAAAGGGATAATTTTTGGGCCACCATTTGTCAAAAATTATGTTTTTTTTTCTGTATACATCTCAAGCGGATAAACACTATTACGGTGAGCAGGCATTTTTCCCTCCAAAAGGATCATGTTCGGACATTATTACCTTCTAAAACTACCCCAAAATATACATCAGTGCCGTGCATTGTTAAACAGCCTCTTTGTTTCCCATGGTTTACCCATAGCCATATACTGTATGTTGAGGACACTCTGATATTAATAAAGGCTGTGTTTGCATTAAAGAGCTTGAAATGAGTTGGATACAGTCCTCAGAATGTGATACATGTCTTTATTGGGCGACTGGAAACTTTGCAGCAATTGAGATTCGTGGCAAATCAATTTGCTGAGAGGCAAACGTATGGAAAAAGCTGGCAAACTTAAATTTCAGAAAGATTCAATCATCTCTAATGCAAAACTGTGCAGACGGAATTGCTCTCGTCGACTGTGCTGACGAGCTCTCAGTGTGTTCATGTTGGCGATCTATAAAAAGTTTGTTATCATTATTTTAGTATGCACAAAGGTCAGTTGGCAGAGAACTGGCATATTTAATCACAGCTTCCTAGGGGTTAATTACAGGGTGGAGTTACTTGTAAAGTTTTCACTTGTGTAAAAAGCCGCTAACTGCGGAAGACAGAAGAGAGAAGGCTGGATCAGTGCAGTGTGTTGTGTCCTGAGTACAGTCGGCATCTCAGGACTGCAGGTACGATGGCTTTTCTTACATTTTTCTTGAATTCTTTATTTAAATGTCTCAATCTATCTCATATACATCTTACCTAGTTCTCCACAATAATAGTATCATGATTGCTCCACCTGCAGTGAGTGACAGTTTTACAGCCCTATGGAATCAGGGTCATGCTGAGCTGTCAGTTTGGGTGAAAGCTCAGTCATCCAATCTAGTGCAGGGGCGGGCTGAGCTGTCGGTATTTTGATTGACAGCTTAGCCATCCAATCTGAGACTGGGATGTGCTGAGCTTCATTCAAGTGTTCCCTTTTCTAAGGCTACTTTCACACTTGCTTTTTTTTGCAGCGCGTTTTTCCCGCAAAAAAACGCATGGAAAAAACGCATACAAACGCATACAAATGCTGCGTTTTTTTCAAGCATTTTTATGCGCATGCATGAAAAAACGCAGCGTTTTTATGCGTTTGTATGCGTTTTTAGTGTGTTTTTACCGCGTTTGCGTTTTTTTCCAACATTAGGTGGCCTCACCAAAAAAATCAAGATAGGGTTAGGATTAACACTAACCCAAACCATGACTTTACTAACCCTAACCCTTAACCAAACCATACTAACCCTAACCCTTAACCAAACCATACTAACCCTAACCCTTAACCAAACCCTACTAACCCTAACCCAAACCCTAACCCTAAACCCTAACTAACCCTAAACTCTAACCCTTAACCAAACCATACTAACCCTAACCCAAACCCTAACCCTAAACCCCTTAACTAACCCCAACTCTAACCCAAACTCCTAATTTCCATTGTCTAACCAATGGTCGACAAAAAAACGCATGCGCAAAAAAAAAGCATACATGAGCATGCCAATGCACACGTATGCGCACCCATAGACTTACAATGGGTGTCTTGCTGTAAAAAAAACACATTGCGCGCACATGCGTTTTTTTGAGGCAAGTCGGACGCCCAAAAAATGCAACAGGATGCATTTTGTGCGCCCGAGCGCACACCACAAAAAACGCATGAGCGTAAAAACGCATACAAACGCATGTGTATGCGCACATAAGAGCATCCCATGCAAAATATAGGGAAAAAAAGCGCATGCGTTTTTTAGCGCTAAAATACAGCGCAAAAAACGCAAGTGTGAAACCAGCCTAAGTGATTACCCAGCTACTTAGCTTAGCTCTCAGTTCCAGATCTCTGCCAGTAGCAGCATTTGCTCAGTGGTACATGATCTATTGCTGCCTGTCCTTGAACCTTACTCTGACCATTCATTTGTCTAGCCCCATTGTTTTAGTCTGCTATCTTCCTGGTATTCTGACCTTGAACCATGATGTGACTATGCCTTTTTCTTTTCCCTTTAGTTTACGACGTGCTCTCTTGGTATATGACCCCGGAACATTTGACTACCCAGTCTCTCGACTTGTCTGTGAGTAGTGACTCGTGTCTAGGGTAGTATACAGGGGGTTGGACAAAATATTGAAAACACCTGAAAACATCAACAAAAGTTAGTTTAACATGGTGTAAGTCCACCTTTGTGGCGATTACAGCCTCACTTCTCCGAGGTATGGATTCATACAAGGTGTGAATTGTTTCCAAAGGAATTGTAGCCCATTCTTCAGTTAAAACACCCTCCAGTTCTTTGAGCGACGATGGCGGCGGAAAGCGACATCTAACTTGAAACTCTAAAATCGGCCATAAATGCTCAATAATGTTGAGGTCTGGGGATTGTATGGGCCAGATGAGATGCTCAACTTCATTATAATGTTCCTCATGCCATGCTTTAACGATTCTAGCAGTAAGAATTGGTGCATTATCATCCTGAAAGATGGTGTTCCCCTCCGGGAACAGTGCTTGAACCATAGGATGCACTTGGTCGCCCAAAATGCCTAAATAATCGCGGCTGTTAATTCTTCCATGAAGGGATATCATTGGCCCAGCCGATCTCCACGAAATACCACCCCCGATCATCACAGAACCACTGCCATGTTTTACGGTTGGGAGAAGGCAGTCTGGATGGAATGCTTCTTTCGGCTGTCTCCAAACGTACACTCGGCCGGAGGTCGGAAATAGGGTAAACGATGATTCGCCTGAGAATATCACATGTTTCCAGTGCTTTAGGGACCTATTCTGGAGGTTTCTACACCACTCTAAATGCTTGGAAACATTTGTCATTGAGAGCAGCGGTTTTCGAATTGCAGCTCTTCCGTGGAATCCAGATTTGTGCAGCTCCTGACGAACAGTTTTCGTGGAATCTGGGTTCTTTAGGTGTTCATTGAGCTCAGCAGTGATTTTTGGAACCTTGGTCTTGCGATCCTCTCTCACAATTCGCTTTACAGTTCGACGGTCTCTCTCATTCAACTTCGACTTTCAGCCGGACCTGTGCTTTGCTGTGGACATTTTCCTTCTCTTTCAAACGCAGTCATTACTTTGGAGACAGTACCTCTTGACATGCCAAGCATTCGGGCACTTTCTGTTACACTAGCGCCTGCCATACGAGCACCAACAATTTGGCCTCTTTGAAAATCCGAGAGGTCTGCCGTTGGTATCAGGTTTTCATCAATGTTATTACAATTCTGTAAAACAAGCAGTTAATTTACATTCGCATATCACAACACAAATAATCAACTACAAAACATTACCATATGTCACGGTTTGCATGTTTATAGCATGTTCGAAGATTATGATGCCAAAACGTTAGGTGCTTCCATTATTTTGTCCAACCCCTGTATATTGTAGCTTGTGCACTATAATAAGTTTGACTATGTAGGGAGTGTGTATTGTGTATATGAGCCATCTATCTGGGCACTTGTTTGTGACTACATGCCTTTTGTAGCATATGTGGTTTTTTATATGTAGTCAGGATGCCAATTTTACTTGTTAGTTTGTGCTTATGGAAGCAATGCTCTTTAAAAGGCCCAAAGTTAAATATGAAACGTGTCTCTTGTATTTTAGGCAAAAAATATACCGTATATATACTGTATATATAGTAGAAAAGCCAAGACTGGGTTAAATTGTAGCACAGGTCTTAATTAGACCCGCCTGGCCTGGCTTTTTTTCCAAGAATCAGGGCCTGTGTTTACTAAGTGGGTCAGCCGGCTGGATTTTGAGCAGAGTCAAGTGTGAGCTATAACTGGAAGAGAGACAAGCCAGAGTCTTTTTCTGAATAAAGACTGCATGAGTCAGTTAGGAATGCTCCGCCGTCTGTGTGTTGGAACTGCGAAGAACGTGTGGAAGCTGCAACCGGTTTAGTGCAAACTGCCCATGGAGTTGAATACTTCTGTTTCGTGCCGGAAGCTGCTGGAGCTGAAGAGGATACCTAGATTTATGGAATCTCGACTCTTTATTGTACAGTATAACGTTTGCGCGTGGAGAGTGGGCTGTAATCTGTTCTGGTGAGCCTTACCTGACATATATGTGGCAGCTAAATGATCTGTATGTTTACTGTGACACATTTGTGTGCAGAAGAGGTTTTTTTTGTGTAGAACCCATTGGAATTTTATAAAAACAATAAAACTGCCCCTTTTTGGACCAAACCAAAGGCTGTGTGAAGGTTGCCCAATGCCTATCTAAGGCTGGTTTCACACTTGCGTTTTTTTGCGCTGCGTTTTTGCACCTGCTTTTTTTCCTATTAATAACATGGGTGCGCATTGGCATGCATTTGTATACGCATGCGTTTTTTGTAGTGTGCGCCCGGGCGCACAAAATGCATCCTGTTGCATTTTTTGAGCGCCCGACCTGTCTCAAAAAAACGCATGCGCACGCAATGCGCACAAAATTCACCCAAACACCCATTAAAGTCTATGGGTGCGCTGACGTGCGCATGGTCATGCGCACATCAGCGCAAGAAAACGCATGCGCAAAAAACTAAAAAAGCATAAAAACGCATGATGCGTTTTTTTATGTGCATTTGCACTGCGCACGCAGTGCAGCGCAAAAAAACGCAAGTGTGAAAGTAGCAGTGTGTCCGTAAAGTTATGGTGCACTTTTGACCAGTCACAGGAAAGCAACAAAAGATGATACAAATGTGAAATTTGCACCAAATAAAAGGAAAACCCTCCCAGTTTTCAGTTTTTCAGAATCCGTGACCAAAGTGCTACGTGAATATCAGCACGTTTATAACAAAGCGCCACCACTAGAGTTGACCGACTTTGGTCGGATCGGGTTTCATGAAACAAAATTTTTGCAAAAAAAGTCGGAGCTTCGTCCGAAACCTGACCCCAATGCAAGTCAATGCGGAAAAAAAGTCAGAATTGAGAAGATGACATTCATGCATCTAGCCAGTAGCCACTTTGTAGCTGTAACAAAGGGGGCCCGGAATAAGTCCAGATCCCTGGATTTAGATTTGAAGGTGAAGGCTTGGGTTCCTCTGAAACCTGCTAAGCAGTGTTTCTCAACTCCAGTCCTCAAGACCCACTAACAGGTCATGTTTTCAGGATCTTCCTAGAGCATGCTTTGTGCGCTGCAAGAATTCTCCAGTTTCAGACCTAGGAACAGAGAGTATGAATGAGTTATACTTACCCCCATGCCATTGGGTGCAGCTTCGTTCCCTTCACTTGTATTGCGCCAAAGCAGAGACCCGTCTAGTGATGTGGCCGTCTAGTAGACGTGACTGACTAAAGGGCTCAGCCTCACTTCACACAAGTGTATGGATATCGAGGCTTCGCCTGCTCGCCGACGTATGTATAACTCATACATAAAAAAATGTAAATGGACCTGAAAATTAGTGTAACTGCATTGACATGTTGCATAAAATGACATAACTTTGACATATTAAAGTCCACACAAGCAACAAAGCGATCCGCACCGCTAATACACTGTAGGCTAGTTTCACACTAGCAATTGTGTTGCATTCTTGTGCGCTGGGCGTAGCGCCAAAAGGGTGCAGCGCCAGCAAAATCAGACGAGCTCACGATCAGCACACCAAACGCTAAGTATAGGGTACGCTGATCGCATGCACAGACATGCGATTGGAGGAGTAGATGACCGGAGGGGGCATGGCAAGGGCGGGGCTTAGTGGCGGCCCTGCGCTGCGCCCGCAAACGCTAGTGTGAAGCTAGCTTCAGGCACAATATTCCATTGGTGAGCCAAAACGCTGTCGGCATTAAAACCAGGACCTTCGTGTGCCTACCCGGAAAACAACAATACTAATAGTCCATATGAAAAGAAAAATGGATGGCACTCACCGATCTGTAAAATCCAGTATTTATTTCAAAGATTAAAACATCTCCATCGGGAGAATGGGAGAAGGAGTATGAGAGCGACAACGGCTGTTTTGCGCTATTGTGCTTCTACGGGTCATGCCATAGAAGCGCAATAGCAAGAAATAGCCATCGTCACTTTCACACTCCTCCCATTCTCAAGTTGAAGATGTTTTAATCTTTGACATATTAAAACTAAGCTCCTAAAATATAGTTAATAGTTCCTATTAATAAGAAATATAGCTATCATTGCCATTGGGACAGGTGACAAGCAACAGCAAAACAACTAATTTTCTTTATGAAAACCTTCTCAAAACACTTCCAAGTCAGTTATTTTTTTTAAGCTCAGGATCAATCAGACTGCAGTTTCCCCTTAAATTCCCAGAAAAGGTGGATAGATTTAATGGGTCATGAACTCCTCTGTTTCAGTGCTGAAGACCGTTACAGTATGTTCATGTTATGATACAAGTAAAATAGAAAATCAAATTATTTGCCTGTATTTCGAGCCAGGATTTTCCAAGTGGAAGCAGCTGAAATACTAGAATTGTCATGCGTGATGTGCCTATGAAAGACAGAAAAAAAATATCCTGCCTGGAAATGTAGGCATCATCTTACATGGGATTGGTTTCGGGATTTCATAAAATCTTTGTCCTTTCATAAAACCTTGAGACTTCTAGCTCCTTTACATCTCAGCAGATTATTTTGTCAGTAGAAGATTGAAACCATTTTTCGGTCAACCTTTTTTGCTTTGGTATTCATCACAGCAGACCTCATGGGCGCCTTTTTTTTTATTCACTGGGATGTTGTCCTGGAATTTCCCACTAATATTAAACTCCTGATGAAGATCAGGAGTAGAATTGAGTGAATTTGTTTGGGTCCCTGCTTATTCGGCAAGCTATAGCGCTTACCGAATAAACTACAGAGGGAACCCGGAAACATGGAGCGCATCGGCTGATCAGCTAATCGACGCTGCAGCTGCACGTATCGTGGCTGTGTCAGAGCCACAGCACATGCACAGAGTCCAATACATAGGTTCTCATCACATTTGAAGGAACTTTGTGGGGTCTATATGATAGAAAATACCCAAACATGACAGCATTCTAAAAACTTCACCCCTGAAGGTGCTCAAAACCACATTCAAGAAGTTTACTTACCCTTCAGGAATTTTTGCAATGTTTAAAAAAAAAAAAAAAAAAAAATTTAGCTTTCGTAAACAAAAAAATTACTTCAGATTCATTTTTTTTTATTTTGCCAAGGGTAACAGGAGAAATTAGGCATGAAAAGTTGTTGTGCAATTTCTTCTGAGTACGCTGATACCCGATATATGCAGGTAAACCATTGTTTGGGCGCACAACAGAGCTCAGAAGGGAAAGAGCGCCGTTTGACTTTTCAATGCAAAATTGGCTGAGATCGGACGCCATGTCACGTTTGGAGAGCCCCTGATGTGCCTAAACAGTGGAAACCCCCCACAAGTGACACCATTTTGGAAATTTGACCCCATAAAGAAGTTATGTAGATGTGTAGTAAGCACCTTGAACCCCCAAGTGCTTCACAGAAGTTTATAACACAGAGCCGTAAAAATAAAAAATTATATTTTTTCCACAAAAATGATTTTTTCATCCCCAATTTTTTATTTTCCCAAAGGTAACAGGAGAAATTGGACCCCAAAAGTTGTTGAGAAATTTGTCCTGAGTATGCTGATACTCCATGTGTGGGAATAAATCACTGTTTGGGCGCACAGCAGAGCTCAGAAGGGAAGGAGCGCCGTTTTACTTTTTCAACGCAAAATTGGCTGAAAATAAGATCGGACGCCATGTTTGGAGAGCCCCTGATGCTCCTAAACAGTGGAAACCCCCCACAAATGACCCCATTTTGGAAACTAGACCCCCAAAAGAACTTATCTCGATGTGAGGTGAGCACTTTGAACCCCCAAGGGGAGAATGATGAGAGCCGTGTTCAGCACCCGCTTACTGTAACGCTTCTTCCTTGGCACCCATCTTTGTGGTACTGTGGTACATGTGTGCTGCAATTATTACACATGTACACTGATATCCCCTCTACCGGAAATATCAGGATGTGTGAAAATGGCATTATAGCGGATTTTTCTGTTTGGCAGCTGTCACACACTAACAGACGCTTTTATAGCAAAAAATAGTTTTTGTATCACCACATTTTGAGAGCTATTATTTTTCCATATTTTGGCCCACAGAGTCATGTGAGGTCTTGTTTTTTGTGGGACGAGTTGGTGTTTTTATTGGTACCATTTTTGGGCACATGACATTTTTGTTCGCTTTTTATTCCGATTTTTGGGAGGCAGAAAAAACAAAAACCAGCATCGCTTTATTCAGAGAGATATAACGTTTTTATTTTTCTGATGATGGAGCTGTATGGAGGCTTGTTTGTTGCAGGACAAGATGACGTTTTCAGCGGTACCATGTTTATTTCTATCCGTAGTTTTGATCGCGTGTTATTCCACTTTTTGGTCTGCAGTATGATGATAAAGCATTTTTTTGCCTTTTTTTTTTATTGTGTTCACTAAAGAAGATAACTAGTGGGATAGTTTTATAGGTCGGGTCATTACGGACACGGCGATACCAAATATGTGTACTTTTATTGTTAAGATTTTCTTTTCATTCAAATATTTATTTAGTTATAGAATATATATTTTTATTATTATTATTTTTGTAATATTTTTACAGTTATTATTATTTTTATACTTTATGCAAACATTTACACTTTTTCCCACTATGGAACAATCATTTTTTTGCAAGCTGATTGCTTCTATAGCATGCAGATGAAGTAGCATCTGCATGCTCTAGAAGCTGTAAGCACTGCACTTACTGCACTGACACAGATAGGCTTGCTGATTATGTACTGTGCATAACAGGAAGTTTTTTTAGCTCCGGTAACCCGGATGTCACCAAGACAACATCGGGTTACCATGGCAGCGATCTGGACACCGTGTCATGCCGCGGGATCTCTGATCCAAAGGTAGACAGGCTGTCAGCCCTGTGCCTGCTTCTGGAAAGCTGCAATCGCGTTCGATCGTAGAATTTCGGGGGTTAAAGTACCAGGAGGGGTCTGTGACTGCTCCAGGCACTTAGCGCCAGGTGTCAGCTCTGAGAATCAGCTGACACCTGGCTGCGATCGGCGGCCGCACACCACCCATCTTCGCGGCCAATTGCTATGACGTACTAGACCGTCCATGGTCAAATTGTGCTGGGCCACATGGACGGTATAGTATGCCGGAAGGCAGAACAGGGATAAAGGGAACCAGCTTTTTTTTTGCCAATACAAGATGTGGCCACTGCCTTTCAGGGCTTATCTACAGCATTCTATAATGCTGTAGATAAGCACCAATCTGACCTGGGATGACTGCTCAGCACATGTAGAAATACATGTAGCCGCACGATCCGGTCCCAGTGCCGACGACAGGTTTTCATGCGAGAGACTTGCACTCGAATCATGGGAGTCTCTCGCAACTGAGTATGATGCCTTACCCAGAGCCTGGCGGCTCGTTCCTGTGCGCCGGCATGCTAGACCCTTTCAAACTGATGCCACGTATGCTCTTACCCCAGACACGGGCGGGCATTCCCTCATCAACCTCAGAAAGGTGGCGTTATCTCTTCATGCAAGTGGGCAGGAATCAGCATGCTCGGCATACCTGTAGAATTTGCAGGAATGTGGGATGTCGCTATGGACAAGAGACAGATCAAGAGTTAAAGTATTTATTAAACAGGGAATATACTCCACACAGGGAGTGAGAGATTGAAAGGTAACGGAAGGGTAGTAATAGGACGAAGGACGGGAAAGGAATTTTGGAAGGGGTAGAACTGAGAGTGTGGCAGGGTAGGTCAGGGATGAACAAATGTTCAGTAATAAAGAGATGCAACTTATCAGTCTGTAGTCTTCTTGGATGCAGCTCCTCAGGGTTCCAACGGTGGCACCGACAACAGCTGCACGGGACGTCTCAGCGAAGTCTGAGAGCCAGGAGGATTTCCCGTGCTTAAACGTGTCTATCACGGTACTGAGTCCAGTGTGAGGGACCGACGGAACAGGACGTCACTCCATTGTGTACACAAGACCTCAGCTATGGGGCTTTGGCCTAGCCACCTGTTCCTCGCTGTCCCTATGTACAAGAATATAACTGCTATAATACTGCCCCTATGTACAAGAATATAACTACGATAATACTGCCTCTATGTACAATATAGCTACTATAATACTGCCCCCTATTTACAAGAATAAAACTACTATAATACTGCCCCTATGTACAAGAATATAACTACTATAAAACTGCCCCTATGTACAAGAATATAACAACTATAATACTGCCTCTATGTACAAGAATATAACTACTATAATACTGCCCCTATGTACAAGTATATAAATACTATAATACTGCTCCTATGTACAAGAATATAACTACTATAATAGTGCTCCTATATACAAGAATATAACTACTATAATACTGCTCCTATTTACAAGAATATAACTACTATAATACTGCCCCCTATGTACAAGAATATAACTCCTATAATACTGCCCCTATGTACAAGAATATAACTACTATAATACTGCCCCCTATGTACAAGAATATAGCTACTATTATACTGCCTCCTATGTACAAGAATATAACTACTATAACACTGCCCCTATGTACAAGAATATAACTATTATAATACTGCCCCTATGTACAAGAATATAACTATTATGATACTGCCCCTATGTACAAGAATATAACTACTATAATACTGCTCCTATGTACAAGAATATAACTACTATAATACTGCTCCTATGTACAGGAATATAACTACTATAATACTGCTCCTATGTACAAGAATATAACTACTATAATACTGCTCCCCATGTACAAGAATATAACTACTATAATACTGCCCCTATGTACAAGAATATAACTACTATAATACTGCCCCTATGTACAAAAATATAACTACTATAATACTGCACCTATCTACAAAAATATAACTACTATTATATTGCCTCATATGTACGAGAATATAACTACTATAACACTGCCCCTATGTACAAAAATATAACTACTATAATACTGCCCCTATGTTCAAAAATATAACTACTATAATACTGCCCCTATGTACAAGAATATAACTACTATAATACTGCTACTATTTATAACTACTATAATACTGCCTCCTATGTACAAGAATATAACTACTATAATACTGCTACTATGTACAAGAATATAACTACTATAATACTGCTACTATGTACAAGAATATAACTAATATAATACTGCTCCTATGTACAAGAATATTACTACTATAATACTGCCCCCTATGTACAAGAATATAACTCCTATAATACTGTCCCTAGGTACAACAATATAACTACTGTAATACTGCTCCTTTGTACAAGAATATAACTACTATAAAACTGCTCCTATGTACAAGAATATAACTACTATAATACTGCCCCCTACGTACAAGAATATAACTCCTATAATACTGCCCCTATGTACAAGAATATAACTACTATAATACTGCTCCTATGTACAAGAATATAACTACTACAATATTGCTCCTATGTACAAGAATATAACTACTATAATGCTGCTCCTATGTACAAGAATATAACTACTATAATACTGCCCCTATGTACAAGATTATAACTACTATAATACTGCCCCTATGTTCAAAAATATAACTACTATAATACTGCCCCTATGTACAACAATATAACTACTATAGTACCGCTACTATTTATAACTACTATAATACTGCCCCCTATGTACAAGAATATAACTACTATAATACTGCTCCTATGTACAAGAATATAACTACTATAATACTGCCCCCTATGTACAAGAATATAACTACTATAATACTGCCCCTATGTACAAGAATATAACTACTATAATGCTGCTCCTATGTACAAGAAAATAACTACTATAATACTGCCCCCTATGTACAAGAATATAACTACTATAATACTGCCCCTATGTACAAGAATATAACTACTATAATACTGCTACTATGTTCAAGAATATAACTACTATAATACTGCCTCCTAGCTGTGAGGTTGTGTGTTTGTAGCTCTCCTGATGTCTGGAGCAAGCCCAGGGGGAGGCCACCCTGGGCGGGGTAACTCCCCAAGCAAGGCCCAGGCTTCCAGGCCTACACTTGGAAGTAACGCTCAAGTTGTGTCTAAGGCGGATGCAAGTCCCAAAGTTGTTTCTGATGGAAAGAAAGCTCAGAATGGAAGTAGCAGCACCAGCAGCAAGAAAGATGAAGCTGTGAAAGTGCAAAAAGTAACGGAACAAGGAAAAGCCATGGCTGTGGGTAAGAAAGTTCCAGTTAAGCAGTCGGCCAGCCAAGGCAAGCAGAGTGAAGGACAACTAGGAGAAATCCAGAAGAAATCTACTGGTGAGAAGCTGAATGGAGGAAAGCAGCCTGCAGCTCAGGAGGTGCCATCACCATCGTCAGGTGTGCAGCTGACTCCCAGCAGGCAGAGGAGAACCTCACTGGAGAGACAGACGCTCCAGGAGAACCTGCAGCAGAAGCATGTGGTGGCCAGCATGGCGGGCTCTGGGCGCACAAGGTCGCAGTCAGGTGGCAGCAGTAGAAGTGCTGTGGAGCCTGGAGCCACGAAACCAGCGGTGGTGAAAGTTAAGGAGACGTCTGGTTTCAAGCATCCAGGGACATTGCTGAAAGCAGGATCCCAGGAGGAGACGCCATGTGCACCTGAGCTTCAGGTCGCAGAGGAGATCCCAGGACTGGTCAAGAGGCTCGGTGAGTTACAGCAGCACAAAGACTTGCTGCAGAAGCAAATAGAAATGGGCTATAATGTAAAGGTTGCTAATCCTGGTGGGGATCACACCTTTTGTGATCAGACTCTGAACATGCTTGGTATACAGCTGGCAAAAGTGGTGACGGACATGGACTGTGTCCTAGAGAAGATGGGGCCCCTGGCAGAGACTTATAGGAACCAGGAACTGTTTATGTCACACAAGCAGGACTCTGCAGGTTCCAGCTCAGACATTGTCCCAGGTGGGCCCCAGAAGCCGGTGCGGCCAGTGCTGCAGCCTGCAAGTTTCTGCTTCCAAAAGGGTCAAATGCTGCAGCCGCAGCAGCCTGCGGCAGACCCCAAGCAGCAGCATGTTATGCAGATTCCAGCAGGTGTACCACAAGTCTCAGAATGCCCAGCACAGCAGCCTGCAGAAGATTCCAAGCAGCAGCATGGACTGCATTTTCCAGCAGAGGGACTACAAGTCTCAGAATGCCAAGCACAACAGTTGGGCAGTGGACATGTGCCGGTCATTACTGATGGTGCCCAGCAGGGCTCTGATGCTGGGGATAACCGCGCTGTATCTGGGGGGCTGGGGGCTTGGGGGAGCACAGTATATTTGGTGGACGCTGCACAGTCTGATAATGACATTGATGTTGATGATAACAATGTGCATGATAATGTCTGTGATTTCCCCCCTTTAATTTCAAGCACACAAGGTGTGGCTGCCCCTCCTGCTGCAGATCTTCACCCCGTCAGTCAACCCAATGTGACCCCGCACGGTCCCCCCAGTAATGCCTGGAGTCGTGGTGCTCCGTCCTTTACCTCTGGTACCAACTATACAGGCCAGGCGTTTAAACGGAGAAACGTTGTGCGTTTCCGGCACAGAGGTGCCAAGGAGGACCTGCCAGACAGGAGGTTTGTCATCAGGGAGCTCTTGTGCCACCAGATGGGGTTTGTGCCAGTCAGCATCCTGGCAGTGATTAATCTTCCAGACAGGCAGGGCTATGATGTCAGCTTTAAGCTCTGTCTGACCTGGACAGGTTCTGGTCTAGTTTCCCCAAGTTTAGAGACTCGGAGGGCTGGAGTAAGTTCAGCTTTATTCCTATCTCTAAGCCAGATACTGTCACTGTAAGTGTCATCTTCTGGAATGAGTCTGTTCCCCCGCAGGACATTGTGGTGTGGCTCCGGAGGCACTGTGACCTGGTCTCTGACCTCACCAAAAGCAGAGACAGTGATGGGATCTGGACGGGAGGGTGGCGGGTTTTGGTGAAGCTGCGCCAATGCAATAACATCACTGCCCATTTACCCAACTCCTTCTTTATTGGGAGGGAGAGGGGTGTGTGTTTCTATCCTGGGCAGCCTCGTAAGTGCTTTAAATGTGGCAAGGCAGGTCACCTGGCAAATACCTGTACTGTGGTGAAGTGCAGCCTGTGTGGGGAGGTCGGCCATCTAGCTTCAGACTGCCAGAACATCAGATGCAACCTCTGTGGGAAGATCGGTCACCCTCACAGGGACTGTCCAGACGCCTGGCACAATATCTGTAAGGACTTTCCTGACGAGGACTTGGTGGCAGGGGCAGAGATTCTGGAGGAGGCAGCTTTACTGTCAGGGGAAATACTGACCAGACCAGAGGTCCACCAGGGGTCTACTCAGCTAACACCAGAGCAGCAGGGTTCAGAGAGAGAACAGGGGAGTATGGAGGTTGTACCTCAGGGGCAGCGGTCACAGGAAGGCATTACTTCAGTGCTACCATCTGTGTCTGAAGAGTATAGCAATAATCAGAAAAGGAAGAAAAAGGACAAGGCCTCCCGTAAACCTGAGGGGTATGACACTGGCCAAGGAGCCGGGAAGAAATTCCAGAGTTCTGCAGGTGTAATGGTCGTATCTAACAGGTTTGATGTTCTGTCTGAGTCTGACGGCGATTTTGAAGATGACCTTAAAAGAATTGACGCAGAGTGTGATAGGGACGTAGAGGACTGTCCTCCGCCAAAGCGGAAGCCCTTACCTGAGGGCACTCGGGTAGAATCTGAGATGGAGACCGGTGGTGAACAGAATAACTCCAACTCAGATCTGTGACGCTGTCAACCAGATAATGTCCAAACTCAGATAGGGAAAATCATTAGGAGAAATTAGGAAATGTTAAGATAGAGAAGGATGAGTCACTGGGTAGGAACATGATGAGCTCTGTTTGCAAAGTGTTTTTTTTTTTTTTCTCTCCTCAAACTACGAGTATGGACTCTAAGTTAATTTGATATGTATAACCTGGATATGTAATGAATGTATGTACAATCCTAGTGAATTCAGTTTTGTATTATTGGAGGAATGTTATTTGGATTTGTTTGGTTTTTACAATAAAAATTGCCCCTATGTACAAAAATATAACTACTATAATATTGCCCCATGTTCAAAAATATAACTACTATAATACTGCCCCTATGTACAAGAATATAACTACTATAATACTGCTACTATTTATAACTACTATAATACTGCCTCCTATGTACAAGAATATAACTACTATAATACTGCTCCTATGTACAAGAATATAACTACTATAATACTGCCCCTATGTACAAGAATATAACTACTATAATACTGCCCCTATGTACAAGAATATAACTAATATAATACTGCTCCTATGTACAAGAATATAACTACTATAATACTGCCCCTATGTACAAGAATATAACTACTATAATACTGCTACTATGTACAAGAATATAACTAATATAATACTGCTCCTATGTACAAGAATATTACTACTATAATACTGTCCATAGGTACAAGAATATAACTACTATAATACTGCTCCTATGTACAAGAATATAACTACTATAATATTGCTCCTATGTACAAGAATATAACTACTATAATGCTGCTCCTATGTACAAGAATATAACTACTATAATACTGCCCATATGTACAAGATTATAACTACTATAATACTGCCCCTATGTTCAAAATATAACTACTATAATACTGCCCCTATGTACAACAATATAACTACTATAGTACTGCTACTATTTATAACTACTATAATACTGCCCCCTATGTACAAGAATATAACTACTATAATACTGCTCCTATGTACAAGAATATAACTACTATAATACTGCCCCTATGTACAAGAATATAACTACTATAATACTGCTACTATGTTCAAGAAAATAACTACTATAATACTGCTCCTACGTCCAAGATTATAACTACTATAATAATGCTCCTATGTACAAAAATAGAACTACTATAATACTGCCTCCTATGTACAAGAATATAACTACTATAATACTCCTACTATGTACAAGAATATAAATTCTATAATACTGCTCCTATGTACAAGAATATAACTGCTATAATACTGCCCCTATGTACAAGAATATAACTACGATAATACTGCCTCTATGTACAATATAGCTACTATAATACTGGCCCTATGTTCAAAAATATAACTACTATAATACTGCCCCTATGTACAAGAATATAACTACTATAATACTGCTACTATTTATAACTACTATAATACTGCCCCCTATGCACAAGAATATAACTACTATAATACTGCTCTTATGTACAAGAATATAACTACTATAATACTGCCCACTATGTACAAGAATATAACTACTATAATACTGCCCCTATGTACAAGAATATAACTAATATAATACTGCTACTATGTTCAAGAATATAACTACTATAATACTGCTCCTATGTCCAAGATTATAACTACTATAATACTGCTCCTATGTACAAGAATAGAACTACTATAATACTGCCTCCTATGTACAAGAATATAACTACTATAATACTGCTACTATGTACAAGAATATAACTACTATAATACTGCTACTATGTACAAGAATATAACTACTATAATACTGCTACTATGTACAAGAATATAACTAATATAATACTGCTCCTATGTACAAGAATATTACTACTATAATACTGTCCCTAGGTACAAGAATATAACTACTATAATACTGCTCCTATGTACAAGAATATAACTACTATAATATTGCTCCTATGTACAAGAATATAACTACTATAATGCTGCTCCTATGTACAAGAATATAACTACTATAATACTGCCCCTATGTACAAGATTATAACTACTATAATACTGCCCCTATGTTCAAAAATATAACTACTATAATACTGCCCCTATGTACAACAATATAACTACTATAGTACTGCTACTATTTATAACTACTATAATACTGCCCCCTATGTACAAGAATATAACTACTATAATACTGCTCCTATGTACAAGAATATAACTACTATAATACTGCCCCTATGTACAAGAATATAACTACTATAATACTGCTACTATGTTCAAGAATATAACTACTATAATACTGCTCCTACGTCCAAGATTATAACTACTATAATAATGCTCCTATGTACAAGAATAGAACTACTATAATACTGCCTCCTATGTACAAGAATATAACTACTATAATACTGCCTCCTATGTACAAGAATATAACTACTATAATACTCCTACTATGTACAAGAATATAAATTCTATAATACTGCTCCTATGTACAAGAATATAACTGCTATAATACTGCCCCTATGTACAAGAATATAACTACTACAATACTGCTACTATTTATAACTACTATAATACTGCCCCCTATGCACAAGAATATAACTACTATAATACTGCTCTTATGTACAAGAATATAACTACTATAATACTGCCTCTATGTACAATATAGCTACTATAATACTGGCCCTATGTTCAAAAATATAACTACTATAATACTGCCCCTATGTACAAGAATATAACTACTACAATACTGCTACTATTTATAACTACTATAATACTGCCCCCTATGCACAAGAATATAACTACTATAATACTGCTCTTATGTACAAGAATATAACTACTATAATACTGCCCACTATGTACAAGAATATAACTACTATAATACTGCCCCTATGTACAAGAATATAACTAATATAATACTGCTACTATGTTCAAGAATATAACTACTATAATACTGCTCCTATGTCCAAGATTATAACTACTATAATACTGCTCCTATGTACAAGAATAGAACTACTATAATACTGCCTCCTATGTACAAGAATATAACTACTATAATACTGCTACTATGTACAAGAATATAACTACTATAATACTGCTACTATGTACAAGAATATAACTACTATAATACTGTTTCTATGTACAAGAATATAACTACTATAATACTGCTCCTAAATACAAGAATAGACCTACTATAATACTGCCTCCTATGTACAAGAATATAACTACTATAATGACTCCTATGTACAAGAATATAACTACTATAATACTGCCCTTATGTACAAGAATATAACTGCTATAATACTGCTACTATGTACAAGAATATAACTACTATAATACTGCTCCTATGTACAAGAATATAACTACTATAATACTGCCCCTATGTACAAGAATATAACTACTATAATACTGCTACTATGTTCAAGAATATAACTACTATAATACTGCTCCTACGTCCAAGATTATAACTACTATAATACTGCTCCTATGTACAAGAATATAACTACTATAATACTGCCTCTTATGTACAAGAATATAACTACTACAATACTGCTACTATGTACAAGAATATAACTGCTAAAATACTGCCCCTATGTACAAGAATATAACTACGATAATACTGCCTCTATGTACAATACAGCTACTATAATACTGGCCCTATGTTCAAAAATATAACTACTATAATACTGCCCCTATGTACAAGAATATAACTACTATAATACTGCTACTATTTATAACTACTATAATACTGCCCCCTATGTACAAGAATATAACTACTATAATACTGCTCTTATGTACAAGAATATAACTACTATAATACTGCCCCGTATGTACAAGAATATAACTACTATAATACTGCCCCTATGTACAAGAATATAACTACTATATTACTGCTACTATGTTCAAGAATATAACTACTATAATACTGCTCCTACATCCAAGATTATAACTACTATAATACTGCTCCTATGTAGAAGAATAGAACTACTATAATACTGCCTCCTATGTACAAGAATATAACTACTATAATACTGCTACTATGTACAAGAATATAACTTACATAATACTGCTCCTATGTACAAGAATATAACTACTATAATACTGCTACTATTTATAACTACTATAATACTGCCCCCTATGTACAAGAATATAACTACTATAATACTGCTCTTATGTACAAGAATATAACTACTATAATACTGCCCCGTATGTACAAGAATATAACTACTATAATACTGCCCCTATGTACAAGAATATAACCACTATATTACTGCTACTATGTTCAAGAATATAACTACTATAATACTGCTCCTACATCCAAGATTATAACTACTATAATACTGCTCCTATGTAGAAGAATAGAACTACTATAATACTGCCCCTATGTACAAGAATATAACTACTATAATACTGCTCCTATGTACAAGAATATAACTACTATAATACTGCCCCTATGTATAAGAATATAACTACGATAATACTGCCTCTATGTACAATATAGCTACTATAATACTGCCCACTATTTACAAGAATAAATCTACTATAATACTGCTAATATATACAAGAATATAACAACTATAATACTGCCTCTATGTACAAGAATATAACTACTATAATACTGCCCCTATGTACAAGTATATAAATACTATAATACTGCTCCTATGTACAAGAATATAACTACTATAATACTGCTCCTATATACAAGAATATAACTACTATAATACTGCTCCAATGTACAAGAATATAACTACTATAATACTGTCCCCTATGTACAAGAATATAACTACTATAATACTGATCCTACGTACGGGAATATAACTACTATAATGCTGCTCCTATGTACAAGAATATAACTACTATAATACTGCTCCTATGTACAAGAATATAACTACTATAATACTGCCCCCTATGTACAAGAATATAACTACTATAATACTGCCCCCTATGTACAAGAATATAACTCCTATAATACTGCCCCTATGTACAATAATATAACTACTATAATACTGCCCCTATGTACAAGAATATAACTACTATAATACTGCTCCTATGTACAAGAATATAACTACTATAATATTGCTCCTATGGACAAGAATATAACTACTATAATGCTGCTCCTATGTACAAGAATATAACTACTATAATACTGCCCCCTATGTACAAGAATATAACTCCTATAATACTGCCCCTATGTACAATAATATAACTACTATAATACTGCCCCCTACGTACAAGAATATAACTCCTATAATACTGCCCCTATGTACAAGAATAAAACTACTATAATACTGCTCCTATGTACAAGAATATAACTTCTATAATATTGCTCCTATGTACAAGAATATAACTACTATAATGCTGCTCCTATGTACAAGAATATAACTACTATAATACTGCCCCTATGTACAAGATTATAACTACTATAATACTGCCCCTATGTACAAGATTATAACTACTATAGTACTGCTACTATTTATAACTACTATAATACTGCCCCCTATGTACAAGAATATAACTACTATAATACTGCCCCTATGTACAAGAATATAACTACTATAATACTGCTACTATGTACAAGAATATAACTACTATAATACTGCTCCTATGTACAAGAATATAACTTTTATAATACTGCTCCTATGTACAAGAATTTAACTACTATAATACTGCCTCCTAGCTGTGAGGTTGTGTGTCTGTGGTTCTCCTCATGTCTGGAGCAAGCCCTGGGAGGGGCCACCCTGGGCGGGGAAGCTCCCCAAGCAAGGCCCTGGCTTCCAGGCCTACACTGGGAGGCAACTCCCAACCTTCTCATGTGGATGGATATCCCAGAGTTGCCTCTGGGGAAATTAAACCACAGAATGGAAGTCCCAACAGCATGGAGAAAGATCCTGTGTTGAAGCTCAGTACGGGAAAGAAACAGGAGAAAGCTTTGTCTGTGTGTAAGGATGTTTCTGTTAAACAGTCCGCCAGTCAATGCAAACAGTGTCCAGAGCCTGGAAGGAAATCCCAGAAGGCATCTTTTGCTGAGAACCTGAGTGCTGGAGGGCAGGTGGCTGCACAGAAGGTGAGGCAGAGTCCATCACCAGCTTCAGGTGTGCAGCTCACTCCAGGCAGACACAGACGGACATCTCTGGAGAAGCAAACACTCCAGGAGAACCTTCAGCTGGGACATGTGGTGACCAGCATGGCGAGCTCTGGACGCACGAGATTGCAGGCTGGTGGCAGCGGTAAAAGTGTTGCGGAGGCTGGAGTCACAAAACCAGCGACATTAAAAACTAATGTGTCAACCCCTAAAGCAAGACCCCAGAAGGAGCCGCCACGTGCCCCGGAGCTACAGCTGGCAGAGGAGATACCAGGACTGGTCAGGAGGATGGGTGAGTTGCAGCAGCAGAGGAATCTTCTGCAAATGGAAATTGACTGCATTTACAAGGTGAAGGCTGCTAATCCTGGGGATCACTCTGTATATGACCAGAGACTGAATGCACTGGGGGTAGAGCTGGCAACTGTGGTGCGGGACATAGACTGTGTGCTGGCGAGGATGGGGCCCCTGGCAGAGACATATAGGAACCAGGAGCGGTTTAGGTCCTGCGCGCAGGACTGTGCTGGTTCCCGCACAGACATTGTCCCAGGTGGGACCCGGCAGCAGGTACGGCCGGTGCTGCAGCCCGCTAGCTTCTGTTTTAAGGAGGGTCAGATACTACACCAGCAGCCGCAACTACCTGCGGCAGACCCCAAGCAGGAGCAAGAGGCTCAGATCCCAGCGGTACCACAAGTCCCAGAATGCCCAGCACAACAGCAAGACAGTGGACATGAGACTGCATCTACTGTTGGTGTCCAGGAGAGCACTAATTCTGGGGATATTGATACTGTTCATGTGGGGTTGGGGGCTGAAGGGGGTACAGAGACTGTGGTGGACATTGCGCATCCTGATGATGCTATTGAGATTGATGATGAAGTTGATATAAATGTGCAAAATGTCTGTGATTTCCCCCCTTTGGTTTCCAGCACACAAGGTGCAACAGGCCCCTCCGCTGCAGACCCTCGCCCTGTCAGTCAGCCCAGTGTGGCCCCACAGGTCCCTCCCAGTAATGTTTGGAGCCGCGGCGCTCCGTCCTTTACCTCCGGCGCCAATTACACCAGGCAGGCTTTCAAAAGGAGGAATGTGGTGCGGTTCAGGCACAGAGGTGCCAAGGAGGATCTGCCGGAGAGGAGGCTGGTGGTCAGGGAGCTTCTGTGCCGCCAGATGGGGTTTGCACCGGTTAATATCTTGGCGGTCATCAATCTGCCAGACAGACAGGGCTATGATATCAGCTTTAAGCTTATGTCTGATCTGGACAGATTCTGGGCCAATTTCCCCAAGTTCAGGGACGCTGATGGCTGGAATAAGTTCAGCTTCATTCCAATATCTAAGCCGGATACCGCCACGGTTAACATCATCTTTTGGAATGAGGCTGTTCCCCCGCAGGACATTGTGGTGTGGCTCCGGAGGCATTGTGACCTTGTCTCCGACCTCACCAAAAACAGGGATGAGGACGGTATATGGACCGGTGGATGGAAGGTGCTGGTGAAATTGCGCCAGCACAACAACATCACGGCTCACTTACCCAACTCCTTCTTTATCGGGAGGGAGAAGGGGGTTTGCTTCTACCCTGGGCAGCCACGAAAGTGTTTTAAGTGTGGTAAAGTGAGTCACCTGGCAAACACCTGTACCGTGGTAAAGTGCAGCCTGTGCGGGGAAGTCGGCCACTTAGCGGCAGATTGCCAGAACATCAAGTGCAATCTCTGTGGGGAGATCGGCCACCCTCACAGGGACTGTCCAGATGCCTGGCACAATATATGCAAGCTCCTTCCTGATGAGGAGTTAGTGACAGGGACAGAGGCTCAGGAGGAGGAGGCTTTAATGTCAGGGACAATACTGACCAGGTCAGAGGTCCACCAGGGGTCCGCTCAGGTAACATCCGAGCAGCTTTGCACAGAGGGTACAGAGGGGAGCATGGAGGTCGTCCCTCAGGTCCAGCAGCCACATGTAGCCACCACTTCAGTATCACCATCTCTAGCTGAAGAAAGTGGCTGTAATCAGGTAAAAAAGAAAAAAAAGGACAAGGCCTCCCGTAAACCTGAGGAGGAGTATGTCACTAGCCAGGGTGGCAGGAAAAAAGTCCAGAGTTCGGCAGGTGTGATGGTCATGTCCAATAAGTTTGATGTTTTGTCTGAGTCTGATGGGGACTTGGAGGAAGAGATAAAAAGAATAGAGACTGAGTATGACAGGGACGTAGCGGACCATCCCCCTACAAAACGGAAGCCCGTACTTGCTGACACTGAGATACAGTCTGACATGGAGACCGGTGGTAGTCAGAACATCTGTGACCCAGACTTATGATGGCGGCTTTTACATCTCTGCTCCTCTGTTGTGGCATTGTGATGGCAGACTTCTCATTAAAAGTAACATCCAGTAATGTGAACAGCATTAAGGTGAGGAGGACGAGGCACGCTGTCTATGATCATCTCCGATACCTGGACGCAGATGTCATCTTTCTGCAGGAGACGCGGCTGACGACTCAGGGGCTCATGAGGGAGGCTGAGAGGGAATGGCGGTCTGGTCCCTCTTTTTGGTCACTGGCTGTGGAGCCGTACGCCGGGGTCGCCATTCTGTTTAACACCAGGGATGTGACAGTACATAGGATGACGGAGGTGGTTATGGGAAGGTGTCTGGTCCTGGAAGTCACTGTCCATGGGAGGCGACTCAGGCTTATTAACATCTATGGGCCACAGACGGTGACTGACAGGATACAGTTATTTAATGATGTCAAGCCTTATCTGTTCACCTCTCTTCCAGTGATAATGGTGGGGGACTTTAATGCCATACTGACATCTGGTGACAGCTCCTCAGGTAGAACCGTGAGGAGGGATGGTAGGATCTTGAATAACATAGTCCTGCAGGCCGGATTAGGTGACGTCTTTTAACGGGGAGGACGAAAGCCAAAATTAACCTATTCCTGCTCCAATAGAGGCAGTAGAATAGATCTGGCTTTTGTAAGTCCCATGGAAGTCATTGGTGCCATGAGTGAGAGAGTCGTCCCATACTCAGACCATCTTGCCCTATATTTCTGCCTAGGGGCCGCTAAGCGAGCTGATGTTGGTAGGGGGTTATGGAGACTCAATTCTAGCCTCCTCCATGATGTCTCTGTCCAGAGTTGTGTCCACTCCCTTTTGCAGGGTCATCTACAGAGAGTGGACTTCTATGACAACATGGCCGACTGGTGGGAGGACGTCAAGGATGATATCAGATACCTCTTGAAGAGACTGTCAGTTAAGAAAGGCAGAAGTAAGTATATCCAGTACCTAAGGCTGCGCAAAGAATTGGAGTCACTGTATTCGGAGGGCGGGGGTAACCAAGAGAAGATCGACCGGCTGAAATCTGAGATAAGGCAGTATCAGTACAGCAGGTATACCTCCTTGGTTCTTGAACGGGATTATGGGGTCTTAGGGGCACCTGATCCCTTTGAGAATTGCCGGGAGCGGGTGGCCAATAAATTGGTCACAGGTCTCATTGACTCCCAGGGTGTTTTGCAGGAATCTCGGGAGGGTATCCTGGGGGTTGTGAAATCTTATTATACTGACTTGTTTCAGAGGAAGGCTTTGGATAAACATAAAATGACTCAGTTCTTGGAGGCAACTCCAGCGCCTGATACTAATGATCTGGACTTTTCTCCTTTGACAGCAGAATTAACAGTGGAGGAAGTTAAGGAGGCCATTGATAAGTTACATCTGAAGAAGGCACCAGGTCCGGATGGTATAACAGCAGAATTTTATAAGAAATTCAGAGACCTCCTGGCTCCAATTCTTGTGAATGTTTACAAAAATTGTCTAGAAAATCACCTGATGCCCCCATCCATGAGAGTGTCCTCATTAATTCTGCTGTCTAAAGGTAAGGAGCCGAGCGACATCAAGAACTGGAGGCCAATTGCCCTCTTGAATGTTGACAGGAAGATTCTGGCAAAGATCCTGTTTTCTAGGTTAGTCTGTTTGTCCTCGGCACTGTTGGTAGGCTCTCAGTTTGGCACGGTAAAAGGGCGGAACATCTCTGGAGCGGTCATCTCGATACGGGAGATGTTTGAGAGATGTAAAGCTCTGCGGTGTGGGAGATATGTTGTCAGTCTGGACCAGGCTAAAGCCTTTGACAGAGTTGATCATGATTATCTGTGGGCCACTTTGTCAAAGTATGGTATTCCAGGACAATTTGTGGATTGGCTGAAGATTTTGTACAGAGAGGCGGTGAGCTTTCCTCTGATTAATGGTTGGCAGGGTGGCACTTTTGGAGTTGAGGCGGGGGTGAGACAGGGCTGCCCGCTGAGTCCACTCCTGTATGTTTTTGCCATAGACCCGTTTTTGAGGTCACTGCAGGAGTGTAACTTTTGGGGGGTGCCGGTCCCCCACTGCTTGCCTCTGAAGGTGGTTGCCTACGCGGATGATGTGACGCTGGTGATATCTAATCCTCATGAGGTGCAGATGTTGTCTGCGGCCATCAGAAGTTACTCAGAGGCCTCCGGGTCTCTGGTCAACCTTGAGAAGAGTCAAGCTCTGTGGACATTGCAATCTGACCCAGACTTTGATCTGCCGCAGTTTGTTAAGGCCTCCACCCATATTAAGATCTTAGGGGTTAAATTTGGGAGGGAAGATAATGCCAGCCTAAATTGGGAGGAGAAATTGGAGACCGGAAATGCAAAGGTTCAGCGATGGAAGAACTGGAGGCTGACTTACAGAGAAAGGGTTGCTATGTTGAAGACTTACCTGGTCCCCGTCTTCTTGTATGTCTCTGTCATTTTTCCTTTGCCAGAATCCTTCTCGGCGAGGCTCCTCAGCCTGTTCTTCCAGCTCTTGTGGGGGAACAGGATGAACCTGATAAAGAGGGGAATAACGTACCTACGGCGGAGTGAGGGAGGGCTGGATGTGTTGAATCCAAGGGTTTTCTTTGACTCCTTGTTTCTGAAAGTAAATTTTGGGAGCATGGATTCAAACAGTAGCTCCCTGTGGGCGAATAGTATCAGGTATTGGATATTGCCTTTTGCGGAATCTTGGGTGCGAGGCGGCAGTCTCAAGAGGTGGAGATGGACAGGTGACCACCTCCCCCAGTATCTGGAATATGGTCTGAAGTGTGTCAGGAAGTGGGGACTGGAGAAGTCGTACATTGAGAGTAATACGAGGAAAGATCTGTGTGCTCATATATGTAGGACTTTCTTCCACTCTCCACTGGCCCTAAGGGATTGTGCCACCAGGACCCTTCAGGACAGTCTCCGATTCCTCAATGGGAGGCGACTTCCAGCAAAGTTTTTTGACATTGCTTGGCTGTCGCTACATGGGAAGCTCTTTGTGAGGGGGAACTTAAAATATTTAAGTGTTTCGGATCGGAACTGTCCCCTTGGTTGTCAGCAGGAGGAAACCATGGAGCATTTTATTTGTGATTGCTGGGGAGGTAGGGAAATATGGACGGAAGTATCGACCAAGCTGAAAATCCCCAGACTGCTGTCCCTGAATTACCCTGACATTGTCTATGGTGTCCCATCCACTGAAGGTAACATCGACAGGGGGACAATGTACCTGATCATTACCACCATTAAGTATTACCACTGGCACATGAGAACCCGAGTGTCCCTCCACAGCGAGCCCTTCCATCCCGTCACCGCAGCCACAAAGATACTGTCCGAGCTCAGATGGATAAGAGCGTTAGAGATAAAGAAAAGTCAGAATAATGAGAAACTATGGAGGAATGTGTCTGTGGGATAATAACATGATCGTGTTACTAAAAGTGTTTATTTCATATTCTTCCTTCCACAGGAGTGAACTCTAAGTTACCTTTATTCCTAATGTATTAATTTAGTTCTGTAATTATTGTCTGATGCATTCATGAGAATTTATGTTTTGTATTAAGGAAGAATTCTGTTTATTTTAATTGTATTTGTGGGTTTTATACAATAAAAATTGCCCCTATGTACAAGAATATAACTACTATAATACTGCTCATATGTACAAGAATTTAACTACTATAATACTTTCCTATGTACAAGAATATAACTACTATAATACTGCTCCTATGTACAAGAATATAACTACAATAATACTGCTCCCTA
The DNA here is from genome assembly GCF_039654945.1 of Dendrobates tinctorius. Classification (NCBI taxonomy): domain Eukaryota; kingdom Metazoa; phylum Chordata; class Amphibia; order Anura; family Dendrobatidae; genus Dendrobates; species Dendrobates tinctorius. The sequence goes on along the minus strand of NW_027361761.1, from coordinate 13,710,286 downwards.
TGTACAAGAATATAACTACTATAATACTGCCCCTATGTACAAGAATATAACTACTATAATACTGCCCCTATGTACAGGAATATAACTACTATAATACGTTCCTATGTACAAGAATATAACTACTATAATACTGCTCCTATGTACAAGAATATAACTACTATAATACTGCTCCCTATGTACAAGAATATAACTACTATAATACTGCCCCCTATGTACAAGAATATAACTACTATAATACTGCCCCTATGTACAAGAATATAACTAACTATAATACTGCCCCCTATGTACAAGAATATAGCTACTATTATACTGCCTCATATGTACGAGAATATAACTACTATAATACTGCCTCCTATGTACAAGAATATAACTACTATAATACTGCTACTATGTACAAGAATATAACTACATAATACTGCTACTATGTACAAGAATATAACTACTATAATACTGCTCCTATGTACAAGAATATTACTACTATAATACTGCCCCCTATGTACAAGAATATAAATTCTATAATACTGTCCCTAGGTACAACAATATAACTACTGTAATACTGCTCCTTTGTACAAGAATATAACTACTATAAAACTGCTCCTATGTACAAGAATATAACTACTATAATACTGCCCCCTACGTACAAGAATATAACTCCTATAATACTGCCCCTATGTACAAGAATATAACTACTATAATACTGCTCCTATGTACAAGAATATAACTACTATAATATTGCTCCTATGTACAAGAATATAACTACTATAATGCTGCTCCTATGTACAAGAATATAACTACTATAATGCTGCTCCTATGTACAAGAATATAACTACTATAATACTGCCCCTATGTACAAGATTATAACTACTATAATACTGCCCCTATGTACAAGATTATAACTACTATAGTACTGCTACTATTTATAACTACTATAATACTGCCCCCTATGTAGAAGAATATAACTACTATAATACTGCCCCTATGTACAAGAATATAACTACTATAATACTGCTACTATGTACAAGAATATAACTACTATAATGCTGCTCCTATGTACAAGAATATAACTACTATAATGCTGCTCCTATGTACAAGAATATAACTACTATAATACTGCCCCTATGTACAAGATTATAACTACTATAATACTGCCCCTATGTACAAGATTATAACTACTATAGTACTGCTACTATTTATAACTACTATAATACTGCCCCCTATGTAGAAGAATATAACTACTATAATACTGCCCCTATGTACAAGAATATAACTACTATAATACTGCTACTATGTACAAGAATATAACTACTATAATACTGCTACTATGTACAAGAATATAACTACTATAATACTGCTCCTATGTACAAGAATATAACTACTATAATACTGCTCCTAAGTACAAGAATATAACTACTATAATACTGCCTCCTATGTACAAGAATATAACTACTATAATGCCTCCTATGTACAAGAATATAACTACTATAATACTGCCCCTATGTACAAGAATATAACTGCTATAATACTGCTACTATGTACAAGAATATAACTACTATAATACTGCTCCTATGTACAAGAATATAACTACTATAATACTGCCCCCTGTGTACAAGAATATAACTACTATAATACTGCCCCTATGTACAAGAATATAACTACTATAATACTGCTCCTATGTACAAGAATATAACTACTATAATACTGCCCCCTATGTACAAGAATATAACTACTATAATACTGCCCCTATGTACAAGAATATAACTACTATAATACTGCTACTATGTACAAGAATATAACTACTATAATACTGCTCCTATGTACAAGAATATAACTACTATAATACTGCTCCTAAGTACAAGAATAGACCTACTATAATACTGCCTCCTATGTACAAGAATATAACTACTATAATGCCTCCTATGTACAAGAATATAACGACTATAATACTGCCCCTATGTACAAGAATATAACTGCTATAATACTGCTACTATGTACAAGAATATAACTACTATAATACTGCTCTTATGTACAAGAATATAACAACTATAATACTGCCCCTATGTACAAGAATATAACTACTATAATACTGCTACTATGTTCAAGAATATAACTACTATAATACTGCTCCTACGTCCAAGATTATAACTACTATAATACTGCTCCTATGTACAAGAATAGAACTACTATAATACTGCCTCCTATGTACAAGAATATAACTACTATAATACTGCCTCCTATGTACAAGAATATAACTACTATAATACTGCTTCTATGTACAAGAATATAACTACTATACTACTGCTCCTATGTACAAGAATATAACTGCTATAATACTGCCCCTATGTACAAGAATATAACTACGATAATACTGCCTCTATGTACAATATAGCTACTATAATACTGCCCCTATGTACAAGAATATAACTACTATAATACTGCTACTATTTATAACTACTATAATACTGCCACCTATGTACAAGAATATAACTACTATAATACTGCTCTTATGTACAAGAATATAACTACTATAATACTGCACCTATGTACAAGAATATAACTACTATATTACTGCTACTATGTTCAAGAATATAACTACTATAATACTGCTACTATGTACAAGAATATAACTACTATAATACTGCCCCCTGTGTACAAGAATATAACTAATATAATACTGCCCCTATGTACAAGAATATAACTACTATAATACTGCTACTATGTACAAGAATATAAATACTATATTACTGCTACTATGTACAAGAATAGAACTACTAAAATACTGCTCCTATGTACAAGAATATAACTACTATAATACTGTCCCTATGTACAAGAATATAACTACTATAATATTGCTCCTATGTTCAAGAATATAACTACTATAATACTGCTACTATTTATAACTACTATAATACTGCCACCTATGTACAAGAATATAACTACTATAATACTGCTCTTATGTACAAGAATATAACTACTATAATACTGCACCTATGTACAAGAATATAACTACTATATTACTGCTACTATGTTCAAGAATATAACTACTATAATACTGCTACTATGTACAAGAATATAACTACTATAATACTGCCCCCTGTGTACAAGAATATAACTAATATAATACTGCCCCTGTGTACAAGAATATAACTACTATAATACTGTCCCTATGTACAAGAATATAACTACTATAATACTGCTACTATGTACAAGAATAGAACTACTAAAATACTGCTCCTATGTACAAGAATATAACTACTATAATACTGTCCCTATGTACAAGAATATAACTACTATAATATTGCTCCTATGTTCAAGAATATAACTACTATAATACTGCTCCTATGTACAAGAATATAACTACTATAATACTGCTCCTAAGTACAAGAATAGAACTACTATAATACTGCTCCTATGTAAAAGAATATAACTACTATAATACTGCTACTATTTATAACTACTATAATACTGCCCCCTATGTACAATAATTTATCTACTATAATACTGCTCCTATGTACAATAATATACCTACTATAATATTGCTCCTATGTACAAGAATATAACTACTATAATACTGCCCCTATGTACAAGAATATAACTTCTATAATACTGTCCCAACGTACAAGAATATAACTACTAGCAATCTGCTCTTACGTAGAAGTCTAACATGTGGTTATTAACAAAAAAATGGGAACATTTCTAATTAATGAAAGGATCAATTGTATACTGTCCATCTATCAGTTTAACCAAAGTGATTTTCACCTTAAAATTGTCCTACAGTAAGCATTCTGTGTTCACTTATAGGAGCCCTCCTCCTCCTCCCATTAAAGTTGTTATCATCTTAATATATTGCAATCATATTATATGGCACTGTGTACATACAATTTTGCTTTTCTACTCAGCTAATAATAGAGTGACAGTTTTTACACATCAGCACGTTACAGTCTCTCGCTTCTTAGTTGAGTCACCTCCTGGCGTGACGGGTGGCAGAACGCTGTCAGTCTGTTGTCCACCTCCAGTGGACCTATACGTAAGAGGTCTGTCAGGTATGCAGTCACTCTTGGGCAGAGCGGGTGCGGTACTCACTGTTTCATAGTGTATGGCATCTGGCTTAGCTCCGCACGGCTCCGCACAGCTCCGCTCTGCTTGCACGGCTCTGAAGGCACAGCTAATCCCCCCAGCACTACAGCTCCTATCATGGACAGCAGCAGCACGGCCTGTCACAGGGCCAGCACTCTCTGGTGGGGGAAGCAGAGTGCGCTCTTCTCTGCTCTGCACTTACTTGGCACCAACTTCTTCTGCAGCGCGCGCTTTTCCTTCTTATACTCCTGTGGCTGCACACTCTTTCTAGGCTCTCCCCGCTCCGCGTCTCGCCTCCTTCCCTCCTGCAGCAGGGGAAGGTCCGCCTCTCTCATGCTTCCCCCCGGAAACAGAGGATGCAGCTTTTTTTAGTTCCGGACCCAGCATGCAGGTACCCGCTGTCCATTCAACCTCCTTACATACCCAGCTTTCCTGATGAGATTAATGTACCTAGTTTTCTCAACAAACAGCCTTTCCAAGCCACAGGTAACTGATTGCATTCTCAGGAACATCCTGTATTTCGCATATTGCATTTGATCTCTGTATCCAGCTTTCCCCTGTCTAAGCTAAAGGTAACCACTTGCACTTTCAGTGACATATTGTATCTAGCACATAATTTTAGCTATCTATTTATCTGTTTTAGTGGCACACTTTCTCATCAGCTAAACTAGTGTCACCAGCGCTCTGGTGAAATTAATAACATCCTCTTACAGTGTGACCCTATGATAGCCGGCAGCATTGGAGTATACTAACCGCCAAATCCTGCCTGATAACCCCCCTCCTTTTTTTTTATCCTCTCTCATCTCCCATTATACTAGTTCGGAGTGCTGTTTGAATTTTATATATTTATATACAATATATGAGATTCACTTTTTGTATTGTAGAACTGAAATAAATTAACTTTTTGATGATATTCTAATTTAGAGAGAAGCACCTGTAAAAGTTTAATATTGGAACTTAAGATAAATCAGTCTTTGGATGCTCCGTTCTTTTGTTTTTTGTTTTTTTCTATCAAACTTTTTTTTTGCTACATCTCCTTTTTTCCGCACAGGCTTTTCAGTACATTTGATAAATATTTCTTGAATCTAGCTGGTATTCCTTTCATTATAAAAAGCGAAGTGTTCAGAGATGATATACATGAAAGCCTAGTAAAAGAGGGGTTGATTGCCTTATTTCTGTGCTGCTGCCAGGACAATAAGAATAACTTAAATTGTTTTTCTTGTGCTAATGTTCTAATCCTCATTTCTAGGTAAATGTTGCTTTATCTGTAGTTACGTGTAATTCCCGCACCCCATTACTCATTGTTTTCTAATGCTTTTCGTGCTTCTTCACATTTTACAGCTCTCGCATTCACCATGGACCTGGTCACTGTTCTCCTCTCAGTCCTTGTCACCTTATTTTTGGTCAGTGTTTTTAAGATTCGAAAACAAGGAAATTACAAAAATTTGCCACCTGGACCAAAACCTTTGCCGATCATTGGGAATGTCCTCATGATGGACACAGCAAAACCCCATAACACATTTATGAAGGTAAAACTTTATTGACCGCCCTGTATTGTTTGCAGCCAATGATTAATGGGGATATATAACTTGTAATAAAAAAAACACTAAATAGACACCCTGCACTAATTAAATAAATACGGCAGTAGTATTATATGTAAAAAAAATAAGGTACTTAGTTGACTTTTTTTTATTCAAAAAAAGCCATCCCACTGCAACAAGGTGTAGCCAATCCAGATGGGCACTAGCTCTAATAACTCACCTCCCTTGTAGTGTGCTCGCTGTTAGGATTTTCCAGTATTGTCCATTAGGCTCGGTTCAAATTCCGTTAGGGGCATCCGTTTAACGTATAGTAGCATTTTGTTACCATGCGTTAGCCATGCAGGTCTATGCACAGAGAAAGCGTCCGTTCGTTGTGTGTTAGACCTGACAACGCTGTAGACCGCGTTCTCGTGTCCGTCACAAAGTAACGCATCATGGCTAGAGTTGAGCGATACCAGCCGATACTTGAAAATATCGGATCGGAATGGATCGGCCGATCTTAAAAAAAAGTATCGGTATCGCCGATTCCGATACCGGGAACCAATGCAAGTCAATGGGGCCAAAATATCGGAATTAAAAAAAAACCTTTCTTTCCTTGTAGGTTAATTCTACATGAAGAAAAACAACTAAGAATAATGTAGAATGTATTGTGGGAGGTGGAGGAGACATTAAAGCCTTAGAGGTTTAGCCCAATCAAATGGAATAGCAGGAATTAAACTTTTTTTTTAAAGACGTTAGGAGTTACAAAGATATTGACTATGTTAGCCTCATTTATATTTTGCCAGACATGTATGTCTTCTTCTTCTTTCTTCTTTATTCTTCTTTCTTATTCTTCTTCCTTTTTTTACCTTCTTCTTCTTATTATTCCTTTTTTTACATTCTTCTTCTTCTTCTTCTTCCTTTTTTTACATTCTTCTACTTCCTTTTTTTACATTCTTCTTCTTATTCCTTTTTTTACATTCTTCTTCTTCTTCCTTTTTTTAAATTCTTCTACTTCCTTTTTTTACATTCTTCTTCCTTTTCTTACATTCTTCATATTCTTCTTATTCAACAATTATTATTCTACATATTCAACTTCTTCATCTTCTTCCTATTCTTCTTCATCATATTCTTGTTTGTGTCAGGCATTCCTGTAGTTGTTATCTAGAAAAGTTAGAAGTTTACACCTTCCGTTCTGCCTGTCACAAAAGATTTACAACAGGATTTGTCCGCGTTCAGTTTGGCCTGCAGCAGCAGGCCTTTTCCAGGGGCACCACGAGGAGGAACGTACTCACCCTCATATACTGCTTAGTCTTCTTCTGCTTATAAATAAGATAATATCATTTGCTCAGAGTATTATTCTTATGCTTAATGTTCTTCTGCTTTGTTTTTTTATGCTTCTTTGTCTTCTCTCTCTTGTTGTTCTGCATCTTGGTGGTTGTCTTCCTGTTCTTTGTCCTCTTGAACCAGCTGACGGTACTGGCACCCGGAGGGGCAGCAGAAGGAACAAGAGCCAATGGCACTACCGAGGACCAGCTGACGGTGCTGGAACCCGGTTACTAAGCAGGAGGTACCGGTACTACAAAGCACTACCAAGGACCAGCAGACGTTGCCGGAACTCGGATACCGAGATGGAGGCACCTAGGCCAAAGGCTCTGATGAGAACCAGCTGACGGTGCTGGAACCCGGAGGGGTAGCAGAAGTTACCCCTGAAAAGCAAAGTTGGCATGTCGCAAGCTGGCCGCAGTTACCGAATCACACAGTCCTACAGGGGGTGCTTGTCCTACTGGCACTACGGAACAAGCCTTTCTTACCAGAACCCGCAGTCCACATAGAAAGCACCTAAACTGCTGGCACCCTAGCCTCGGCTAACCCAACCGCAACACGACATGGCAACTTGGGGTGGCAAACTGACATTGACACTTCCCGGAAACAGCAGGCAGGGCTGGAACCAAGCTGGGCAGGAGGGAGTACCCGTGCCAAAGTCAGTTATGAGCAGCAACTGGCGATGTTGGAGCCCAGGGACAAGCACTTAGCAGGCTGAGGCCTGATGTGCTGTCAATTGGGAGGCAGCAGGACAGATTGCCATCAAAACAGCAGGGGAACAGCTGACGTTACTGAACCCCACAAACACAGGAGCTAGTGTTTTACTCTGTGAAGACGGCACTTCCGAGCAACAACTGGCTGTGTTGAAGCCCAGGGACAAGCACGGAGCAGGCTGAGGCTGCATTGAAGAAATTTTAAGATCGGTTGTAGAATTCTACTAATTTTAACCAAGCTCCACTTAGGCCTGTGGCTTCACTGATTTTCGTATTTCCCCTGTCCTCCAACCCCGCCAGTTACAGCTCCGAAGTGGCGTCTGCACAATCCACACTTCTTCCTGTGTAACAGGTGTTCAGTCCGGTCAGTTAATCCCCTGATGTGTGTCCGGCAATGTCGCCTGCTCTGTCCACATTCCCATTATGGGAATGTGGACAGAGCAGGCGACATTGCCGGACACACATCAGGGGATTAACTGACCGGACTGAACACCTGTAACACAGGAACAAGTGTGGATTGTGCAGACGCCACTTCGGAGCTGTAACTGGCAGGGTTGGAGGACAGGGGAAATACGAGAGACAGTGGAGCCACAGGCCTAATTGGAGCACGGTTAAAAATCAGTAGTGGTACGACTGTGTAGGCAGCAGGAGACTTTGCCATCCACACAGCAGGGGATCAGCTGACGTTACTGAACCCCACTGAGACACGGGAGCAAGTGTCTCTTTCCGTGTGGACGGCACTTCCGAGCTACAACTGGCTGTGTTGAAGCCCAGGAAATAGGAGGGTGTAGGCAGAGGCCTACTGTATTTGGAATGTGGAGACAGCAGGAGAGACTGCCATCCACACAGCAGGGGATCAGCTGACGTTACTGAACCCCACTGAGACACGGGAGCAAGTATCTCTTTCCGTGTGGACGGCACTTCCGAGCTACAACTGGCTGTGTTGAAGCCCAGGAAATAGGAGGGTGTAGGCAGAGGCCTACTGTCTTTGGAATGCGGAGACAGCAGGAGAGACTGCCATCCACACAGCAGGGGAACAGCTGACGTTACTGAACCCCACTGAGACACGGGAGCAAGTGTCTCTTTCCGTGTGGACGGCACTTCCGAGCTACAACTGGCTGTGTTGAAGCCCAGGAAATAGGAGGGAGTAGGCAGAGGCCTACTGTCTTTGGAATGCAGAGACAGCAGGAGAGACTGCCATCCACACAGCAGGGGATCAGCTAGCGTTACTGAACCCCACTGAGACACGGGAGCAAGTGTCTCTTTCCGTGTGGACGGCACTTCCGAGATACAACTGGCTGTGTTGAAGCCCAGGGACAAGCACGGAGCAGGCTGAGGCTGCATTGAAGAAATTTTAAGATCGGTTGTAGAATTCTACTAATTTTAATCGTGCTCCACTTAGGCCTGTGGCTTCACTGATTTTCGTATTTCCCCTGTCCTCCAACCCCGCCAGTTATAGCTCCGAAGTGGCGTCTGCACAATCCACACTTGTTCCTGTGTTCCAGGTGTTCAGTCCGGTCAGTTAATCCCCTGATGTGTGTCCGGCAATGTCGCCTGCTCTGTCCACATTCCCATAACTATGGGAATGTGGACAGAGCAGGCGGCATTGCCGGACACACATCAGGGGATTAACTGACCGGACTGAACACCTGGAACACAGGAACAAGTGTGGGTTGTGCAGACGCCACTTCGGAGCTATAACTGGCGGGGTTGGAGGACAGGGGAAATACGAAAATCAGTGAAGCCACAGGCCTAAGTGGAGCACGGTTAAAAATCAGTAGTAGTAGGACTGTGTAGGCAGCAGGAGACTTGCCATCTCCACAGCAGGGGAACAGCTGGCAGTGCTGAACCCCACTAACACTCGAACGAATGTGTTTGGCTCTGTGGAGACGACACTTCTGAACACCAACTGACGCTGTTGGAGCCCAGGATTAGGCGTGGAGCAGGCTGGGGCCTACTGGATTTTGGCAGGTGAAGGCAGCAGGAGACTTGCCATCTCCACAGCAGGGGAACAGCTGGCAGTGCTGAACCCCACTAACACTTGAACGAATGTGTTTGGCTCTGTGGAGACGACACTTCTGAACACCAACTGACACTGTTGGAGCCCAGGATTACGCATGCCGCATGCAGAGGCCAATGGGCAGCGGTTTTTATGGAGGTTGTTGACTACTACTGATTCTAACCATGCTCCACTTAGGCCTCTGGCTCCACTGTCTCTACTATTTACCCTGGCCTCCAACCCCGCCAGCTACATCTCTGAAGTGGCGTCAGCACAATCTACACTTGTTCCTGTGTTACTGGTGCTCAGTCCCGTCAGTTAATCCCCTGATGTTTGTCCGGCAAGTTCACCAGCTCTGTCCTCATTCCCACTACTGGTTATGGGAATGTGGACAGAGCAGGAGACCTTGCCGGACACACATCAGGGGATAAACTGATGGGACTGAGCCACAGGAACACAGGAACAAGTGTAGATTGTGCTGACGCCACTTCAGAGATGTAGATGGCGGGGTTGGAGGTCAGGGGAAATAGTAGAGACAGTGGAGCCAGAGACCTAAGTTGGGCATGGTTAAAAATCAGTAGTGGTTTGAATGTTGATGGAGCTGGTGACTTTGCCGTCCACACAGCAGGGGATCAGCTGGCATTACTGAACCCCACTAACACAGGAGCTAGTGTGTTTCTCTGTGCAGACGACACATCTGAGCGACAACTGGCTGTGTTGAAGCACAGGGATTATAGTTCAGGTGGTAGAAAAATGAACACACCAGCAGACCTGGATACAGTTGCCAACCACTAATTTAGTGTGTAAGAGGAATGGCAAAGTCTTTGGAGATCCAGGCCTTGTTCATTTTCAGAAAAGTCAGCCGGTCAACATTATCGGAAGATAGTCGCGTGCGACGGTCTGTTAGTACACCACCTGCGGCACTAAAGACACGTTCCGATAATACACTGGCAGCAGGGCAAGCCAGCACCTCCAATGCATACTGGCTAAGCTCTGGCCATGTATCCAGCTTAGAGACCCAAAACTTGAAGGGGGAAGAGCCATCTGGGAGTACAGTGACAGGGCAAGACATGTAGTCTGACACCATCTGACGGAAGCGTTGCCTCCTGCTGACTCGAGGCGTCGCTGATGGTGTAGACAATTGTGGTGGACACACAAAACTTTGCCACATTTGGGCCATAGTGGTCTTGCCTTGTGCTGCGGCGCTGCCTCTGCTCCCTCTTTGTGCAAAGTTTCCTCCACAGCCTCGACGCACAGAGCTGCTTTGTAAAGCACTAGCAACAATGCTGTCGGGTGGAATGGAAAACATTATGGACTGCACCAGTGACTCTTCGTACTCCCGCAGTTTACGCTCCCGGTTCAACGTTGGTATGAGCCTTTGTACGCTGTCCCGGTAGCGAGGATCTAGGAGGGTGTTGTCATGGTCACGTGTGTCAGGACGCAGATGATGCCGCAAGGCGAACCCATAACACACGTGACCCTAATGTCACCGCCACCAGTGGGGCGCATTTAAATAATAAAACGTGCAGGTGGATACGCCGCCTCCACCTGGCGAATTTAGGTATTACACGTTATACATACAATAATCAAATAATAAAGGGGGAACCTGGGAAACTTTAATAATGTGGGCCCTGCAATAGGGAAAAGGGAATTGGAGACCTCCTGAGCTCCCCTGAGCCAGTGTCCCTGCACTCCTAACGTTCCCTATGCCGGTTTCGCACCGGGCGCCGCACGCGTACCTTAACGCCCTTGCTCACCCTGACCCTAAACCCTCACTAGGGAATGGGTCGGTGCGGAGACTAATCCCACCACTGCACTAATAACACACATGAGGAAAGAGACAATACAGGGGAAACACCACTTAGCTTTGCTCTGTTGCGTGCGCTCCTAGCAACAGAGCCCTCCACCTGAGTGCATCTTCTCCTCCACCTGGATCCATCACCATAAAGTGAAAGCAATATCACAGGCCGTGATTGCACACCTCTAGCACACCTTTATAGGGTGTAACACCTGATACATGATTAAGTGCACAAAACCTAAAGTGCAATATCAAAACCACCACCGGGGACAGTCAAGACACCTTGGAACTTTCCAAAGTAAAAAAAGTTCACCCAGTGATTTAAAACTGTCAGATCACTTCAGATCATGACAGTACCCCCTCCTTAATGAGGGGCCTCTGGACCCTCAAGACCACCCCTCATTAGGGAAACACCTACAGCGGGGACGCCCAGACCCTGAGTTCACCCCACCATTACCTGATACTTCAGGTTTATGACAAACGCACCGCTGGTATTGGCAATAAAATTCATTTTGGAGGCACCACTCATCTCCACAGCGCCGACCTGGGGAACGAGATTATGTATGTGTATGTATGCTAAGAGCTGATCAGACTCCACAACACATTTCCAAGATGTTTTTTGGTGGGACCCATACATGCTCGTTCACACACAGGTCCGGACCTGAACGTTTATTACACACATTCGTTTGTCAAAAAATTGGTGAACTCATTCAGGACCTGATCACAGAGGCGTCCCCCTGTGTCACCACACTCACACCCCCGCTATTCACCAAGGGGTCACCACCCTCCAACCCTCTTTACCATGAGGTCTGCGCCTCCCAGGGTTGATTTAATGGCGAGGGTTGAGATTTGTCCCTACTCCCCCGCAGCACACCTGCTGCTCACACCAGGGGGAGAGGGAACGCATATGGAGGAAATATACACTCACTGGCCGCCTCCACACGGCCAGGAGGGGCGGCTTCTACGGTGGTATTTGAAGATTTGGCTTAAACCCCGCGGACTCTACATCAGTCTGCTCATCACTGGAACGCACCCCTTCACCTCGGGGAACACCAAGCAGCTCCGTGGGGCACCATTCCTCCCACCTGCCTGGGTACGCCCACGTGCATGAGCAAGTCCTGCTCCCCAGCAGCGACTGCAGGGGCTTTTGCCAGACCCGCAACCGCCATTTTTTTTTTTCCTCTGGTTATCTGAGCAGAGGCCCCAGACCGTGATAACTGCTGCTGCAGCAGCTCTAACACACCATGCCGCACCCCACTCACCTCAGTGAGGCCCGGCAGCAATAACTCAGCGGTCTCCACATGGCCAAAGCTCACCAGAAAAAAAAACTGTAGGGCCTGTGATAATGTCATGGTCACGTGTGTCAGGACGCAGATGATGCCGCAAGGCGAACCCATAACACACGTGACCCTAATGTCACCGCCTCCAGTGGGGCGCATTTAAATAATAAAACGTGCAGGTGGATACGCCTCCTCCACCTGGCGAATTTAGGTATTACACGTTATACATACAATAATCAAATAATAAAGGGGGAACCTGGGAAACTTTAATAATGGTGGGCCCTGCAATAGGGAAAAGGGAATTGGAGACCTCCTGAGCTCCCCTGAGCCAGTGTCCCTGCACTCCTAACGTTCCCTATGCCGGTTTCGCACCGGGCGCCGCACACGTACCTTAACGCCCTTGCTCACCCTGACCCTAAACCCTCACTAGGGAATGGGTCGGTGCGGAGACTAATCCCACCACTGCACTAATAACACACATGAGGAAAGAGACAATACAGGGGAAACACCACTTAGCTTTGCTCTGTTGCGTGCGCTCCTAGCAACACAGCCCTTCACCTTAGTGCAGCCTTGGAGCAGAGTCCAACACCAGTTGCAGCTGCTTAGTACCAGAGTCCCAAGGAAGTGTTCAGCTTCTGCCACGAAGTCAAGCATGCTTGAGTCCAGCTCAGCGGCCAAGTCCCACATGGTGAGTGCCACTCTCCATAGTAGCCACTCCACCAGACCATGCAGACACTTCCCGCTGACTCCATCTCTGCGACCCCACCACGCCATGCGAGCCCTTCGTCCAGACACCATAGCTGCAACAAGTCCCCCCTGGCTAAGCTGCGCAGGACTCCTCACCAGCTCCATCCTTCCTCCAGGCTCTCCCACACAAAGTGAAAGCAATATCACAGGCCGTGATTGCACACCTCTAGCACACCTTTATAGGGTGTAACACCTGATACATGATTAAGTGCACAAAACCTAAAGTGCAATATCAAAACCACCACCGGGGACAGTCAAGACACCTTGGAACTTTCCAAAGTAAAAAAAGTTCACCCAGTGATTTAAAACTGTCAGATCACTTCAGATCATGACAGGTGTACACCCAATAATCAGCCGAGACGAGAATGTGGGCGATGCGGCGGTCGTTTCTCAGGCACTGCAGCATGAAATCAACCATGTGCTGCAGACTCCCAACTGCCAAAGAACCGCTGTCCCCTGTTTGAGGCGTGACCTCGGCTTGCTCTGCATCACCCCACCCTCGCTGTACATACTGAGTAGAGGTTTGTGTACCTCCCTCCTCTGGAGAGATGTCTTCCTCCTCCATCGACTCCTCCTCATCCTCCTCACAAAGTGTCCCCTGCCTAGGCCTTTGGGAGGAAACACGTAGCGCAGACTGTCCAGAAGCAGATGGCATTTGGGACTCCTCATCCTCCACCTCTTCCGAAACCTCATCCCTTAGTGCTTGCAGTGTTTGTTGAAGCAGGCAGATAAGGTGGACAGTCATGCTGACTAGTGCATCATCTGCACTCGCCATCCGCGTGGATTCATCGAAGGCACGCAAAACGAGGCAGATGTCCTTCATAGAGGCCCACTCAATGGTGCTGAAGTGTGAACGGCGCACAGTGCGACTTGTTTGCGCCTGATGCAGCTGGTACTCCATGACTGCTGCCTGCTGCTCACACAACCGCTCCAACATATGTAACGTTGAATTCCACCGGGTGGGTAGGTCACATATGATGCGATGTTCCGGAAGGGCAAATCGTCGCTGCAGAGCAGCGAGGCGCGATCTTGCCGTGCTGGAACGCCGCAAGTGAGCGCACTCTATGCGGACCTTGTGCAACAGTGCATCAAGATCCGGATAGTCCCTCAGAAAGCTCTGCACGACCAAGTTAAGCACGTGCCAGACATGGGATGTGTGTGAGGTTGCCTAGGCCAAGAGCTGCCACCAGATTTCAGCCATTGTCACACACTACCAAGCCCGGCTGGAGATTCGCTGGCCCAAACCACACATCGCTCTCCAGCTTGATAGCATTCCAGAGCTCCTGCGTTGTGTGGCTTCGATTCCCCAAAGAAATTAATTTGAGTACAGCCTGTTGATGTTTGGCCACGGCTGTGCTCATATCGGTCGTAACAGGCTCCTGCTCTGCTGTTTCTGAGGAACTTGAGTAGGAGGAGGAGTCTATGTGTACAGACTGGAGTCCTGCAATCCGTGGCGTTGGAAGAACACGTACAGCGCCACTCTCCAGATCTGTACCCGGCTCCACAACATTGACCCAGTGGGCAGTGAGGGAAAGGTATCGTCCCTGTCCATGGTTACTGGTCCACGCATCGGTGGTCAGGTGGACCTTGCTACTAACGGCGTTTAGTAGCACATGTTTTATTTTGCCCTCAACATGTTTCTGCAGGGCAGGGATGGCTCGCCTGCTGAAATAAAAGCGGCTGGGCACGTTGTATTGGGGGACTGCCAATGCCATTAAGTCCCGGAAGGTGTCAGTGTCCACCAGCCTGAATGACAGCATTTCAACTGCCAGAAGTTTGGCAATGCCAGCATTCAGAGACTGTGCTCGGGGATGGTTTGCCGAATAAGGGCGCCTTTTATCCAATGCCTGTGCTACCGATGGCTGTGATGGATGGGAACGTGCTGCTATGGGTGGAATCTGACAGGGTCTCCGGACAACAGTGGCAGAGGTTCTTCCTTGGCGATCCTGTGAGGAAGCCGAACCAGCAGTGCGTGAGCTGGAGGAAGAGGCCCCAACACGAACTGAAGAGGTGGTAGGTGGTGCTGTACGTTGGCCTACATCTTCAGGGTGTCTCTGCAACTCCAACTCGTGCTTGGTGCGCACATGTTTCCACATATTTGTGGTATTGAGGTTGCTGACATTTCTCCCTCTATTGACTATCTGATGACACAGCTTGCATTTGACAAAGCAAATGTCATCTGCAACTGTGTCAAAAAAGGACCACGCACTGCAACTCTTGGGAGCGCCCGTTTTGCCTTTGGAATGAGGAATGCTCCTAACGGGTGCCGAAGTGGAGGGTACAGGCAACCAAGTCTTCCCCCTCCCTCTGCCTCTTGTTTTGGCCGGTAGGGGAATCTCTTCCTCCGAGCTGCTCCCACCACCTTCCTGTTCCTCACGCCATGATGGGTCAAGAACCTCATCATCTTCAATCAATCAATCAATCAAATTTATTATCGCCAAGTACATATTACATATATACAAGGAATTCTTTGTGGCAAAGAGGCAACATAATATATAACAACAGATACAACAAGTAACATCTAACAAGACAGATACAGTATATAGTCTACACATGACGATTTAATTGTTGAACAGAGAGTGGATAGAAGCTGTTCATATGGCGGTTGGTACTGCATTTGGGGACTCTGAAGCGACATCCTGAAGGGAGTAGTTGGAATGAGGAGTGTCCCGGGTGAGAGGGATCGGATGAAATTTTCAATGCGTGGGATCGAATACTCTTATCATAAAGATCCTGGATTTTAGGCAGGGGGGAGCCTATAATTCTCTCTGCTGTTCTGAAAGTCCTTTGTAAGCGGAGTTTGTCATGCGCAGTGGCTCCCCCATACCAGACTATCAGAGAGGAACAAATCACAGATCTGATGACAGCATTAAAGAATAAGATCAGCAGATGCTTAGACAAACCATATCTTGTCAGCTGACGCAGGAAGAACATCCTCTGTTGTGCTTTTCTTATAACAGCATCCACGTTTTTCCCCCATTTAAGATCATGAGAGATGATAACACCAAGGAATTTGGTCTCTGTGACCCTAAGAACCACTTCGTCATGGATGTAGATTGGAAGTATCTCATGTTGATCTTTCCTAAAATCCACAACCATCTCAGCATTTTTTTTAGTGTTGAGTACAAGATTATTGGCTTTACACCAGTCACATATTCTTTCCACCTCACTCCGATACAAGTCTTCAGCATTTCCCCTGATGAGACCAATCAGTGTCATATCATCGGCAAATTTCAAGATTTTTACTGAGTCTGCTGAAGAGATGCAATCATTCGTATAGAGAGAAAACAGTAACGGGGACAAAACACACCCCTGAGGTGCCCCGATGTTTGTGACCAAGGTGTCCGAAGTGAATGGTCCAACTTTTACACTCTGTATCCTGGCTGTCAGGAAGTTATAAATCCACAAGCATAAGTTGAGAGGGACTCCAAGAGCTACCATTTTCTTATGAAGTAAATTCGGATCAATGGTATTGAACGCTGAGCTAAAGTCCATGAAAAGAATCCGGACATATGAGTGCCGTTCATCTGTATGATCCAAAATGTACTTCAGTGCCAGATTGACAGTGTCGTTTGCCGAACGATTCTCCTTATAGGCAAACTGAAGTGGGTCCCATAGCTTCTGCGCGAATTTTATCAGGTGGGACATCATAATTCTTTCGAAGACTTTCATAGCTACAGATGTGAGTGCTACTGGTCTATAGTCGTTCAACTCAGAGGATCCCACTTTCTTGGGGACAGGGATAATTGTGGAATTTTTCCAACACTGAGGTACAACACACTCTTTCAGTGACACATTGTATATATTTGTCAGTATAGGGGCAAGCTGGGTAGCACATACTTTCAGACACATTGGAGATACACCATCAGGGCCAGGTGCCTTTTTGACCTTAAGTCCCTTCAGGATGCGTATCACCTCTGCCTCGGAGATCACTACTTGGGTGTTGCACAATGAATGATCTTTATATGAACAGACTGAGGAGCTTAGAAATGAATAGCCACTGTGTGTAGAGCTTGCCTCAAATCTGCAGTAGAATTCATTTAACTCTGCTGCCAGACTTCTGCTGGGGTTCACTATAGTGGGGTGGCTTTTATAATTGGTGACCTCTCTTAATCCTCTCCATGCAGATCTAGTATCTTTTGATGAGAACCTTTCCTCCAGAATCTTTGCATACTCGTGTTTGGCTAACTTGATCTCTTTAGATAGCGAGTTCCTAAGTTTCTTGAATTCAGTAATATCGCCTGCTTTATAAGCCTCCTCTTTTCTCTTATGGATCAACCTGACTTTATTTGTAAACCACGGCTTGTTGTTTCCCCGAAAGTGGACAGATTTGGATGGAATAAACGTGTCTTCACAAAAACGGATATATGAGGACACTGCATCAACCCATTCATCCAGACCCGAGCATGTTTCCTGGAATACCTCCCAGTCCGTGCATTCAAAGCATGCTTGCAGTTGCAATTTTGCCCCCTCAGACCATGTCTTCTTTGTATAAACTGTAGGTTTGGATGTTTTCAACCTTTGCCTGTAGGCTGGAATTAAATGAATTAGACAATGATCTGAAAAGCCCACTGCTGCTCTCCTCACTGCCCTGTAGGCCCCTTTTAAGACAGTATAGCAGTGATCAAGCGTATTGTTCTCTCTCGTGAAGCAGTTTATATGTTGAGTAAATTTGGGGAGATCCAGGTTGAGTTTTCCTTTGTTAAAGTCCCCCATTACGATCACAAATGCTTCAGGAGATCCTTTCTCCCATTCTGATATTTTGCAAGCTAATTCACCAATAGCAACTTTAACAGATGCTTGAGGGGGAATATATACTGCAACCAGAACCATAGATGAAAACTCTCTTGGAGAGTAAAATGGTCTACAATTGAGTGCAAGGAACTCTAGATCTGGAGAGCAACCTTTTCCCAGTATGTTAACATCACAGCACCAGCTAGTGTTGATGTAGAGACATACCCCACCCCCCCTTTGTTTACCTGAAGCTACACAATCACGGTCAGCTCTGTAGATAACAAAACCAGGTAGATCCAGACTACAATCAGGGATGGTGTCATTCAACCAGGTCTCAGTAAAACAAAGAGCAGCTGAATTGGCCATATCAGATCTCATGTTACAAAGTAAGTTCAGTTCCTCCATTTTGTTAGATAAGGAACGGACATTAGCCAAGTGGAGTGAAGGAAGAGCTGTTCTGAACCCTCTCCTCCGAAGGCGTGCCAGGACTCCTCCTCTCCTACCTCTCTTGCAGTACACCTCCACAGGTTTCACAGAAGTAATGGATTTTATGTACTCAATTGTTGAATTAGCAATCATGCTCCAAGAAGGGGAGTCCATGAGAAATTGCGGATGATTCCAGAATAATAAATCGTCCCTTGAAATCATAAGAGTAGGTTTACAGAGTGCAGTGGCCATGACTACACTCAGCTTGTAGCTATAAAGACTGAACAGTCACAGCTTAGCAGAGTTAAATGTACAACTTTCCATAAAGGGTGCTCCCAGCACTGCTGGGGGGGAGGGCATGGGTGCAACAAGACAGGGACATCAGGGGACACGCCAACAGTCAGTCCAAACCTGCCCAGCTCACCCTTTCAGCTCCACCTGGATCACAAGATCTCCAGAACATCTCCAGCACCGCACACTCCACCAGCTTTCCTATCCCGGGATCATCTGCATGCTGGAAATGGGTACAAGGCAGGTAGCCAGCAGCTTCACTCTCTCCCAGCTGAAACCAGGCACGGAGCTCCACGAGGACAGAAAGACACCGGTCCCAGCTGGTCGCAGTCTCCACACTACTCCCAGCTCTGCCGAATCCTGTAGCCCTACAGCTCCATGTGGACCACAAGATCTCCAGAACAACTCCAGCACCGCACACTCCACCAGGTTTCCTATCCTGGGATCATCTGCATGCTGGAAATGGGTACAAGGCAGGCAGCCAGCAGCTTCACTCTCTCCCAGCTGAATCCAGGCACGGAGCTCCACGAGGACAGAAAGACACCGGTCCCAGCTGATCGCAGTCTCCACACTACTCCCAGCTCTGCCGAATCCTGTAGCTACGCAATGGTGAGTGAACCAAAGGGAGAATTAACAATTAAACGGGGTAAAAAACTAAAAAACTCAGGAGCCTCATGCCAGAGCAGCCATCTCTCGGCGCTCTTCCCTCCCCTCTTCAAACAGCTGCTTCTCCGGGGTTGTCTCGCCAGCACCGTACGCACCAGAAAGTGGCAACTGAGTCTCGTCATCATCTGATGCGTACTGAGGTGTGCTGACCATAGGCACTGGCCCACTCGCCTCTTCAGATTCAGAGGGACCAAGAAGTTGCGCATCACTGCATACTCCCTCTTCTTCACATTCAGGAATGCTGCTTGGCTGGCCCCCTCTTTCCAAGCCAACAGATTCCGAGAACAGAAGTAGAGACTGTGATGGCTCCTGTCCATGTCTCTCTGACGGCCTAGGCACTTTGGCAGGTGGTGAAGAGACAGTTGGTTGCTCTTCGGTGCTCTGGCCCTGAGAGGATGTGGAAGTAATTGAAGTCGATGCGTTAGCTGCCATCCATCCGACAACGGCTTCAATTTGTTCCTCCCGCAGCAGTGGGGTACGTTGAGGTCCTACAAAGCTGCGCATAAAGGACTGTTGCCAGCTAAAACTGGGGGATGCTGATCCACTGGTGCCCGCAGCAGGCCCAGAATCCCCACGTCCTCTACCTGCAGAATCCCCACGTCCTCTCCCTGCAGAATCCCCACGTCCTCTCCCTGCTGAAACTCCACGCCCACGCCCACGCGCCTTACTCCCTGCCTTCTTCATCTTGCCAGACTGCTTAAGATAGGCAGAAAAGTACAAAGGGGGGCCTTAGTGTGCTTATTTCTGAACAGCTGGTTACAGGTACAAGAAACACTAATTTTATGAAGTGTGTGTGTGTGGACTACACTTTAATAGGAGCTGATGTGGCCTACACAAGTTCCAAATGTAGTGCTTGGTGAACTTTTTTTGTGGTTTCTTTGTTGGAAACAAACTCAAAGTATGTGAACAAAGAATTGAAACTGATAGTATCACCAACTTTTTGGAGCTATTACAATGCAGGCAGGTAACCTACAATGCAAAAGATGAGGCTCCAAAAAAATTGGGTAATACTAATCTGGCTGCGCCGGCAGGGCACAAGCCAGAAAAAAAGGCTCCTCTATCTACTCCTATATAGTGTTTGCAACCAACCAATGTTGATGGATACGGATGGATGCACACTAATAGGAGAAGAAAAAATGAGCTGCACTCAGAGACAAATATGTGTGAGGCAGTGACGCACGTTGAGCGTCCTACAACCAGACGTAGCTGCAGGACACTCTACTCTGCGTGAGCTGCACTCACACACAGTCAGAGACCTCTCAGACAGCCATGAACAGTGCAGCTAAGTGGGCACTGTCACTGACAGGCTGCAGAAAGGCTCCGCTGTGTACTCCTATATAGTGTTTGCAACCACCGTAGATGGAGACGGATGGATACACACTAATAGAAGAAAAAATGAGCTGCAATAAAAGAAAAATGTGTGAGGCAGTGACACGCTGAGCGTCCTACAACCAGACGTAGCTGCAGGACACACTACTCAGCGTGAGCTGCACTCACACACAGTCAGAGACCTCTCAGACAGCCGTGAACAGTGCAGCAAAGTGGACACTAGCACTGAAAGGCTGCAGAAAGGCTCCGCTGTCTACTACTAGTGTTTGCAACCAATGTATATGGATACGGATGGAAGCACACTAGATTGAAATTATGTAAAAAATGCAGCTCA
Source organism: Dendrobates tinctorius (assembly GCF_039654945.1). Lineage (NCBI taxonomy): Eukaryota > Metazoa > Chordata > Amphibia > Anura > Dendrobatidae > Dendrobates > Dendrobates tinctorius. The sequence continues at coordinate 13,689,049 of NW_027361761.1, read as the reverse complement.
AAAATTAAAAGATGAATGAGGCAGCAGTGATCACACTGGGTGGCCTACAGCCTGACGTGGCTGCAGGACCCACTCCACAGCGTGAGCTGCACTCACACAGCCCTTGCAGACAGCTGTGAACACTGCTGCTAGGGCAAAGAAGGCTACAGTGGTGGTTTATGTAGCCTGGGTAAAGCACTAGAGGTTTGGTGGAATCGCTATTTCTAACTGTCCCTCACAGTCTTCTACAGCAGCCCGTCCCTAACTGAATTCACAGCAGAGTGAACCAGAAATGGCGGCTGCGGTGGCTTTTATAGTGCATCATGACATCATTTCGGCAGCCAATCACAGCCATGCCAATAGTTAACATGCCTACATGCCTAACAGGATGTGCCCACACTTCGGAGGATTCCCATTGGCTTAATCAAAGCAAGCAGGCTCATAGCATGATGGGAACTTCCGATTCCGATTCCGGAATCCGATATGACAAAAGTATCGGAAGTCAGTATCGGAATTCCGATACCGCTAATATCGGCCGATACCCGATACTTGCGGTATCGGAATGCTCAACACTAATCATGGCTAACACATGCCGAATTAGGCATGCATTAGGATGCATTACTAACATTGTGGCCAATGGGTGAGTAAACGCATCCGCTACATAGCGTTAGTGCCGCTGTGTAACGGATGCGTTCAACGCAGGGCAATAATGCAATATGAACCCACCCTTAGAGTGATTTTCATACTTGCAGTCACATAAAGACTAGAAGTGCGCCTCCCTGCTCATGGCACTTCTATTGAGAGTATGTCTAGTCAGCATTGATTGCAAGTGTGCAAATCGTATACTCGTGGTCACATGACCATCTGCTTTCGCAGGCAATACCGGAGAATCCTGAGAGCGTGTGCATCTCAGGCTGTCATCATTCAGATATTGCAGACTTTCATCCCAAATCTGGACAACTACTGTAAATGTGAATGATTTTGTAACAATTGTGGCTCAGTGGTTAAAACTGTAGCTTTGCATTGCTAAAGTCCGGGGTTCAAATCGCATCAAGGACAACATCTGCATGGAGTTGATATGTTCTCCCTGCCTTTGCATGGGTTTCCTCTTGCTACGCCGATTTCCTCCCACACTTTATAGACTCACTGATAGGGGATTTAGATTGTGAGCCCCATCGGGGACAGAGTAAAATAAATTAATTTAATAAAAAAGTGACACTTTGTTCACATTTGCTTCCAATTCTCAGCTAAAAAATCTGTAGATTCAGACACAGATCCGCAGTTCTATCTGTGGATGCTCCAGTCGTAACCCATCTCCAATCCTCCTGCCTGTCCTGTTCTGTTGTCCCTGCTACTTCGAGTTATCAACCGATGCCTTCTCTGAGGATCATTCTCAGCAGCCATGACTCTTTACATCTTTGTATGGAGAGTCAGATGATCCCTTATGTTTTGTGACTCCGTACCATACTCACATCCTTAACAATCATAGTTGGTTTCTGTCAAACAGTCTTCTCTACTGTCTTTTCTTACAACTATTCATTACTTATGACTGTTCAAATGTAGGTTCCCATTGGTGGCATAGATTGCAGAACATGGAGGAGTAAAGCTCCAACAGGAGCCTTCATCTCAGGTTTAGATTCAACAAGCAATATGATGGATACAACAACAAATCTTGATGAACTTCTTTAAAAACCAAGATTGTCTACTGGTCGTCTTTTCAATCCATTAGAGATGAGTGTAATGCAAATAGACAGATTCTTTTTAATTCGGCTGGAAAATGTGATTTCCAGACCCAACAGCATAATAAACAGAGAAGTAAAAAATACATTTTCCTCATCTCGAACCCTCACCTGTCCTGGCATTACAGCCACTGGCTCACTTCCTCCGTACGGTTCCAGACATCTCTTCCATTTGTCATCTTCTTCTTCACTCTTCGTTGTCTTATATGACTTTATGCCATGTGTTGCTCCATGACATCATGATTTCACTGGAGTTCTTGCCAGCACTAGAGGACTAGAGGTGACATAGAGTGAAGATGGTATAGAAGACTGGAGCCGGAGGTCAAAAGCAAGCTAGCGGAGAACTGGACAGTTAGCCAGCGAAAAAAGAAAGGTGACAGTGATCCATACCCTATATCACTGTTTTCCCATCTCCTGTCCTTGCAGACCCCAACATATCATGTTTTCAGAAATTCCTTAGATGAGAGAACCTGTGGCAATAACTGGTGCCTTGATAATAATTGCATCACCTGTGCAATACTAAGGAAATTTTCAAATTATGATCTTTTGGGGGCTGTGAGGACTGGAGATTGGAAAACAGTTATCTAGGGTCTGGATTACTGTCACCTTTCTTGGTTCACTGGCTTACTGTCCGGTCTAAGGAAATTTTCAAATCATGATCTGTTGGGGGTCATGAGGAGTGGAGTTTGATTAACACTGCCCTAAATGGAATCAATCAAAATGGCAGCCAACAGGTAACTATATTGTATTTATTCAAAAATATTTCACGTTATAGGTATTATATTCTGTAATGTTGATCCGGGGGACTAGTTTGATTGCTGTATGTGGACTTGGTAAAGAATTTTTCTTCTATGTATAGCTATTAGTAACTACCCCATGGGGTTTTTGCCTTATTTTGGATCAACATGTTAGGTTATAGGTTAAACTTGATGGACTTAAGTCCACCTTCAACTTTAAAAACTAAAAAACTATAAAAAAAAACAAAAAAACTGAGGGTTCAGGTGAATTCAAACTTTTTGTGAATTTCAAAGAAAATTTGATTCTCCTCAAATCAATTCACTCAACTCTAGTAAGCATCTCGTGATACAGCTGGCACTATGCTGTGGTTTTCTATTATGAACATACACCAAAATCTAGATGTGAATAAAGTCTTACTGGGTGTTTAGATGTGATTATGTTGGACTTTAGATCTGAAAAATCCTCTAAATGTTAGTTAGCCATTATTAAGATTCCCAAAATAGATGTTAGCCAGTTTCCTATGATCTATAACGTCTACTCTAATGTCTACCTCCTATAATGTGTGAACATAAAAAAGGGTAAAGCAATTTCAGGCAATTAGTGACTGTATGATCATTCTTGTATTCACAGTTGGCTAAGGAGTATGGCCCAGTCTTTAGCATCCAGATCGGAATGTCAAAATCCATCGTCTTCTGTGGTTATGATACCATTAAGGATGCTTTAGTCAACAATGCTGACTATTTTTCAGAAAGGCCAAATATACCATTGTTTTCAGAGGCTCTAAAAGGCTATGGTAAGTCTTTGTTTTGATTATAACTTTTTTTTATCTTGTTAGTAACGATTTTCTCTGTCTTAAATACTCATCTATTGCCTGGAAAAAGAACTGCTATAAAGTGTGTAACCTCCTTGAAGAACCAATCATGATCATGTATTACATCAAGATGATCTTGATTTCATGTGTAATTCCTCTTTTCTCTTCTGGTGGCCCTGAAGAGGAGTTGAGTGGCTGCTGATTGGCTATTAAGTTATTGCTTTTTATTGGCACAGAGAGTAGTTAAATTCCATGGAGAATCATATATGGTCGAGTTAGGTTAAGCCCTACATCTGCAAATATTTTGCACCAGAGGATAGAGGTCTTTGAAGTCCAATATTAGTTCTACCCTTCCTATAACTACATCTGAACTTAAATATTTGACGAAATTTGGAATCTAAAGGATAACTAGAAAACTCAACTGAGTCAAATGATTATAAAATATATATATATTTTTGGTGTTTCTTCTTTACAGGTGAGTTTTTTTTTCTCACGTCTGTGACTGCCTAATAAGCAGTTTTATTTGGAGTTTTGTTTTGTTTTGGGTCCTCCAGAGAATTTCTTGGTTTTGTGATGGGCCAGTCAAGCCTTAAATATCCATTTTAGTACATACCGCATGTCCATTGTCTTCAGGTGTTGTATTCTCCAATGGAGAGAACTGGAAAGTGATGAGAAGATTCACACTCTCCACACTACGAGATTATGGAATGGGAAGGAAGACCATAGAAGACAAGATCATTGAGGAGGCTGAGTGTTTAGTGCAGAAGATGAAATCATATGAAGGTGAGTTATGTAGTATCTCACCCTGGAATATACTGTGTCTAAGGTTGATCAATTGTATATTAAAGTCAAATACAGGGACGTGAAAAAGTGTTTTCTGTTGTGAGTTCGCTTTCTGGCCTACCTCTGGTTACTACTGAAGGTAGTCGAGCTGGTCATATTGACAGAGGGGTTGCGAGTTCTTTCTGGGCTCCCTCTGGTGGTTACTGGAGGTAATAGAGCTGATCTGATTAACAGAGGCCTGCCACCTGATAATGAGGAGGACGATTGGAGATCTGGGGTTTCAGACTGGATTTAAGACAGCCGACTCCCTCTATCCCTGCTGGTGAGTTTTTCCTGCCTCCTGAGGTCTTAGTTTCCAGCTCAGTCCCTGCTTGCTCAGCTAAGTGTTCTTTTTATATTGGTTTTGTCTATTTCAGTTTTGTGTGGGTCAGCCAGCTCCGGCTGGGGCTGTGCTGAATCACCATCCATATATTACTGCTTGTACCAGTTTGTTTTTGTCCCTTATTAGATTGGCCTCTTTTTGCTCTGCTTTCAGAATATACCAGAGTGCTGATATAGTGGGAGAAGTCGTGCGACTTCAGTATTTTTCTATCAGACGTGTTGGACTTTTTTAAAACAAAAATCATCATGAAATATATCATGAGGATTGAAGAAGTGAAGACAGAGGGGAAAAAATATATTTCTTTGAGAAAATACAAAATTTTTATTAATGATCAGTTTTAAAACAGTAGAGATTTATTTTAAAAAGACAGAATAATGGGGTCTCCAACATGAGGGGGTAGGAGTAACCAGCAAAAAATGAAGATAATAATTCTGCATAAGGTGCTAAGCACATGTATTGAATAAAGTCACATTGAATAATGTTATAATACATCTAGAGCCCATAATTCCTGTAAACCCCCCATTAAACAAGAAAAAGAAAAAACCTATGGCCTATAATCCACCAGCAATTGCAACCAATATTGCTAAAATTTGCCAAAATAAGTGCCGTCGCACTACAGTGATATATATGGCCTATTGTTAAGAGGAGGGGGGGAGGAAAAGGCTGAAGAGGAAAGCACCCAGGGAGATGTAATTCAATAGTTAAATCCTCAGTCCTGGATATATATACTTGTTTTATAATTATTTCCCAAAGGAGAGGAAAAAGAGTTTGGCACAGCAGAACGGACATTTTATAAAGTGTTCATAATAGATTAAATATAGGTTTTTTTACCCGCTGCTGGCCGCTGAAAAACAGGACAAATGTAGTGAGGCTAGATGCTGGTAAGCTCTCCCCGCCGCCCGACAGCCCCGTTTCGCAGTAGTTGCTCCTTCCAGGGGCGTTTTGGACTTTTTTGCAGGGTTTTTTGCATGATTGCAGACAGTGTCTTTCCTTTCCTATCCTGTCTTGTCAGTGTGGGCCCCATCGTTTGCTCAGTCTATTTTCCTACCTGCTTTTGTGTTTTTCATCTTGTCGCACCGACAATATATGTTTGGGGGCTATCTATTCCTTTGGGGTCTGCTCTGGGGCAGTTTAGATTTCCCCTTTCTTACTTTAGGCTTATTTAGCTCTCCGGCTGTGCCTAGGCGTCTAGGATCATCGTAGGCACGCTCCACGGCTTCTGCTAGTTGTGTGGATAGGATCAGTGGTCTGCAACCCATTTAGTTACCAACCTCTCTGGTTTTCTGTGGCTTAGCCTGGTCCTGCTATCCTCCTCAGTGACCCATTCATAACAGTTTGCCTCCTTCCTGATTTCCTATTCTTTTCCATGTTTGTCACACTTACATTTTTTAGATCACCAAACAAATTTAAATATTAGACCTGCCTAACAAAGTGAAGTAGACCAAAAGATCCTCAAAAGCTAGACATCATGCAGTGATCCAAAGAAATTCGGAAACATATGAGAAAAAAAATTGAGATCCATCAGTCTGGAAAAGGAAATAAAGCCATTTCTAAAGCTTTGGGGCTCTAGCAAACCACAGTGAGAGCCATTATCTACAAATGGCGTAAACATGGAACAATGGTGTACCTTCCCAGGAGTGGCCAACTGACCTGAATTACCCCACAAGCTGAGCGATGACTCATCTAAGAGTTCACAAAATACCCCACAACAACATCCAAAGAACTGCAGGCTTCACTTGCCTCAGTTAAGGTCAATGTTCATGATGCCACCATAAGAAAGAGACTGGGCAAAAATGGCCGAGTTCCAAGACGAAAACCACTGCTGAGCAGTAAGAGCATAAAGGCTTGTCTTATTTTTGACAGAAAACATCTTAATGATCCCCAAGAATTTTGTGAGAATGCTCTGTGGACTGACGAGACAAATGTTGAACTTTTTGGAAGGTGTAGAAGTAACACAGTGTTTCAGAAAAAGAACATTATACCAACTGTAAAATATGATGGTGGTAATGTCATGGTCTGGGGCTGTTTTTCTGCTTCAGGACCTGAAAGACTTGCTGTGTTAAATGGAAAGATGACTTCTGCTGTCTACTAAAAAATCCTGAAGGAGAATGTCCGGTCATCTGTTAGTGACCTCAGGATGAAGTACACATAGGTTATGCAGCAAGACAATGGTACAAACACACCAGCAAGTCCACCTCTGAATGGCTTAAGAAAAGCAACATTAAGACTTTGAAGTGACTTAGTCAAAGTCCTGACCTTAATCTGATTGAGATGCTGTGGCATGACCTTAAAAAAAGTGATTAAAGCTCAGAAACACTCCAATTTGCTTGAATCACAATTCTGCAAAGATGAGTAGGCCAACATTCCTCCACAGCATTGTAAAAGACTCATTGCCAGTAGTGATGAGCAAGTATGCTCGCTGCTTGGGTTTTCCCGAGCATGCTTGGGTGATCTCCAAGTATTTGGATGTGCTCAGAGATTTAGTTTCTGTCGCTGTGGCTACTTGACAGCCTGAATACATGTGGTAATTCCCTAACAAACAGGCATTCCTCACGTGTATTAAGGCTGTCAAGTAGCCGCAAATCATGCAGCAGCGGCAACAGACACTAAATCTCCGAGTACTTCTAAATACTCAGAGACCACCCAAGCATGCTCAGGAAAACCCGAGCAACGAGCATACTTACTCATCACTAATTGCCAGATATCGCAAATGCTTGATTGAAGCTGTTGCTGTTAAGGTGGGATCGAACCAGTTATTAGGTTTAGGTAGAAATCACTTTTTCACACTGGGCCCTGTAGGTTTGGATTTCTTTTTCCCCAATAACAAAGACCTTCATTTAAACACTGCATTTTGTTTTTAGCTGTGTTATCTTTATGTAAAATTTAAATTTTTTGGTGACCTGAAACATTTAAGTGCGACAAACATGCAAAAGAATAGGAAATCAAGAAGGGGGAAAACATTTTTTCACAGCACTGTATGTATATGGTATAGAAACCTTTGGGACAAACATCTTTTGGAAGAACATGGGTGTCACAGACCCGCCGCTGACACCGGTATGTCAAGGACGGAGGGATGCGACACACTGCTGACACATGGCTGTCACAGGTACAGGGGGGCTTATCTTAGTTATCCCACCGCTGGCACCCTGTGATAAAAACAGCAAGCTAGCCTTGCCCTAACAATTTATTGCAGGGGGGATAATTTGGATGTCCCACCACTGCTAACAATCTTCCACGAACTGCGGGGATTTATGTATATCCCATTTTTTCAGGTCCACTTTGGAACTCGCAGCTCTCCGTCACCCCCCCTTACCCGCAGGTCAGTCAGGGAACTACACCTGGGACAATGGGTTGCCGGCCAGCTGCTTCAATGAGGTCTGGCCATCTGGCATGCTGCAGTGAAGGAATTATAAAATGCTCTGGCAGTACCCGAGGCCCAGACCACATGTCGCCGCCACCAGCTATGATTCTCTTAATCAATGAGTTAATTAAGAGGGTCCGTAGCAAACATCTTAATTAGTAGTGTAATTATCTTAAAGACACGTGTTCATTTTTAGAGCATGAAGACAGACTAATAAAGTTATAATTTATTCCCCAAAATGGGGGCAGTGATTACAGAGATAAAAGATCTTACAAAGTTGAGACATTAGATATGTACAATGCAAATATAAAATAAACGGGATGAAAATAGAGGTTAACACTTACAGTTGCTTAGATGGTCTTAGGCTAACCATGTGGGGAGGAGGCAGAGCCACATGTCTCCACTCATCTGAGGACCTCTTGGCATGAGATCTCTTAGCTGAAGTGAGTAATTTTAGGGAGGGAATACCTTATAGCTTTGGGTTTGTGACATCACGAAAGGGTGGTCTGGTAATGTTTCTCTCCCTGCTCTAGGAGTTGACTACAAAACTTATAATGACTATATCTTGCAGAGGGTACCTCATATAAAAACGCACATGGTATCATTTTCTTTAGCATGTTGAAGACAATAATTCAAGACCAAACATGAAGTAATTATATCACACCGTTTAGGAGAAATCCAGTTCTCAGTTTCTGTGGGTGCTGGAGCCGTAAAAATTATGGGCCAGAACGCTGGTTTCGTGCCCTATGCAGATATGTGATTTTTATATCTCTGTCGCGTATTGTTTTCGCCATCCAGTCTCTTTAATATTACCCATATCTATATCCAGCCACATGGTATGGAACAAAGGACATTCTTTTCACTTAGCTAATTAACATTCCTTAGCTGGAGAGGAGAGAGCAGGGAATGTTATCACAGGAAGTGTCTGGTGTCCTGTTACAGATGCAGCCACCAGCTGCAATGTGTGTGAGCTGAGGGAGAAAGGAGGGGTTGCAGCTACAGTGGGGCAAAAAAGTTTTTAGTCAGTCAGCAATAGTGCAAGTTCCACCACTTAAAAAGATGAGAGGCGTCTGTAATTTACATCATTGGTAGACCTCAACTATGGGAGACAAACTGAGAAAAAAAAATCCAGAAAATCACATTGTCAGTTTTTTTTTCATTTTATTTGCATATTATGGTGGAAAATAAGTATTTGGTCAGAAACAAAATTTCATCTCAATACTTTGTGATATATCCTTTGTTGGTAATGACAGAGGTCAAACGTTTTCTGTAAGTCTTCACAAGGTTGCCACACACTGTTGTTGGTATATTGGCCCATTCCTCCATGCAGATCTCCTCTAGAGCAGTGATGTTTTTGCCTTTTCGCTTGGCAACACAGACTTTCAACTCCCTCCAAAGGTTTTCTATAGGGTTGAGATCTGGAGACTGGCTAGGCCACTCCAGGACCTTGAAATGCTTCTTACGAAGCCACTCCTTCGTTGCCCTGGCGGTGTGCTTTGGATCATTGTCATGTTGAAAGACCCAGCCACGTTTCATCATCAATGCCCTTGCTGATGGAAGGAGGTTTGCACTCAAAATCTCACGATACATGGCCCCATTCATTCTTTCATGTACCCGGATCAGTCGTCCTGGCCCCTTTGCAGAGAAACAGCCCCAAAGCATGATGTTTCCACCACCATGCTTTACAGTAGGTATGGTGTTTGATGGATGCAACTCAGTATTCTTTTTCCTCCAAACACGACAAGTTGTGTTTCTACCAAACAGTTCCAGTTTGGTTTCATCAGACCATAGGACATTCTCCCAAAACTCCTCTGGATCATCCAAATGCTCTCTAGCAAACTTCAGACAGGCACGGACATGTACAGGCTTAAGCAGTGGGACACGTCTGGCACTGCAGGATCTGAGTCCATGGTGGTGTAGTGTGTTACTTATGGTAGGCCTTATTACATTGGTCCCAGCTCTCTGCAGTTCATTCACTAGGTCCCCCCGCGTGGTTCTGGGATTTTTGCTCACCGTTCTTGTGATCATTCTGACCCCACGGGGTGGGATTTTGCGTGGAGCACCAGATCGAGGGAGATTATCAGTGGTCTTGTATGTCTTCCATTTTCTAATTATTGCTCCCACAGTTGATTTCTTCACTCCAAGCTGGTTGGCTATTGCAGATTCAGTCTTCCCAGCCTGGTGCAGGGCTACAATTTTGTTTCTGGTGTCCTTTGACAGCTCTTTGGTCTTCACCATAGTGGAATTTGGAGTCAGACTGTTTGAGGGTGTGCACAGGTGTCTTTTTATACTGATAACAAGTTTAAACAGGTGCCATTACTACAGGTAATGAGTGGAGGAAAGAGGAGACTCTTAAAGAAGAAGTTACAGGTCTGTGAGAGCCAGAAATCTTGATTGCTTGTTTCTGACCAAATACTTATTTTCCACCATAATATGCAAATAAAATGAAAAAAAAAAAACAGACAATGTGATTTTCTGGATTTTTTTTTCTCAGTTTGTCTCCCATAGTTGAGGTCTACCTATGATGTAAATTACAGACGCCTCTCATCTTTTTAAGTGGTGGAACTTGCACTATTGCTGACTGACTAAATACTTTTTTGCCCCACTGTATGTGACAGGCAGAAGTCTCATCTGTAGTGTAGAGAATGGGAGATTCTGGAATTTTCCAGAGAAGTCATATTTTACTTATCATTACAATGTGCCCCTGATGTACAGGGCTGGTTATCAATTAACATCTTTTGCTTTTGAAGTCGAAATGAGTTAAGGGATTGTTAAGGGTCACCATTGGCTTCCAATCCATTTTTTACTTATTTCATATATTGCAAAATGGGATTACCTATCAAGTAGTTATAACATAGCCTGTAACTGTAAATATAGCGATACAGAAGAATGCATCTCTACTGGTTGAGGTGACATCTCAAGTGTAAATTCAAGATCATGTAATAAAGAAATTAATCAAATATTCAACACATCATCACATCAATAAAACAAAAAAATATAAAAATATTTATATTTTATCCCCTTATATTTCAGGAAAGCCCTTTGATAATGTCACCGGTATTTATGCTGCTGTAACTAATATAATTGTGTCCATACTCTTGAGTAAAAGATTTGATTATGAGGATCCAACAATACTGCGGCTTATGGGTTTAGTCAATCAGAATATAAAACTTTTAACCAGCCCCTGGGTCATGGTAAGTGATTATTCAGGGATGTATGATGTTTTGATTAGTAGGGACAATGCCTAATTGATTTTACATTTCTCAGAGGTTAATGTGCTTAGTGTGCTTTCAGGGTAGACTGGGAAGAGCAATTTTTGTGGTGGCCAATGTTGGCATGTAACCATGAGCGTGTTAGGTTATTTAAGAATCAGTTTTCAGTCATCCGGAGTCAGTTACAGAGGGCATGTGAGTGTATTGGAGCCACAGGCTACGTAAGAGCAAGTGAAGTCAAGTGAGGATTGGGCATATTTGCCAATTGGAAAGCTGATCAAAGGTTACACATGAGGTTGCCTCTGTGCACTGTCTGAGGTGGAGAAACCATTGCTCACCCGATGTAGAGAGTGCCAGGAATATGAAGCAAAGTGCCTAAGAACTTGTTCTGGATTGAATAAATCAAAAGAGTTGCTCATATGAAGAAGTGAATGAATTCTGCCATTGAGTAACTAACAGCTTCCTAATAGCATGAGAAAGATGACCACACTCAAGAGAGCCAAGACACCACACATTGAGAGTGGGAGAATTGCTTTTGTTTGTCTATCTTATATTTATTTGTTTTGCTACCTAATGTTCATATTTTCTTTTCATGTATGGTGAAGCTGTACAACAGTTTTCCATCTCTTGTGAAATGGCTACCTGGAGCTCACAAAAATATTTTCGAAAACGTTAAAGAACTTAATAACTTCATAACAAAAACATTTACAAAACAGAAGAAAGAGCTAGATGTGAATGACCAAAGGAACCTCATCGATGCCTTCTTGGCCAAGCAACAAGAGGTACAATGAACATTTTTCCAGTTAATAAAATGTAATATTATTTAAAAAAGAAAAAAAAAATGTACAAGAAGGCAAAAGTAGAAAATGTTACCAAAAACCTGACACACCATAGTGAATTCATTAAGCAAACATCATAACCAAGTAAAAAGCATGCACACAGTACTCTACGAAACATATACAGTGGGGCAAAAAAGTATTTAGTCAGTCAGCAATAGTGCAAGTTCCACCACTTAAAAAGATGAGAGGCGTCTGTAATTTACATCATAGGTAGACCTCAATTATGGGAGACAAACTGAGAAAAAAAAATCCAGAAAATCACATTGTCTGTTTTTTTTTCATTTTATTTGCATATTATGGTGGAAAATAAGTATTTGGTCAGAAACAAAATTTCATCTCAATACTTTGTGATATATCCTTTGTTGGCAATGACAGAGGTCAAACGTTTTCTGTAAGTCTTCACAAGGTTGCCACACACTGTTGTTGGTATGTTGGCCCATTCCTCCATGCAGATCTCCTCTAGAGCAGTGATGTTTTTGCCTTTTCGCTTGGCAACACGGACTTTCAACTCCCTCCAAAGGTTTTCTATAGGGTTGAGATCTGGAGACTGGCTAGGCCACTCCAGGACCTTGAAATGCTTCTTACGAAGCCACTCCTTCGTTGCCCTGGCGGTGTGCTTTGGATCATTGTCATGTTGAAAGACCCAGCCACGTTTCATCATCAATGCCGTTGCTGATGGAAGGAGGTTTGCACTCAAAATCTCACGATACATGGCCCCATTCATTCTTTCATGTACCCGGATCAGTCGTCCTGGCCCCTTTGCAGAGAAACAGCCCCAAAGCATGATGTTTCCACCACCATGCTTTACAGTAGGTATGGTGTTTGATGGATGCAACTCAGTATTCTTTTTCCTCCAAACACGACAAGTTGTGTTTCTACCAAACAGTTCCAGTTTGGTTTCATCAGACCATAGGACATTCTCCCAAAACTCCTCTGGATCATCCAAATGCTCTCTAGCAAACTTCAGACGGGCCCGGACATGTACAGGCTTAAGCAGTGGGACACGTCTGGCACTGCAGGATCTGAGTCCATGGTGGCGTAGTGTGTTACTTATGGTAGGCCTTGTTACATTGGTCCCAGCTCTCTGCAGTTCATTCACTAGGTCCCCCCGCGTGGTTCTGGGATTTTTGCTCACCGTTCTTGTGATCATTCTGACCCCACGGGGTGGGATTTTGCGTGGCGCATCAGATCGAGGGAGATTATCAGTGGTCTTGTATGTCTTCCATTTTCTAATTATTGCTCCCACAGTTGATTTCTTCACTCCAAGCTGGTTGGCTATTGCAGATTCAGTCTTCCCAGCCTGGTGCAGGGCTACAATTTTGTTTCTGGTGTCCTTTGACAGCTCTTTGGTCTTCACCATAGTGGAGTTTGGAGTCAGACTGTTTGAGGGTGTGCACAGGTGTCTTTTTATACTGATAACAAGTTTAAACAGGTGCCATTACTACAGGTAATGAGTGGAGGAAAGAGGAGACTCTTAAAGAAGAAGTTACAGGTCTGTGAGAGCCAGAAATCTTGATTGCTTGTTTCTGACCAAATACTTATTTTCCACCATAATATGCAAATAAAATGAAAAAAAAAACAGACAATGTGATTTTCTGGATTTTTTTTTCTCAGTTTGTCTCCCATAGTTGAGATCTACCTATGATGTAAATTACAGACGCCTCTCATCTTTTTAAGTGGTGGAACTTGCACTATTGCTGACTGACTAAATACTTTTTTGCCCCACTGTATGAACCAGCTCACCCTCGATGAGCCTTCCAAAGGTCCTCAGTATGGAAATACCACTCCTCTCTGGAATGGTGAAGTGGTAATTCAAATCAAGTTGTTTTTTAGCCGATATTCCATTGTCTGAAAATTATTTATCTTGCACAACAGATTACATGTAATAGAAATGTTAAATTAGCCTACAAACTTGGCACAAACTGCTAATTAAGTCTAAAAAAAACCAGCCCAACCTGTTCAAGGCTCCATGTTGATAAAGGCAATTACATCTTAGGATGTGGTTAAAGCTTGGAGGACTTCTCAGAGGGGTAAGTCAAGTTGGGAAACTGAACTCTTAATTTTGTTTTCACCATTGACATCACTGGTGCCACTGCCTATTAGTGATAAGTCAGCATACCCATTGCTTGAGTTTTCCCGATCATGCTCGAGTGTCCTCGGAGTATTTTGGGATCCTTGGAGATTTAGTTTCTGTTGACGCAGCTGCATGATTTGCAGCTGCTGAATAGTCTGAATACACGTTAGGGAATCCTCAAATGTATTCAGGCTGTCCAGCAGCCACAAATCATGCAGCTGCATCAACAGAAATGGAGTCTCGGAGCATGCCAAAATACTCGGAGGACACCCGAGCGTGTTCGGTAAAACCCGAGCAATGGGTATACTCGCTTATCACTACTGCCTATAAACTGAGCACAGGATCTTGGACCTTCAGAGGTCTTGGTAAAATGTGTATTACAAAATGCATCTGCAAGACAAAAGCAAATTTATAGAACTATGTCATGTAAATTATATTAACCATTGGTTGAAACACGCTGCACTCATTCAATTCATGATCCAGAGAACCATCAGGTTACAATCGCTAGTACCTTATCTGAAACCAGGAGAAAAATGATTTTTTTACAACACAATAGGAAAATAATCTCTCGTCTAACATTGCACGAATATTATTGAACATGATATCAGAGCTGTGACCCTATACAATTGAAGAAACTCATTGACTTTCCTTCTCAGAAGAGGTTAAGTTAACATTAAAGTCTATGGACATCTTTGACATTTATTGGTGGTTAACTTTTATTAATATTGCTACAAGCTTCAGTCTGCAATTTTCATTCTTTATAAAGAATTATATGTATTTGCCCTGTAGGTTATCCTATAAAAAAGGGCAATGTTAGAGAGCGGTATATGGTCTATGTCCTGCTAGACCCATACATTATATCAACACGTGTCATACATATAACATACTTGGTAATGTAGATATAAGGGGTAAGAGGTTAGTATAAGTGGAGATTGATATAGGTGAAGATTACCTCCGTTCAGATAAAGGAAGTGTCAGATCAATCTCAAGAGAGCGTTTGCTAAGACAATGGTAGAAATTCTTCTCAAGTTACTCACTGATGCAGCTTGAGGGAACAATTTCTTCTGGAGTGCTGTCCCGGTCAGTGACAGACACTCCAGATGCTCCTATGATGATCGGTGCACGGGTAAAGGTAACTCGTGTTAAGGACCTGCAGCGTGCGTGTGACTTGCAGGACCTAGCGTGACGTCAGCGGTCAGATGCCGGTCACGTGATGAGGTACGGAGCAGAAAGAGCAATCAGAAGCAGAAGATCTATAACATTGTTGCAGATTAATCAGCTAGGAAAGTGACACTACCAGAGAAAATTGCTACAATAGGTTTGCAGAAGACTATACACATTGTTGAAGATTGTACACCATACTACCAGTTACAAATTAAATCTGTGTAAATATGTAGCTAGCCTAGTTAAATTGTGTTTAAGTCATATTGGTTGTGGGTCGAAATGTGCTATTTCCATAATTTAAAGCGCTATGGAGGAGCTTTTGTTTTCCAAACAGAGAATGTACGGTGGCCTATTCGATGACATAATTACCTTAATCATAAACCTAGAAAGTCATTTAAATAAGGTTCAGGCTGTTGACTTCCTTCTTTTAAGATTTCCTTTGATAATCTGGGTTTAATTTACTTACTCAGAATAGTGTGCCATACCCTTGGAACAAGCTTAAAGGAGTTGTCGATCATTACCTTGCCATACTGCTGGTCAGGTTCCTTGCTGTTTTCTTGGCCTCCTCATCGGAACAGTATGTAAACTCTGAAGCTAATTAGTGCTTGAGTCAGAATGAAGAACATAAAGTTAGGATAATACAGTTCCTGTTATATTACAAACATGATTTGACACCGAGAATAGGCCAGAAAAATTTTAAAGGTTCAGCAATGGTGGCTCAGGTTACCAAACCTATGAACTTTGGACTCTGGTGATGGCTATGTGAACAGTCAGTTCAGAAAGGTGATGATGGAAGTTGTGAATAGTGGACGTGTGCTAATGAGGCTTATTGTCCCATTGATGTAAGTTGTGGGATAGTTTAAGAATCAGTGATACTTTGTCAAAGAGTTGGCTTAATAACTAGAGATTGGGTCTGTGTCCTAGAATGGCAAGAAAAAAGATAGATAAAAATACAACATTCATTATTTCATATTACTTTATTTTTTTTTCAGGGAAAACTAGAGTCCAAACAGTTTTATCACAATGAAAATTTAACTACTCTGGTGTCAGATTTGTTTGGGGCTGGAATGGAGACCACATCAACCACATTGAGTTGGGGGATCCTTCTGATGATGAAATATCCGGAAATTCAATGTAAGAAATGAGTTAAAAGGATTTCAAAAGATTAAAAACACACTGAATATACAATTTTAGATTATAGATCACAGAAGATCCTTCGCCAGTATTATTTATTTTTTGACATGTCCTTGAGCACAGTGGAAGAGAGCATGGGACAGCTAAACAAATAGCATCTAGTGAAAAACATGGTCAAATTATGTGGTGTCACACGGATCAAGAGTTTTAGAAATTAAGCAGGTGCTAAAGATTTCTATGGTGATAGGAGAAAGTTTCCATAAAAATCTATACAGTCAACACTAACAAATGGATAAGTTGGAAAAGGTTAGCATCGGGCTAGGTACATGAACACATGCAGTGAAAATGTGGTTTCGTGCAAGCACCAGATCAACCATTTTGGAAATCACCCAGGTGTCTGGAACTCAGACATTAATACCTCCACCAGTGAGTAGACTATTCTTGGTGCCGTTCTTCTGTCTTCACTATGTGTACTAACAAATGGATAATGTACCAGATTGTAGCATCCACAGAAAAGACCCCAAATGTAAACTTAGGTTGGCTAGCTAAGAATAAAATATCAAAGGTGTTTCTGGGATTAAAAATTGATAGCCTAGCCTGAGAAAAGGACATCAATGTTTGTGTTGTAGGGGACTCAGAGTTCAGTGACTTGGATAGAACTAATAGTCTGTGGTGCTCGCTGGAGATTATGGTCTGCTCGATGCTAGACACAGTGACATTCTATAGATGTGGCTGCTCTCGGTGATGCAGCTCAACCCCATTCAAGTAAAGGAGTCTCATAGATGGCTTTGTCTACTGGAAAATTCCATGATTCCTAGCATAAGAAGCAAGCTCTGCATTACCACAATTTCTAGAATATTGTTTGAATTTTATTAGATATTGCAAAATTTATCGATGATTAATTCTTAGCAGGTTGCAACTATTTTTAGGATATATCAATCAACCCCATAGAAATTATTTTTACTTAATTTTGTAAGTGTTTTGACATGGAATATTCATACATATCTGTTTTGACAGCAAAAGTGCAAAATGAAATTGAACGAGTCATCGGGTCGGCACAACCTCAGACAGAGCACAGGAAACAAATGCCGTATACAGATGCCGTCATTCATGAGATCCTTAGGTTTGGGGATATCGCGCCGTCTGGTTTGCATTCTACGTCTCAAGATGTCACTTTTCATGGCTATTTTATTCCAAAGGTAGTGTCACCATTTCTTATCTGGGCTCAAAAGGTAGTAGAGAAAAGGAGGGTGGGAGAGAAGAAGGTAATCTGTGAGCAAGGCAGCAAAATCTGTCAGTTAGAAGACTAATAAGATTATATAGGTAGAAAGCAGATCAATTACTGAATGGGGACATACAGTAGATTAGAGGATGAGAACTTAACTTCGAGAACTAGGCACAAGAATTAAGTAATATGTCGTAAAGGAAATAAAGATAAACAGGTGGAAGTCCATCAAGAAAATTTTCAAATGTGAAAGGGTACATTATTGTTCCATCAGTTATGAAGGCTAAAGCCCCCGTCACACACAGTGATCTCGCTGGAGAGATCGCTGCTGAGTCACAAATTTTGTGACGCAACAGCGATCTCACCAGCGAGATCGCTGTGTGTGACACTTACCAGCGTCCGGCCCCCCTGCTGGGTATCACTGATTGTCCTGGAATGGCCAGGACATTTTTTTGATCGCTGGTCTCCCGCTGGCCAGCACACATCGCTGCATGTGACAGGTGGGAAACCAGCGATCAGCAAGCTGGCACTGGTAACTAAGGTACACATCGAGTTTCTTAGCGGCGCGTGCCACTTAGAAACCCGATATGTACCTTTGTTACCAGCTCCCTGCACCAGCGCGCTGGTAACTAAGGTACACAGTGTGTAACTAAGCGATGTGCATCGCTTGTTACCCGCGTGTCCCTGGTGCTGATCGCTGGTGAAGCTGCCTATTTGGCAGCTCACCAGCGATCATGTAGCAACACACCAGCGATCCTGACAAGGTCACATCGTTGTCGAGATCGCTGGTGCGTCGCTATGTGTGACGGGCCCTAAGGAACAGAAAGGTTAAGTGGAAGTCAAATATTTACAAGATACAACTATGGTAGAGAGCAACATTAGGACACCATTATGTAAACGTAGGACTAAAAAAGGACAATGGTCACCAGAAGTTGTGCATTGTCAATGAGATTATGTTTCACTGAAAGGACAGAAGCTAAATCGCTAATCCTCTTTCTTAAGATAAACCTTCCAATTCTTTTAAACAGCACAAACACCACTCTTCTTTTTTCCCTGTAAAAGTACAAATAGGCACCCTAGCACATCTCAAGAAACAGGAGGTGGCCAAAAATTTTCTTTTCTCCCAGCTCCTCAAGTTAGAATATACTCCTTTATAAAGTCTAATGATGATTAGAGCTAACTAGTGATGAGATCTGACAAAAGTCTGCCTCTCCGGCCTTTCCACTCAAAACCATGACTTTCAGGTGTAATCAGGCCTCTGAGGTCACTGTGCAACCTGCCGAAGTGGCACATGTTGAGGCTTCATGGTCCATCACAATTTTAAGATGAACAGTAACCTCCAAGACCTGATTACTGCCAGAAGTCCCATTCATGAATGAAGAGGCCGGAGATCGACATGATGGTTGAGAGAGGATCCGCTGAATACTGGATGCCGAGCAACGGTGAAAACGGCAAAAGTGAGCTTGAAGGATTTTTTAACTTTTGCTGACTCTCTAAGGATGAGTGAAATTGTGGGCAGCTAGCCGGCAGATTTACATACGAATCTGTATTCTGGAGACTATGAATTTTTGTATAATTTTTGGATTATTAAATTACACTCAAATAAGTTAGCTCATCTTTAGAATTGATCGATTTAAAGGATCCCCTTCAAATGACAATGCCTAAATTAATTGGATATCATTTTTTTTAAGTAGTATTACTACTGCGTTTTTTTTTCCCAGCATTTATATTCCTTACCATAAATTTTACACAACCCTTTCTTCCAGGGAGCAAGTGTGATTGTTCTTTTGCATTCAGCTCTCAGAGATAAAGCTTACTTTGAGAAACCAGATGAGTTTTACCCAGAACATTTTCTTGACTCCAATGGAAATTTCAAGAAGAATGAGGCCTTCATACCATTTTCAATAGGTAACATTTAAAATAAATAACTTATTTTTTGTAAGGATCAGTTCAGTGTATAATTACTATAATTATTACTAACAACGCAATAATTATTCCTTAAAGCAAACCCGTCACCTGATATAAGCTACGGCCACCACTTTTCAGGGCTGATATACAGCATTCTATAATGCTGTAGATCTGCTCCTATCCCGACCTGCAAGAGTAGAAAAAAGCTTTTACTATACTCACCTGTGGGGTGGTCCGATCCGAGGGGTGTTGCTGGTCCTGGTCCGGCACCATCCATCTTCATGTGATGACGCCCTCCTGCTTGCTTCGTATGGACTCAGCACCGCACTTATGTGCAGGAGTACTTCTCTGCCCTGTTGAGGACAGAGCAAAGTACTGCAGTGCACAGACCCTGAAATGGTCTGAGAGGCCCAGCACCCGCACACTGCAGTACTTTGCTCTGTACACAACAGGGTAGAGAACAATGTCTGAGCAGGAGTGCTATGCCAGGAGACTTCTGTGGATGATACAAGGTTGCGTCATAAATATGAAAGAAGGAGGACAGCATTGCATGAAGATGGGAGGTGCCGGATCAGGACCAGGAACACTCATCGGATCAGACCGCCTGGAAGGTGAGTATAATAAAAGTTATTTTTCTACTCTTACAGGTTGGGTTGCGGGCAGATATACAGCATTTTGGAATGCTGTTTATTAGCCCTGAAAGGTGTTGACTAGTGTTGAGCGATACTTTCCGATATTGGGAAATATCGAATCGGATTGGATCAGACCGATACCCAAAAAGTATCGGGTATCGCTGATTCCGATACCGGAAACCCATGCAAGTTAATGGGACAGAAATATCGGAATTAAAAAAACCCCTTTCTTTACTTGCACATCCAGTTCGGGAGGGGGAAGAGTGTGGGCGGTGCGTGGACGGACACTGTGCGTGTCTGTGTGTGCGGGCGGGGTCTGTGCGGGCCTGACGAAGGTCTGTGCGGGCTGCCGGGGGTCTGTGCAGGCTGCTGGGGGTCTGTGTGGGCCTGCCGGGGGTCTGTGCGGGCCTGCCAGGGGTCTGTGAAGGCTGCCGGGGGTTGTGTGTGTGTGCAGGCATCGTCCGATGGGACTACAAGTCCCATCGGGCGATGCCTGCTACAATGACAGTGATTGACACATTAGCCAATGATGGGACAGTAGTAGTCCCATCATCTGGCTAATGTGTTGAATGTAAAAAAACAAAAAAACAAACATACTACATATATACTACATTCATACAACGTACATACTACATATATACTACATTCATACAACATACATACATACTGCATACATACTTCATATATACTACATTCATACAACATACATACATACTACATACATACTACATATATACTATATTCATACAACATACAGTGCATACATACAAACTACATACATACTACATATATACTACATTCATACAACATACATACATACTACATACTACATACATACTACATATATACTACATTCATACAACATACATACATACATAGTACATACATACAACATACATAAAACATGCTACAGACATACAACATGCATACTACATATATACTACATTCATACAACATACATACATACATAGTACATACTACATACATACTACATACATGCAACATGCATAAAACATGCTACAGACATACAACATACATACTACATACATACTACATACAATACATTCATACAATACATACATATAGACATACAGTACATATAACATAGAGTACATACTCACCATCACTTGTCACTTTGATCCCCGAAGCCAGTGTCATCTGTAAAAAATATTAAAATAACAAACAACCGATATACTCCCTGATCCTCAGAAATTCACGAGTGTCCCACGACGATCTCCCGTGGAGAACAGCAGCATCAGCTGATGCCACCGCTCTCTAGGGGCCCCAGGAATACAATGACGGAGGTAGGTATCCTTCCGCACTGTATTCCTCCGCTGCTGTAAAAAAATAGTCCGTAGTCTCACTTTTGGCATTGTTGTGTGAGAAAGTTCCCATGCAGCTTTTGCCATAAAGTGAGACCAGTGAACGATAGTAACCTCTCAGTGATGCACTGCAGGAGATCGTTGTGGGACACTCGTGGATTTCTGCGGATCAGGGAGTATATCAGTTGTTGGTTATTTTAATATTTTTTTACAGTGAGATGACACTGGCTTCGGGGATCAAAGTGACAAGTGATGGTGAGTATGTACTCTGTTATATGTACTGTATGTCTATATGTATGTATTGTATGAATGTATAAATGTATTGTATGTAGTATGTATGTAGCATGTATGTTGTATGAATGTAGTATATATGTAGTATGTATGTAGTATGTATGTATGTTGTATGAATGTAGTATATATGTAGTATGTATGTATGCTGTATGAGTGTAGTATATATGTAGTATGTATGTAGTATGTATGTATGTTGTATGAATGTAGTATATATGAAGTATGTATGTATGTATGTTTAATGAATGTTTCATGTATGTAGTATGTATGTAGTATGTAGTATGTACTGTATGTATTGTAGGGATGTGACTCGCTCAGGTGCAGTGGGAGACAATCATGAGGCAGGTTCTTCCCAAAGTTCATGAGGTTTATTTGCTCCATAAACCATAACTCAGCATATCACCAAAATAGCCTCTAGCTTAGGCACAAAAGAACATAAACGTCCGTGGCTTCAGACTTGGACCGAGAGTCTCAGCACATGCTGGGAGGTGTAGTCCTCCCCATATACAACTAATATACATAGGCCAGGGCAATGTCCAGAGCAGCGCTCTATCTGCAGCCGCAGACACAGGAAGGCTTCTCCTTCCTTGGAACACAGACCACTCTCTGTAGTGTCCCACCTGGACACATGGAAGTCTGTCCACACTCAGACAGACTCACTCTCACACTCTCACATGTGCCAAACACCTCAATTACATAGCCCTGTAACCACACCCACAGGTGATCACATGGCTATGACATCACTAAAGGTTGTATAGACACACACAGGCTTCCCTGACACAGTGTAACAGAAAAATCAGCAGTACCTCTGCTGATCAATACACCCTGGAGCCTGCATCCCAAGGCCACCCACCTTGAGACCCATAATGGTCATTTAGGACCCTGCTCCTGTTACCACACTGAATGTGCCTGTAAACCCGTCCTGGGACACCCACACAGCGCCCCCTAGCTGACATAGTGGTAACTACACCACATACCTCCCCCCTCTGTTCAAACTTGTGGGGTTGAACACATGACATCACCCAGGGATCTTGAGACCTGGCACCCATGTCACCTTGCCCTACCAGTTGGGAGGACCATCTCCGTCTGTTTTGGTAGTCATACTGCATATTTACGTTAGGCCTCCCCTGCCCCCAGCGGTCAGTATCTCGGCCTTGGGCTTTGGCCTTCCCATCAACG
The DNA here is from genome assembly GCF_039654945.1 of Dendrobates tinctorius. Classification (NCBI taxonomy): domain Eukaryota; kingdom Metazoa; phylum Chordata; class Amphibia; order Anura; family Dendrobatidae; genus Dendrobates; species Dendrobates tinctorius. Next base: position 13,666,279 of record NW_027361761.1, on the reverse strand, counting down.
TCCGTCAGTGTGACCAGACACTCTTTAGTCTCCACCTGTCTGCAGTGTGCTTCATCACGTGACCTTTCTCTCACTGGCTGGCTCTCCAAGTTCGCACGGTCATGAGTCCCACGTCCAGCTGGGCCAACTGGCTGGTCTGAGTCTGACCCTCTGTCGCTATGCCCACCACCGAGTCTCGTGCCTATGTTACTAAGATTAGAATGGCCACTTGCGGACTCTCGACGTTCTTGCCTTCGACTACCTGTCCTTTCATTCCTTGGAGGATCCCTTCGGGTCCTTACACCTTGGGTTGGAGGGGGACGCCACCTGACGTTCTCTATCTGCTCATTCATCTGCAGTCGATCCTGTCTTAGCTGCTCAATCTCCTTCAGGTACGCTACCCGATATTCCAGGAGCATGCGAAGCTTCCCAATGCTTTCCACCGAACCAACCACAATGACAGGAACCATGTCATCTTCAATAACGACTTGGATTTCACCAGCAGGAGGGATCCTCACTCTCTTCACACAGGATCGATTCACCATCTCCTGCATCACCTTTCCAAGTCTGCCAACGACTTTCCCCACCAGATTTCTGGGCACCGGAATTATGTCTTCCACAAAGCCCAGCCGACTTTGTGCTTCCCTTGCAAGCTCCAGACGTCGAGCGGCTTTCCAATTACGCTTCACGAGCATCTGTTTCGTGCGGAGACATTGTAGGTGCATCTCCTTCAGGACAGCCACCTTCTCTCTGTGTCTTCCGTTTCTGCCAGTATCACCAACTGGTCTGTTTCTGGTGCCCAGCTCACACTATAGGCCTTTACTGCCTTTTTAAAGGTCTCATGCACACCTTCGCTGGCACACGCTTCTCGCACGTCTTCGGGTACCTCCATCACACACTTGAAGGTCATGGACTTGCTCTCATCCTGGACAGATGGCTCTGGGTTCCCCACGGACACTTCCCTCAAGGTATCTGCCAAGACCGGGTGACTGTCTTGTGCAGCTCTTGGCTCACCATCTTCCTGAGATTTACAGTCTTCAGGACCCTTTTCCAAGATGGGCTTTGGCAGTTCTGCCTTGCTATCAGTCGGGCAAGGCCGCTGTACGTCTTCGCCCATCCACTTCTTCTCCTGTAGAAGACCTTTTACTACTCCACTGAGTTCTTGCAGAACTTTATCTCGCTCCTCTGCCAGGTAGCGACGCTGATCCTCTCTCCTGAGAATCTCCTGTTGATGCTTCTCTTGGGCCTCTCTGATCACCTCCATATCTTCCAACAGGGTCTTGTTCATGGTTTTACACGCTGACAGGTGACCTCTTAGCTCAGAGACTTCCTTCTCCAGCTCATCCACTCTGTGCTCAGCTGCTTGCCTTAGGACTCTTTCCCGTTCGACATGTTCTGTTACAGTCTCCTTTATCAGCTGTATCTCACGATCCTGCTCTCTTTTGTCCATCACGTGTCGCACCACTACCTCTTTAATTATATCGTTAAAGGGTACCACTGGGTCAGTCACCCCAGTCAAGTGATCCCTCCAGTTACCGTCCAGCACCAATGTGTCTAGTCCAGTTGTCACTTCCCAGCCCACCATCTGTCTTATCACGAGACGTCAGGTCCATCAGTTGGGCAGATGTACTTCTTCCTCTGGTCAGTTCTACCTCTGACCTGTCCATGTCAGGAGCCGTCACTGTCTCAGTGTCTGCTTGTCCCACAGTCGAAGCATCTCCATCGTCAGACCAAACGTCATCAAACAAAAGAAAGTCCCGGCCCCTCTCCCAGGCATAGACTAAGTCCCGTGGTATTCCTCTACCTTGGCACTCACCACCTTTGGTCCCCTCAAACACTACTGTGTCTACTGCGTAGTTTACCGTGACCCCGTGTTTACAGCGAACCCTGACGTTTTTCTCGGTCAGAGAGAAAACGAGAGGAATTCCTGTCAGAGTCACCTGACTCTCTGAGTCCAGCCGACCAAAGGCTCCTTCCCGGTGCAGCATCACTGTACACATCTGTGGCCCGTCATTACTACCCGGAAAGGATATTCCACATTCTGAAAAAGACTTGCACATACACTGCGGTACTCCAGACATATCTGCTGAGTCACCCAGTGTTGTCACTTCTTCACACTTGGCCCCTTTCTGGACCACCACCCCGCTTTGGGTTGCCACCCCAATTTTGGTCACCGCCCCCTTTTGGAACTCCACCCCTTTTTGGGTTACCACTCCAATTTGGGTCACCGCCCCCTTTTGGGACTCCACTCCTTTTTGGGTTACCACTCCAATTTGGGTCACCGCCCCCTTTTGGGACTCCACCCCTTTTTGGGTTACCACTCCCTTTTGGGTCACTGCCCCCTTTTGGGTCACCGCCCCCTTTTGGGTCACCACTCCCTTTTGGGATTTCCCCATGTCCGTCCTGCAGAACCTCTTAGGCCACAGTTCACACCGTACAGTTTGTCTTTTAACGATACCACACAAGTCTTTGCTGGCACCACCACAGCTTCTGCTCCACACAGCGGCTGGTGTCACTGCAGCTCCTGCTGCGCCATCTTCGTGGACCCGCCGATCCACCGGAAGCCGCTTGTCACCTTCGTAACCCCGCCGGGTTACTGGAAGCCGCTTGTCACCCTCAAAGATAAAAAAGCCACAAAAGTGCGCCCATAGGGCCTTACCAGTGCAGGTATAATGGGTTATGCAGCAATAATACAGGGTACTCACCCTTAATAGTTGTGTAAAGCCACAACTACTGTATCCGCTTAGTCATATGCAATAAAGCTGCAGCAGGATGGTGTAGACAGACAGCGTCTGCTACCAATGCTCCCAGGAAAAACACCAGGGCCCTGTGCTGCGAGACCTTCATGACCCCACTGAGCCACAGCAAGCACTTTCAAGTTTTTGCAGAGAAAACGAGGAAAAGGAAAAAAAAAAAAACACATGCACAGTCTCTAACGTGTCCTGTTCGTGTGCCACTCAGGACGTACCGTCTCCGCCTGAGACCGTCCAACACACAGGCGCACACCGGGTGCTATTCAGGGAGCCGACCCTCCTCCCAGGGTCTCCCAACACACCAGCCTCACCAGGTCCAGGGGCTCAGCGGGTGCTCTTCAGGACATCCGTCTCCGCCTGAGACTGCCCAACACACGCCTCACCAGGTCCAAGGTCATATCACGTGTTCCAGGGATCCGATTCCTCTCCCAGAACCTCCCAACACTGACCCTCCAGGACCTTGCTCACTGACCCCTCCAGGAACACAGTCTCTCACTGACCCTGGTCAGTGCAACACAGACTCCTGTCTGTTACCTGTGTCGGCAACACAGGTTCCTGGACGCCTCTTCTCCTCAGAGGTATCCCACAAATATTAACACAGTCACTTTCTCTGACCTCGGTCAGTATTACTCACGGTTGTCAGACCGTCTGCTCTCCTGGCTCAGAATCGCCAGCACTGCCACACGTGCTTATGGGAATCGCTGCCCGCAGTCTGTCACCAATTGTAGGGATGTGACTCGCTCAGGTGCAGCAGGAGACAATCATGAGGCAGGTTCTTCCCAAAGTTCATGAGGTTTATTTGCTCCATAAACCATAAATCAGCGTATCACCAAAATAGCCTCTAGCTTAGGCACAAAAGAACATAAACGTCCGTGGCTTCAGACTCGGACCGAGAGTCTCAGCACATGCTGGGAGGTGTAGTCCTCCCCATATACAACTAATATACATAGGCCAGGGCAATGTCCAGAGCAGCGCTCTTTCTGCAGCCGCAGACACAGGAAGGCTTCTCCTTCCTTGGAACACAGACCACTCTCTGTAGTGTCCCACCTGGACACATGGAAGTCTGTCCACACTCAGACAGACTCACTCTCACACTCTCACATGTTCCAAACACCTCAATTACATAGCCCTGTAACCACACCCACAGGTGATCACATGGCTATGACATCACTAAAGGTTGTATAGACACACACAGGCTTCCCTGACACAGTGTAACAGAAAAATCAGCAGTACCTCTGCTGATCAATACACCCTGGAGCCTGCATCCCAAGGCCACCCACCTTGAGACCCATAATGGTCATTTAGGACCCTGCTCCTGTTACCACACTGAATGTGCCTGTACACCCGTCCTGGGACACCCACACAGCGCCCCCTAGCTGACATAGTGGTAACTACACCACAGTATGTACGGTATGTTTAATGAATGTTGTATGTATGTAGTATATATGTAGTATGTAGTATGTATGTTTTTTTTGTTTTTTTTTACATTCAACACATTATCCGGATGATGGGACTACTACTGTCCCATCATTGGGTAATGTGTCAATCACTGTTATTGTAGCAGGCATAGCCCGATGGGACTTTTAGTCCCATTGGACGATGCCTGCACACACACACAACCCCCGGCAGGCCCGCACAGACCCCAGGCAGCCCGCACAGACCCCCGGCAGGCCCGCACAGACCCCCGGCAGCCCGCACAGACCCCCGGCAGGCCCACACAGACCCCCGGCAGGCCCACACAGACCCCCGGCAGGCCCACACAGACCCCCGGCAGGCCCGCACAGACCCCCAGCAGCCCACACAGACCCCCAGCAGGCCCGCACAGACCCCAGGCAGGCCCACACAGACCCCCGGTAGCCCACACAGACCCCCGGTAGCCCACACAGACCCTCGGCAGGCCCGTACAGACCCCCGGCAGCCCGCACAGACCCCTGGCAGGCCCGCACAGACTGCGCATCATGATGCGCACAGACCGCGCATCATGATTTCATCATTTCAGCAGCCAATCACAGCCAGAATACTGGCTCATTGCATTATGGGAACTTCCGATTCCAGTATTCGATATTGTAAAAATATCGGTACTCGGTATCGGAATTCCGATACAGCGAATATCGTCCGATACCCGATATTTGCAGTATCGGAATGCTCAACACTAGTGTTGACCTTAACGTACAATACAGACCAAAAGTTTGGACACACCTTCTCATTCAAAGAGTTTTCTTTATTTTCATGACTATTGTTGTAGATTCACTCTGAAGGCATCAAAACTATGAATTATCACATGTGGAATTATATAATTAACAAAAAAGTGTGAGACAACTGAAAATACTGTATGTCTTATATTCTAAGTTCTTCAAAGTAGCCACCTTTTGCATTGATTACTGCTTTGCACACTCTTGGCATTCTCTTGATGAGCTTCAAAAGGTAGTCACAGGAAATGGTTTTCACTTCACAGGTGTGCCCTGTCAGGTTTAATAAGTGGGATTTCTTGCCTTATAAATGGGGTTGGGACCATCAGTTGTGTTGTGCAGAAGTCTGGTGGATACACAGCTGATAGTCCTACTGAATAGACTGTTAGAATTTGTATTACGGCAAGAAAAAAGCAGCTAAGTAAAAAAAAGAGTGGCCATCATTACTTTAAGAAATGATGGTCAGTCAGTCCGAAAAATTGGGAAATCTTTGAAAGTGTCCCCAAGTGCAGTGGCAAAAACCATCAAGCGCTACAAAGAAACTGGCTCACATGAGGACCACCCCAGGAAAGGAAGACCAAGAGTCACCTCTGCTGCGGAGGATAAGTTCATCCGAGTCACCAGCCTCAGAAATCGCAGGTTAACAGCAGGTCAGATTAGAGACCAGGTCAATGCCACACAGAGTTCTAGCAGCAGACAAATCTCTACAACAACTGTTAAGAGGAGACTTTGTGCAGCAGGCCTTCATGGTAAAATAGCTGCTAGGAAACCACTGCTAAGGACAGGCAACAAGCAGAAGAGACTTGTTTGGGCTAAAGAACACAAGGAATGGACATTAGACCAGTGGAAATCTGTGCTTTGGTCTGATGAGTCCAAATTTGAGATCTTTGGTTCCAACGACAGTGTGTTTGTGAGACGCAGAAAAGGTGAACGGATGGACTCTACATATCTGGTTCCCACCGTGAAGCATGGAGGAGGAGGTGTGATGGTGTGGGGGTGCTTTACTGGTGACACTGTTGGGGATTTATTCAAAATTGAAGGCATACTGAACCAGCATGGCTACCACAGCATCTTGCACCGGCATGCTATCCGGTTTGCGTTTAGTTGGACCATCATTTATTTTTCAACAGGACAATGACCCCAAACACACCACCAGGCTGTGTAAGGGCTATTTGACCAAGAAGGAGAGTGATGGGGTGCTATGCCAGATGACCAGGCCTCCACAGTCACCAGACCTGAAACCAATCGAGATGGATTGGGGTGAGCTGGACCGCAGAGAGAAGGCAAAAGGGCCAACAAGTGCTAAGCATCTCTGGGAACACCTTCAAGACTGTTGCAAGACCATTTCTGGTGACTACCTCTTGAAGCTCATCAAGAGAATGCCAAGAGTGTGCAAAGCAGTAATCAAAGCAAAAGGTGGCTACTTTGAAGAACCTAGAATATAAGACATATTTTCACTTTATTGCTAACTATATAATTCCACAAGTGTTATTTCATAGTTTTGATGCCTTCAGAGTGAATCTACAATTTTCATAGTCATGAAAATAAAGAAAACTCTTTGAATGAGGTGTGTCCAAACTTTTGGTCTGTACTGTATATCGGCCAAACTTGGTGACAGATTCTCTTTAAGAAAACAAAATCTCATATAGCTACATTGAAAATAAATAAGCATGCCCTCAAGGGCGAAATTGACCCACTTATTAAGTGGTTAATATTTCCATGGAACCAACTTTGAAGGAGAAATTAGGAAAAAATCAGAAAAAAAGACAATCTTTGGACTAATAACATCTTCACGCATTTATTATTTTGGACTGCTTTACAGGGAAAAGAAGCTGTGCTGGGGAGACCTTGGCTAAAATGGAGATATTTCTCTTCTTTACATCATTGCTGCAAAATTTCACATTCCATCCACCACCTGGAGCAAAACTGGACCTAACTCCTGCCTTGGGGTTTACAAATGCACCACAACCTTATAAAATGTGTGCCGTGCCTCGCAGATAGACTATGATCACCTTCAATCATAATGTGAAGGATACTTCACATCATAAAATAAGAAAATAATTATAAATGTTTCAACAATTTTGTAATCTATCAGGAAATTTTGTTGGATACCTTTTAGTATCATAATATTTTTAAATCAAATAATAAGATGATAAATGAATTAATAAGAATAAAAATAAACTTTATACTACTTGTTTTAGTTTGGGATCTATTTTTTTTTTTTGTGGAGATTGAGGAAAGCCATCCAGCAGGCTATGAGGAAAACATCCCAGTACTGCGTTGCATTGGTTCCAAGCTTAAAGTTTTCAGGAAAAAATAGATCTACAGTTCGGTGGAATTTCTTATGTTTGAAGCATATGACAGTGTTATCCAACCCCACTGTGGTGTAATTAGAAAGTTCTGATTCACATAGAAAATGAATCAATTTCCCAATTTTCACCCAATATTCTTGAGAACCATAAAAAAAGCTTAAGTCATGTCAAGGTATAACATCTAGGATGACTACACATATAATAAGAGCTTTAAAAATGTAAATATTTGCATGCAATGATGTTGGATGATACCAGAAACAACTAATGATCTCACAAATGCATCTTCCTCTTTTATGGTGATTAACTTCATTTATTCACATGTTTTATCTTGCTGTATTCTGACTGTTATGCTATGACCGTCTTAGGTAGGAGAGCCTCAAACTGTCCCTAGAACTGGAGCCCTAAAGATTCCTGTCCCAGAGTGCTCTTGATGGTAGAGAGGCCCAAGTTTTCGACTGACCTTACCATGATCCTGATAATCTCTGGTCTGTCCCTTCCCCCAACCCAATGAGCCTGAGACAGAAATGTAATGTAAACAAGACACAAAAAACAAAGCAGGGATAACAGAAAATCATAATCTATCATACAAAAGAACTAATAAACAATAGGGAGAAGGCTTAGGATAGGGAGGAGCAAACTAAACAGGGATGGGGACCAGGAGATAAACACACATGTACTACAGAAAACCACAGAAAACCTCCACAACATCTCCACTCCAAACACTTAATTTAAGCATTCAGTACAGGAAGATGAATCTCCTATAGCAACAACCAACTCCTATTCAGCACAGTGTCTCCAAAGAGCAAGGAAGGAGAGGCTTCACTGACAAGACAGAGAGGGTCTGACCAGGTTTTATAGGGAGAGGTAATGACTAGAGTTGAGCGACTTTTGGTTTTTTAGGGTCGCGTTTCGTTTCGTGAAACCCGACTTTTCCAAAAGTCGGGTCGAGCAAGATCGTCCGATTATAGGGAAATGTCGGGGTCGTCCCGAAACACGAAACCCAATGTAAGTCAATGGGGAATAAAAGTCGGCAGTGAGAGGAGGACAGGAAACACACCTACAGTGCCCATTTGAATGCCAAAAGCATCAATTCTTCTTACTTAAGCTTGTCAACCTTAATTAACTTCATAATACAAGTTACGCACTGAAAAATGGGGGTTATTTGGCTAAATTTGTGGGGGGGGAGGGCTGGCTGCAGGTTTTCATGTGCCCTGGGCGAAAGAGCGCCCCTTTAACACATACCACAACTCATCATGCTCCGATACGGCGGAGAAATAGCGGTATAGTACAATGAAAAATACCTCACTTTTTACATCTCATGACGAGGCCCATCTATTTCTCCATACAAAATCATTGGTCCCATATAATGTTTGAAACAGTATATGATGAGCTCCACATAATGCTACAGTATATGTTGGTCCCCATGGATGAAGCTCCACTGTCTTATGGGCCCAAATAATGCTCCAAACATAATGGGCCCCATTTCTAATGCTCTAGTGTATAATGGGCCCTGTAAATGCTGCTCCAGTGTCTGATGTCCACCTTTGGAATGTTCCAGTGTATGGTGGGCCCCATCTATCATTCTCCAGAGTATAGTGCTCCCCAAAAATTGCTGTCCCAACATAGAAAACAATCAAATAAGTCTCCTCGCTAGGGAATCCCTGTACTTGTCTGGACAGGTGCTGTAGCTTGCTTAACAGCTCGCCAGCCGTTCTCACGCCCAGTATGGATTGCACGTGATTGCACAAAGGTTAGAAAGGGTACCGTATCCCTGGATAACATGTATGGATAGCGTACACATTCAAAATATATGTCTATACAGCATGAGGCAGGCTCAGACGGTGTTAGGCCCAGTATGGATTGCACATCATTGCACAAAGGTTAGAAGGGGTACCGTATCCCCGGATAACATGTATGGATAGCGTACACATTCAAAATATATGTCTATACAGCATGAGGCAGGCTCAGACGGTGTTAGGCCCAGTATGGATTGCACGTCATTGCACAAAGGTTAGAAAGGGTACCGTATCCCCGGATAACATGTATGGATAGCGTACACATTCAAAATATATGTCTATACAGCATGAGGCAGGCTCAGATGGTGTTAGGCCCAGTATGGATTACACGTCATTGCACAAAGGTTAGAAGGGGTACCGTATCCCCGGATAACATGTATGGATAGCGTACACATTCAAAATATATGTCTATACAGCATGAGGCAGGCTCAGACGGTGTTAGGCCCAGTATGGATTGCACGTCATTGCACAAAGGTTAGAAGGGGTACCTTATCCCCGGATAACATGTATTGATAGCGTACACATTCAAAATATATGTCTATACAGCATGAGGCAGGCTCAGACGGTGTTAGGCCCAGTATGGATTGCACGTGATTGCACAAAGGTTAGAAAGGGTACCGTATCCCTGGATAACATGTATGGATAGCGTACACATTCAAAATATATGTCTATACAGCATGAGGCAGGCTCAGACGGTGTTAGGCCCAGTATGGATTGCACGTCATTGCACAAAGGTTAGAAGGGGTACCGTATCCCCGGATAACATGTATGGATAGCATACACATTCAAAATATATGTCTATACAGCATGAGGCAGGCTCAGATGGTGTTAGGCCCAGTATGGATTGCACGTCATTGCACAAAGGTTAGAAGGGGTACCGTATCCCCGGATAACATGTATGGATAGCGTACACATTCAAAATATATGTCTATACAGCATGAGGCAGGCTCAGACGGTGTTAGGCCCAGTATGGATTGCACGTCATTGCACAAAGGTTAGAAGGGGTACCGTATCCCCGGATAACATGTATGGATAGCGTACACATTCAAAATATATGTCTATACAGCATGAGGCAGGCTCAGACGGTGTTAGGCCCAGTATGGATTGCACGTCATTGCACAAAGGTTAGAAGGGGTACCGTATCCCCGGATAACATGTATGGATAGCGTACACATTCAAAATATATGTCTATACAGCATAAGGCAGGCTCAGACGGTGTTAGGCCCAGTATGGATTGCACGTCATTGCACAAAGGTTAGAAGGGGTACCGTATCCCCGGATAACATGTATGGATAGCGTACACATTCAAAATATATGTCTATACAGCATGAGGCAGGCTCAGACGGTGTTAGGCCCAGTATGGATTGCACGTCATTGCACAAAGGTTAGAAGGGGTACCGTATCCCCGGATAACATGTATGGATAGCGTACACATTCAAAATATATGTCTATACAGCATGAGGCAGGCTCAGACGGTGTTAGGCCCAGTATGGATTGCACGTCATTGCACAAAGGTTAGAAAGGGTACCGTATCCCCGGATAACATGTATGGATAGCGTACACATTCAAAATATATGTCTATACAGCATGAGGCAGGCTCAGACGGTGTTAGGCCCAGTATGGATTGCACGTCATTGCACAAAGGTTAGAAGGGGTACCGTATCCCCGGATAACATGTATGGATAGCGTACACATTCAAAATATATGTCTATACAGCATGAGGCAGGCTCAGACGGTGTTAGGCCCAGTATGGATTGCACGTCATTGCACAAAGGTTAGAAGGGGTACCGTATCCCCGGATAACATGTATGGATAGAGTACACATTCAAAATATATGTCTATACAGCATGAGGCAGGCTCAGACGGTGTTAGGCCCAGTATGGATTGCACGTCATTGCACAAAGGTTAGAAAGGGTACCGTATCCCCGGATAACATGTATGGATAGCGTACACATTCAAAATATATGTCTATACAGCATGAGGCAGGCTCAGACGGTGTTAGGCCCAGTATGGATTGCACGTCATTGCACAAAGGTTAGAAAGGGTACCGTATCCCTGGATAACATGTATGGATAGCGCACACATTCAAAATATATGTCTCAGGAGGCAGGCTCAGACGGTGTCAGGCACAGTATGGATTTGACGGCCCAGATTACACAGCGGAGGAGCAGGGAGAGGTAAAGATTGCAAATGCTGGGGCCCTGGCCAAGCAAGGGGGGCCCACTCGTGGGCGTCGGTACTGGCACTGGGCCCCTCATAGTACAGTGGTGTGTCTGACGGCGGGTGTGCACCACCACCGTCAGAGACACTTGATTGCACTATGAGGGACCCTGTGCCAGTGCCCGCGCCCAAGAGTCGGCCTACCCACCTGTCCAGGGCAACGGCACTCGCACGGTGTCGTGCGCTAGGTGGTGACCCCGGCCATGGGGGGGGAGGCAGCACAGTTAGGGAGTTTTAGAAAGTGGCATATGTTGATGTTGGACATTCAACTGATGCAAAAGGCGAAATAGGTGAAGCAAGCCATTTTTCTGTCACCCTATGTGTCATCAGGGGAAGGTGGGACAAAATCCTTGGAAACCCATGCGTGGTTCATTTTAATGAAGGTTAGATCATCCACATTTTGGGTTGACAGACGGGTCCTTTTTTCTGTCAGGATTGATCCAGCTGCACTGAAGACTCTTTCCGATAGCACACTTGCAGCTGGGCAAGCGAGCTCCTGTAAGGCATATTGTGCCAATTCAGGCCAGGTGTCCAGTTTAGCGGCCCAATAGTCAAAGGGGAATGACCTGTGTGGGAGAACATCGATATGGGAGGAAAAGTAGTTTGTAACCATAGTTGACAACTGCTGTCTCCTGTCACTTTCCATCGATTCAGTATTACCAGTTGTGTGAGCGGTATTTGAAAAATCAGTCCACAACATTGTCATGAAACCCCTGTCTCCAACGCCACTTCTGCTGTGTGCACCACGAACACCTCTGCCAAGCTGCCCCCGGCCCGTACGGCTCGTGTGAGAACCATCACCGCTGCTGTGTGCTGGGAATGCCTCAAGCAACCGATTTACCAGAGTTGCTTGTTTATTAGCCAATATTAGGTCAAGGTTCTCCTGTGGCATGATGTTTTGTAATTTGCCTTTATAGCGTGGATCCAGGATGCTGGCCAACCAGTAGTCGTCATCGTTCATCATTTTGGCAATGCGGGGGTCCCTTTTTAGGATCCGCAAGGCATAATCTGACATGTGGGCCAATGTTCCCGGTGTCAATGATGCACTGCGAGTGCTGGCTGGAGGAGCACTTTCTGGCAAATCCACATCCCTCCAGTCACGCACAAACCCTGTACCAGACCTTGCCACGCCAACATTTTCACTTGCCCCACGAGATGCATCCTCCTCCCCTAAGTAATCATCCCCATCATCCTCCTCCTCCTCTTCTTCCTCCACCTCGTCCAGGAGAGGTCCCTGAGCAGACAATGGCTGAATGTCATCAAGGATTCCCTCCTCCTCTTCCTCCTCATCAACATTGGCTGCAGACGCCTGCTCCTTAAGGTGCGTCAAAGTTTGCATGAGCAGACGCATAAGTGGGATGCTCATGCTTAGGATGGCGTCGTCTGCGCTTACCAGCCGTGTGCATTCCTCAAAACACTGAAGGACTTTACAAAGGTCTTTCAGCTTCGACCACTGCACGCCTGTCAACTCCATGTCTGCTCTCAAAGTGCCTGGCCGTGTATCCTCCCACAAATGCATTATGGCCTGCCTCTGCTCGCACAGCCGCTCCACCATGTGCAGGGTGGAGTTCCACCTTGTTGCAATGTCGATAATGAGGCGGTGGTTGGGAAGGTGGAGCAATCGCTGCAGCTTCTGCATACGAACGGAGTGTACAGGCGACCGGCGGATGTGCGCGCACAGTCTTCGCACCTTCTGGAGCAGGGCTGTTAACTCCGGATAATTTTTGAGGAAGCACTGCACCACCAGGTTCAAGGTGTGAGCCAAGCAAGGTATGTGGCTGAGTTTTGAAAGGGCTATGGCTGCCACAAAATTACGGCCGTTATCACTAACTACCTTGCCTGCCTCAAGATGTACACTGCCCAGCCATGACTCAGTTTGTCGCTTCAAGTACTCGGCCAGCACCTCGGCGGTGTGTCTGTCGCCCAAACACATCATCTGCAACACAGCCTGCTGACGCTTTCCACTAGCTGCTCGATAGGGGGACACCGTGTGCAACAGTGGCAGCTGCAGATGGAGTGCTCGTACGACTGCGCTCTGTGGACGAGCTGTCGCTTCTGGAGGAGGAGGAGGAGGGTCGAACGCCTACAGCCAACTGTTTCCTATACCGTGGGCTAGGCAGCACTGTCCCACCACCGCTGTCCCCTGTGGACCCTGCATCCACCACATTAACCCAGTGCGCAGTGATGGACACGTAACGGCCCTGGCCATGCCGACTGGACCATGCATCAGTTGTGAGGTGCACCTTTCCGCTCACTGACTGCTTGAGTGCATGGACAATGCGGTCTTTCACATGATGGTGGAGGGCTGGGATGGCTTTGCGAGAGAAGAAGTGGCGACTGGGTAGGTCATAGCGTGGTACTGCATAGGCCATGAGTTCGCGGAAAGCTGTGCTTTCCACCAACCGAAAGGGCATCATCTCAAACGAGATTAGTTTGGCAATGTGGGCGTTCAAACCCAGTGTACGCGGATGAGAGACTGAGTACTTTCTTGACCTACTCATAGTGTCTGGGAGGGTGAGCTGGACTTGAGAGCTGCATATGGTGGAAGTAGCGGTGGACAGGGCGGACTGAGAGAGGATTGATGATGGTGATGGAGTTGTTGTTCTTTCTGATGGCCTAGAATCAGTCTTTCGTTGATATAACAGTGGGATTCCCTGACTGCTGTGGCCTTGCAACGACACCTCAACATTTGCTGCTGTGCTAACCGGTGGGCTTACAGTGGGGGAAACAATGTAGCGTTGCTGACTACCTTCGTTGTGATCAGTTGCACATGTGGCACTTGAGGTTTGGTGTTGTGTCCACGCTTGCAAGTGCATGCTGGTTAAATGTCTAAGCATGCAACTGGTATTCAAATTTTTCAGATTTTTCCCTCGGCTAAAGGTCTTTGCGCACTTCTTACAGATAACCTTGGCCTGATCATGAGGATTTTGTTAAAAAAACTGCCACACTGCACTCTTCCTACTTTGGCAGACATTTTGCGGCCTAGCACGCTGTGATCTTTTGACCCTCTGGACAAGCTGTCCAGCAACTCTTTTGATGTTTGGAACCTGTCTTTGGAGTGCTCCGGGCCTGCCAGATAACAGCTGTTGCGATGTCGATGTCTGCTGTGGATGCTCCTCATCTGAGCTATTGGAAGCAGCACCCTCTTCCCCCAATGGATGCCAATCTGGGTCAACAACTGGGTCATCCATCACCTCCTCTTCTATGTCATGTGCACCTTTCTCTGTGTCACCGTGTATGGTGGTATAGTGTGCGGGAAGGGGCACCTGAGTCTCATCAGGGTCAAAATCTGGCTCTGTACACTGCGAGGACAATGTAGTGCTCTGAGTGAATGTACCAGCAGAATCATCCATCAGCGGCTGTGCATCAGTGCACTCCATGTCAGATTCATCTTGGCCTGGGTAATTCACCATTTGACTTGATAATCCAGGCATGGTATGTGAAAACAGCTCCATGGAGTAATCAGTAGTATGGCCTGCGTCTTCCTTCAATCTTGGTTGGGGTGAAGGACACAAGGAAAGGTGTGGTTCATGAACATGAGCCTCCAATGACGTCTCAGTGCTTTTACTTTTTACAACTGAAGAAGAGGAGGCGATAGAGCTGGAGGCTGAGTCAGCAATGTAAGACAAAACTTTTTCCTGATGCTCTGCCTTTAAAAGCGGTTTGCCAACTCCTAGAAAACTAAGCGTTCGAGTCCTTATGTAGCCAGACGATGACGCAGGGTCAGCACCTCCTGCATTCGGTCCTATTTTGCTCTTGCCACTACCATCAGATCCACCACCAACACCATCATTACCAGCTGCCAACCCCCGCCCAATTCCACGGCCTCTTCCAGCCTTCCTCATTTTTGGTAGAAATGTAGACAAAATCCAACAAACTATATAGTAATGTAAAACAAGGTACAAGGTGTCTATAGGACAGGGGAGTTTTAGAATTTCTGCACACACTTGTGGACAGTGGACACTTGTGGATTGTGTGCGGCCCACTGATATCTGAGCGCTATGTGACACGCTCGATGGCACAGCTGCCTGTGACCAAAGTGACGAGAGGATAATGGAGATTTTGAATCTCTGCGTACACTTGTGGACAGTGGACACTTGTGGATTGTGTGCGGCCCACTGATATCTGAGCACTATGTGACACGCTCGATGGCACAGCTGCCTGTGACCAAAGTGACGAGAGGATAATGGAGATTTTGAATCTCTGCGTACACTTTTGGACACTGAACACTTGTGGATTGTGTGCGGCCCACTGATATCTGAGCGCTATGTGACACGCTCGATGGCACAGCTGCCTGTGACCAAAGTGACGAGAGGATAATGGAGATTTTGAATCTCTGCGTACACTTGTGGACAGTGGACACTTGTGGATTGTGTGCGGCCCACTGATATCTGAGCGCTATGTGACACGCTCGATGGCACAGCTGCCTGTGACCAAAGTGACGAGAGGATAATGGAGATTTTGAATCTCTGCGTACACTTTTGGACACTGGACACTTGTGGATTGTGTGCGGCCCACTGATATCTGAGCGCTATGTGACACGCTCGATGGCACAGCTGCCTGTGACCAAAGTGACGAGAGGATAATGGAGATTTTGAATCTCTGCGTACACTTGTGGACAGTGGACACTTGTGGATTGTGTGCGGCCCACTGATATCTGAGCGCTATGTGACACGCTCGATGGCACAGCTGCCTGTGACCAAAGTGACGAGAGGATAATGGAGATTTTGAATCTCTGCGTACACTTTTGGACACTGGACACTTGTGGATTGTGTGTGGCCCACTGATATCTGAGCGCTATGTGACACGCTCGATGGCACAGCTGCCTGTGACCAAAGTGACGAGAGGATAATGGAGATTTTGGATCTCTGCGTACACTTGTGGACAGTGGACACTTGTGGATTGTGTGCGGCCCACTGATATCTGAGCCCTATGTGACACGCTCGATGGCACAGCTGCCTGTGACCAAAGTGACGAGAGGATAATGGAGATTTTGAATCTCTGCGTACACTTTTGGACACTGGACACTTGTGGATTGTGTGCGGCCCACTGATATCTGAGCGCTATGTGACACGCTCGATGGCACAGCTGCCTGTGACCAAAGTGACGAGAGGATAATGGAGATTTTGAATCTCTGCGTACACTTGTGGACAGTGGACACTTGTGTATTGTGTGCGGCCCACTGATATCTGAGCACTATGTGACACGCTCGATGGCACAGCTGCCTGTGACCAAAGTGACGAGAGGATAATGGAGATTTTGAATCTCTGCGTACACTTTTGGACACTGGACACTTGTGGATTGTGTGCGGCCCACTGATATCTGAGCGCTATGTGACACGCTCGATGGCACAGCTGCCTGTGACCAAAGTGACGAGAGGATAATGGAGATTTTGAATCTCTGCGTACACTTTTGGACACTGGACACTTGTGGATTGTGTGCGGCCCACTGATATCTGAGCGCTATGTGACACGCTCGATGGCACAGCTGCCTGTGACCAAAGTGACGAGAGGATAATGGAGATTTTGAATCTCTGCATACACTTTTGGACACTGGACACTTGTGGATTGTGTGCGGCCCACTGATATCTGAGCGCTATGTGACACGCTCGATGGCACAGCTGCCTGTGACCAAAGTGACGAGAGGATAATGGAGATTTTGAATCTCTGCGTACAGTTTTGGACACTGGACACTTGTGGATTGTGTGCGGCCCACTGATATCTGAGCGCTATGTGACACGCTCGATGGCACAGCTGCCTGTGACCAAAGTGACGAGAGGATAAGGGAGATTGGATTGCTTTTAAAAAAGCAGTTTGCGGAGCAGTGGGTAAACAGCAATGCCAGCGTGTCAGGAAGCCTTAAAAGGCAGCCCAACAACCAACACCACTGATACACCACAATATAGCCTCCCCTTGCACTGCACACACAGTGACTTGTGTGTTGTGCAGGCCAAATCGCTAGCAGCAGAAGCAGTTTTTTTGTCTTCTTCCCTGCCTAACGCTCTCCCTACAGAATCAGCAGCAACCTCTCCCTATACTAAGATCGGCAGAAGTAAGATGGCGGTCGGCGTGCACGCCCTTTTATACCCCCTGTGACGCCCACCAAAGCAAGCCAATCACTTGCATGCCCTTCTGAAAGATGGTGGTGACCCGTGCCTATGTCATCACGTTGCCCACAGTGTCCGTGGATCCTGATTGGCTGAAAAAGAGCGCAAAACAAACTTTTGAAACGCGACTTTGGCGCATAAGTCGCCGACCTCGTGGCCGACCTCATCCTAGGGTCGGGTTTCGTTTCATGAAACCCGACTTTGCCAAAAGTCGGCGACTTTTGAATTTTTTCGACCCGTTTCGCTTAACTCTAGTAATGACTAGTTCAGATGCAGCTGAAAATGAAGCTGCAAGTTTCTGACCAGCTTAAAAACTGTCTTTAACTCTTCTGCACCAAAGGAAACCAAATGAATTTAACATGGGACCCAAACACACAGGCTAAATGGAAGATTGGTGATTCACAATACACAGTGATCTTCTGCCCTCAGATAACCCAGGGGGATGTGACACACTTGTGACACCGACAGTAATTTGTCAACAAAGTTTCTTCATTAATAAGTACTTGAAAATATTATTTAAATCCAGAAATGGCTAAAAATGGGAGGGAATGAAGGGCTTGTTTTCGTTTTAGTTTGCTATACAATGTGCTGTTAAGATGAGATTTTTTCATCTGATTTAAAAAAAAAAGTCTCCAGACCAGACCCATAAATTAATTTATATCCAATGTCCAAGTTTCCACATCCAAGTTAATTGAAACCCTAAATTTAATGGCCAGAAATCTTAGCCCATTGATGAGATCTCAAAATAATTCAGGATTCCAGATAAGACCCAAAAATAATTCAGTCCCCTGTTAATGCCAAAACATTATTCAGACATTACACCAGGCAACAGAATTAATTTTCAATAGACAAAAGGTGAGTGGATCAACTTCCAATTTATGTGTCAAAGGACAGCTTGGACTCTTATTTCACTTACATCAAACACATTGCTCCCTAATGCGTCAGAAAAATAATAATGTATAAAGGAACAGAACACAAATAATAGGCACAGAAAAGAATGTTTTTTTTATAATGCATTCGTCTACATCAGTGTTCCCCAACTCCAATCCTCAAGACCCACCAACAGTGCATGTTTTAGGATTTACTTAATATTACACAGGTTATTGAATTATCACCTGGGCAACACTGCGGAAATCCTGAAATCATGATCTTTTGATGGCTCTTGAGGAATGTAGTTTGTGAACGCTCCCCAACATCCTATACTTTTTTTTTTTTTACCTCCGGCCTGATGAAGGGTACATTACCTGAAACACGTGTTTTACTTCACCTCATATTGTAATAATGTTTTTCGATGCGAGGGCTAAAAAGGAAAAAGCATTTAAAAAATAATACTTTGTGCCTGTTCTTGCTGTGTTAGGCTAGTTTCACACTAGCGTTACCGGGTGCAGCGTACGGCCGCCGCTAAGCTCCGCCCCAAGCTGTGCCACTCTGGTCAGCTTCTCCTCTGATCGCATGACGCTGCATGCGATCAGCGTACCCTATATTTAGTGTTGGGTAGGCTGGCATGATTTTGCCACGCTTGCGCCCTTTTGGCGCTGCGCCGAGCACTCAAAAATGCAACACAGTGCGTTTGGCGCACGCCGGCGCAGTGCCAAAAGTGCGCATTTGCCATCAAAAGTGTACCAGCGCACGGCCAGCGTACCCAACGCTAAATATAGGGTACGCTGATCGCATGTAGCGCCATGCGATAAGAGGAGGAGCTGACCGGAGGGGGCACGGCCGGGGCGGAGCTTAGCAGCGGCCATGCGCTGCGCCCGGTGACGCTAGTGTGAAACTAGCCTTATTCCTTTATACAGTATTCATTTTCTAACATTAGTTTAGTCAAGATGAAACATGAAAATTAATTCAAGCCTAACAAAAAAACCCATAAATGATTGACACCTAAAATCGGGTCCCAAAGTGTGCTACACAGTTATAATGATTGCAGGCATTTTGATATTATTGTGCTTGTTATAACATAATTGGGAATGTTGGGAGAGAATTAACTTTGCTGTCAATGTAATACATTATTAGGGCATGGGAAATAAGTATAACTTAAAGCTGCGTAAAATCTTTTAGGGTCTATTTATGCTCTGCAGGAGTTTGACAGGTAGTTCACTGACCGTCCTAAACTATGGCTTGTGATAAACTGATATAATATGGCAGCGAGCTAAGGCAAATGAGTTTATTGATATAATTGTATGATTGACTCTTTAGAAAAAGTCACTTACATTGTAAACCATTATTTGTAGAAACTCACTTGCACTGTATAAACTCACTTGCACTTAATCGGTTTACCCGCTAATACCAGTTAAACCGGTCTTACCTCTAAACTTGGCTCACTTTTCCTTATCAGGATGACACAACAGCCACCTTCACTCAAGAACTCGAATCACCTGTTGCTGCGTTTTGTGATTATTACAGTTAGCACTACTATTCCCTCTGAGACTTCACAAAGAGCAAGTTGGAAAGTTAGAAATATTGATGGTGCTCCTGTAAGATCAAGCAGGAATGCGGAATGCAGTGAGAAATAGGATGCAGATCAAGAGTTAAACAGTATTTAATACAGGGAATACGCCGCGCAGGTAGAGAATAAGGGAGGTATCGAGGTTAAGGTTCAAAACGAGAATAAGTGTTCAATAAATGGGTAATTTTATCAGTCTGATGTTTCCAGAGGATGGAGACTTGGAGATCCCGTGGTGGTGCTGTAAGTGACGCGTGAAGTCTCTGGCCTGGTTCTGTGAGGCACTGTCTCCTGACAGCCGCGATGTATCCTGGCTC
Organism: Dendrobates tinctorius; assembly: GCF_039654945.1. Taxonomy (NCBI): domain Eukaryota; kingdom Metazoa; phylum Chordata; class Amphibia; order Anura; family Dendrobatidae; genus Dendrobates; species Dendrobates tinctorius. The sequence goes on along the minus strand of NW_027361761.1, from coordinate 13,646,164 downwards.
TCCTAGGTGCAGCCTTGTAGTTCCAGAGCGAAGTGTCCATGGAGGAGGCGTCTGTGGCGCCAGTGTAGAAGGATGGAGGTCAGCGGCGGGGACCGGGGATATGCTGGACGACTCTATGTGTTTCCCCCGGTCAGGCCTACAGCACACACCATCTACAGTCAGAGGGATGGTACGGGACGTCTCCCCAGTATCGGAGATGAGCGGGACCCACTGCCACGCGCTGCTCACAGTCTGCCTGAGCGTATGATGATAGTGGGCAATGTGGCCTGGTCTCCTGGTGTCATGCTGCGGAGAGTGAGTCAACTTTCTGCTGCGCACTCTGTCTTCCTACCAAAGATCCTGCTTTTGCATGCTCCATCCCTTTTATATCTGACCCGTCCCCTGCAGTCAGGGGCAAAGGTCTGTCCAGGTCAGAAAATGCTCCCCCCGGCAACAATGGTACTGATACAAGGGAGGTACCACTAGCCCGGTCCATCTCCCTACACTCCGTCTACTGAGCTCTATCTAGGTTTCTCGCATCCGGGGCAAAAATACAGTTTGGCTCCTCCACCCCTAGTCATAATGTGATTGCTTTTTCATATGCCAGTTGCTTACTTAGTCATGTGCCAAAGAGCTGCTCTCCCTATTTTTGTCAATGTTCAGTGAAAAACTGGAAAAAAAAAGCAAGAAGAAAAGCTCGTTGTCACATGAACATAAGTATGAAAATCGCATATAAGTGAAGCTGACATGCGATAACTGCTGAAACCAGCAAGCAGACCTGAATCTTGACAGTGAGTATATTACACGCTTTTAGGATTTGCTTGATACAGGACTTATTTTTTTTAATTAAATGGTTTGTCCAGGTTTGTGATGAAAGATTACAGTCACTCTAGGTGACCGCAAGCTTCTAAATTCTCACAGCACGTGCACTGCACACTTTTAGAATTCTCCCATAATGGCGGCAAGAGAGGACGGTCATGGGAGCGCAAGTATATGATTTGCATACTTCCAGTCACATTCCAACTAGATGTGTCCAGTCTCGCTCAATTCATTTTCATTGAGCGAGGCCATGTACGTCTACTCGGTATATGACTGCATTTATGCAAATCACATCCACTATGCTGTAACATCTGGCCACTGCAAGTTTGATACTGCATACTGCACAATTAGTGATCATGCACACATACATGTGCTGGTTCCCTCAAAGTCTGGTTCCCATGATCCTTCTCCCACACTGATTGTTCCCTACTTCTCCCACAGACTGATTTTTATTCAATATTCCATTTGTCTTCGGAAATGATGCAGATTTAAACAAATGCCCATATGAATGCCACATTAGTTTTGATAGCCATACACATTTTCACATATACTTTTCTCAACCACAAAATGCAAGTAATGGCAGTTAAAATAAAACACTTTCCCCTTCTTACCCCACCTATATCTTCCTGTAGAGTCTCATTGCTTCCTGTACAGTCCATTTTGTTCCAGTCACATCTTAGTATGGTGAATAGTATTAAAGGGTTTTTCTACAAATTTTTAATATTATTACTAATGGAACCATGCTCAATTTAGAACTGATGGCCATGACATCTATCCATCTGTCATCTCAACTGTCTGCTTCACCTAATCTCTGACCTCAGCAGACACAGGCCAAATATGAACAAAATTCAGACATAATGACCAGCCCATTTATTGCCACCACATTGTAACCAAATAGTACCACATACAAGAGACAAACACCACCACACTGTGACCAGAGCACAAACCACAGAGTGACCAAATAATACCACATACAATGGACAAATGTAACCACACCATTACCAGATTACATATTACCAGTAGAGATGGGTGGACACCTGGATGTTCGGGTCTGGCGGGTTCGGCCGAACAGTTACAAAAAGTTCGGTTTTAGGTACTCTAAATTATTCATATATTTAGGGGAAAAAATTAGGTATGTTTAGCAATTTTGAAAGTGAAGAAACTACGACTTCTAAACTTGTAGTGAAAAAAGTAACCCTTTTTTGGGGTCCCTTAACGAGGTTGCTATTCATAAAACCAGGAAATAATTAGAAAGACTTTGTATCAAGCCTTCCAAAAATTATCCTTTTTTTCAGGGAGCAGGGACTGGCTGGCTGTTTTAAAGATAAAGAAGCAATGGCATGTTGTCAATAAGTCTTAAAAAAATAGCGCTATTTTATCAGGTGATAAATGTTTTAATACCTTCAAGAATGCAGAAGGGTGTATGGGTCGTGTGGCTGTGCAGTAGTTGTGGCATGTGTGTCTCCAGAAGCAGCATGGTAGACAATTAAAAATGGCAGGCGAGATTTTTGGCAGTGTAAGGTCAGCAACATGCGATCAGTTGGCATTTGCTTGGAGAAATTTTTGCAGAGTAGATAACATCGCTTATCCTGATCATGGACTAATGTGGGCTCCCATTCAAAAGTAGAACTTTTGCCATTTTGTTTTTATAGCAACAAACTAAAAGCAAGGCTACCCAACAGTCAACCCTTTACTTAATAGTAACAATACCATCCAACATCCAGCCTGCTCTGCTAGCCAGAAAGACCGATGAACCTGACCCACTGGATCATTTTCATCAACTGTTGCAATGGTTGGTTCCCAAGGCCAGCATCGTCATCACTAGAGTTGAGCGACTTTTGGTTTTTTAGGGTCGCGTTTCGTTTCGTGAAACCTGACTTTTCCAAAAGTCGGGTCGAGCAAGATCGTCCGATTATAGGGAAAAGTCGGGGTCGTCCCGAAACACGAAACCCAATGTAAGTCAATGGGGAATAAAAGTCGGCAGTGAGAGGAGGACAGGAAACACACCTACAGTGCTCATTTGAATGCCAAAAGCATCAATTCTTCTTACTTAAGCTTGTCAACCTTAATTAACTTCATAATACAAGTTACGCACTGAAAAATGGGGGTTATTTGGCTAAAGTTGTGGGGGGGGAGGGCTGGCTGCAGGTTTTCATGTGCCCTGGGCGAAAGAGCGCCCCTTTAACACATACCACAACTCATCATGCTCCGATACGGCGGAGAAATAGCGGTATAGTACAATGAAAAATACCTCACTTTTTACATCTCATGACGAGGCCCATCTATTTCTCCATACAAAATCATTGGTCCCATATAATGTTTGAAACAGTATATGATGAGCTCCACATAATGCTACAGTATATGTTGGTCCCCATGGATGAAGCTCCACTGTCTTATGGGCCCAAATAATGCTCCAAACATAATGGGCCCCATTTCTAATGCTCTAGTGTATAATGGGCCCTGTAAATGCTGCTCCAGTGTCTGATGTCCACCTTTGGAATGTTCCAGTGTATGGTGGGCCCCATCTATCATTCTCCAGAGTATAGTGCTCCCCAAAAATTGCTGTCCCAACATAGAAAACAATCAAATAAGTCTCCTCGCTAGGGAATCCCTGTACTTGTCTGGACAGGTGCTGTAGCTTGCTTAACAGCTCGCCAGCCGTTCTCACGCCCAGTATGGATTGCACGTCATTGCACAAAGGTTAGAAGGGGTACCGTATCCCCGGATAACATGTATGGATAGCGTACACATTCAAAATATATGTCTATACAGCATGAGGCAGGCTCAGACGGTGTTAGGCCCAGTATGGATTGCACGTCATTGCACAAAGGTTAGAAGGGGTACCGTATCCCCGGATAACATGTATGGATAGCGTACACATTCAAAATATATGTCTATACAGCATGAGGCAGGCTCAGACGGTGTTAGGCCCAGTATGGATTGCACGTCATTGCACAAAGGTTAGAAAGGGTACCGTATCCCCGGATAACATGTATGGATAGCGTACACATTCAAAATATATGTCTATACAGCATGAGGCAGGCTCAGATGGTGTTAGGCCCAGTATGGATTACACGTCATTGCACAAAGGTTAGAAGGGGTACCGTATCCCCGGATAACATGTATGGATAGCGTACACATTCAAAATATATGTCTATACAGCATGAGGCAGGCTCAGACGGTGTTAGGCCCAGTATGGATTGCACGTCATTGCACAAAGGTTAGAAGGGGTACCTTATCCCCGGATAACATGTATTGATAGCGTACACATTCAAAATATATGTCTATACAGCATGAGGCAGGCTCAGACGGTGTTAGGCCCAGTATGGATTGCACGTGATTGCACAAAGGTTAGAAAGGGTACCGTATCCCTGGATAACATGTATGGATAGCGTACACATTCAAAATATATGTCTATACAGCATGAGGCAGGCTCAGACGGTGTTAGGCCCAGTATGGATTGCACGTCATTGCACAAAGGTTAGAAGGGGTACCGTATCCCCGGATAACATGTATGGATAGCATACACATTCAAAATATATGTCTATACAGCATGAGGCAGGCTCAGATGGTGTTAGGCCCAGTATGGATTGCACGTCATTGCACAAAGGTTAGAAGGGGTACCGTATCCCCGGATAACATGTATGGATAGCGTACACATTCAAAATATATGTCTATACAGCATGAGGCAGGCTCAGACGGTGTTAGGCCCAGTATGGATTGCACGTCATTGCACAAAGGTTAGAAGGGGTACCGTATCCCCGGATAACATGTATGGATAGCGTACACATTCAAAATATATGTCTATACAGCATGAGGCAGGCTCAGACGGTGTTAGGCCCAGTATGGATTGCACGTCATTGCACAAAGGTTAGAAGGGGTACCGTATCCCCGGATAACATGTATGGATAGCGTACACATTCAAAATATATGTCTATACAGCATAAGGCAGGCTCAGACGGTGTTAGGCCCAGTATGGATTGCACGTCATTGCACAAAGGTTAGAAGGGGTACCGTATCCCCGGATAACATGTATGGATAGCGTACACATTCAAAATATATGTCTATACAGCATGAGGCAGGCTCAGACGGTGTTAGGCCCAGTATGGATTGCACGTCATTGCACAAAGGTTAGAAGGGGTACCGTATCCCCGGATAACATGTATGGATAGCGTACACATTCAAAATATATGTCTATACAGCATGAGGCAGGCTCAGACGGTGTTAGGCCCAGTATGGATTGCACGTCATTGCACAAAGGTTAGAAAGGGTACCGTATCCCCGGATAACATGTATGGATAGCGTACACATTCAAAATATATGTCTATACAGCATGAGGCAGGCTCAGACGGTGTTAGGCCCAGTATGGATTGCACGTCATTGCACAAAGGTTAGAAGGGGTACCGTATCCCCGGATAACATGTATGGATAGCGTACACATTCAAAATATATGTCTATACAGCATGAGGCAGGCTCAGACGGTGTTAGGCCCAGTATGGATTGCACGTCATTGCACAAAGGTTAGAAGGGGTACCGTATCCCCGGATAACATGTATGGATAGCGTACACATTCAAAATATATGTCTATACAGCATAAGGCAGGCTCAGACGGTGTTAGGCCCAGTATGGATTGCACGTCATTGCACAAAGGTTAGAAGGGGTACCGTATCCCCGGATAACATGTATGGATAGCGTACACATTCAAAATATATGTCTATACAGCATGAGGCAGGCTCAGACGGTGTTAGGCCCAGTATGGATTGCACGTCATTGCACAAAGGTTAGAAGGGGTACCGTATCCCCGGATAACATGTATGGATAGCGTACACATTCAAAATATATGTCTATACAGCATAAGGCAGGCTCAGACGGTGTTAGGCCCAGTATGGATTGCACGTCATTGCACAAAGGTTAGAAGGGGTACCGTATCCCCGGATAACATGTATGGATAGCGTACACATTCAAAATATATGTCTATACAGCATGAGGCAGGCTCAGACGGTGTTAGGCCCAGTATGGATTGCACGTCATTGCACAAAGGTTAGAAGGGGTACCGTATCCCCGGATAACATGTATGGATAGCGTACACATTCAAAATATATGTCTATACAGCATGAGGCAGGCTCAGACGGTGTTAGGCCCAGTATGGATTGCACGTGATTGCACAAAGGTTAGAAAGGGTACCGTATCCCTGGATAACATGTATGGATAGCGTACACATTCAAAATATATGTCTATACAGCATGAGGCAGGCTCAGACGGTGTTAGGCCCAGTATGGATTGCACGTCATTGCACAAAGGTTAGAAGGGGTACCGTATCCCCGGATAACATGTATGGATAGCATACACATTCAAAATATATGTCTATACAGCATGAGGCAGGCTCAGATGGTGTTAGGCCCAGTATGGATTGCACGTCATTGCACAAAGGTTAGAAGGGGTACCGTATCCCCGGATAACATGTATGGATAGCGTACACATTCAAAATATATGTCTATACAGCATGAGGCAGGCTCAGACGGTGTTAGGCCCAGTATGGATTGCACGTCATTGCACAAAGGTTAGAAGGGGTACCGTATCCCCGGATAACATGTATGGATAGCGTACACATTCAAAATATATGTCTATACAGCATGAGGCAGGCTCAGACGGTGTTAGGCCCAGTATGGATTGCACGTCATTGCACAAAGGTTAGAAGGGGTACCGTATCCCCGGATAACATGTATGGATAGCGTACACATTCAAAATATATGTCTATACAGCATAAGGCAGGCTCAGACGGTGTTAGGCCCAGTATGGATTGCACGTCATTGCACAAAGGTTAGAAGGGGTACCGTATCCCCGGATAACATGTATGGATAGCGTACACATTCAAAATATATGTCTATACAGCATGAGGCAGGCTCAGACGGTGTTAGGCCCAGTATGGATTGCACGTCATTGCACAAAGGTTAGAAGGGGTACCGTATCCCCGGATAACATGTATGGATAGCGTACACATTCAAAATATATGTCTATACAGCATGAGGCAGGCTCAGACGGTGTTAGGCCCAGTATGGATTGCACGTCATTGCACAAAGGTTAGAAAGGGTACCGTATCCCCGGATAACATGTATGGATAGCGTACACATTCAAAATATATGTCTATACAGCATGAGGCAGGCTCAGACGGTGTTAGGCCCAGTATGGATTGCACGTCATTGCACAAAGGTTAGAAGGGGTACCGTATCCCCGGATAACATGTATGGATAGCGCACACATTCAAAATATATGTCTCAGGAGGCAGGCTCAGACGGTGTCAGGCACAGTATGGATTTGACGGCCCAGATTACACAGCGGAGGAGCAGGGAGAGGTAAAGATTGCAAATGCTGGGGCCCTGGCCAAGCAAGGGGGGCCCACTCGTGGGCGTCGGTACTGGCACTGGGCCCCTCATAGTACAGTGGTGTGTCTGACGGCGGGTGTGCACCACCACCGTCAGAGACACTTGATTGCACTATGAGGGACCCTGTGCCAGTGCCCGCGCCCAAGAGTCGGCCTACCCACCTGTCCAGGGCAACGGCACTCGCACGGTGTCGTGCGCTAGGTGGTGACCCCGGCCATGGGGGGGGAGGCAGCACAGTTAGGGAGTTTTAGAAAGTGGCATATGTTGATGTTGGACATTCAACTGATGCAAAAGGCGAAATAGGTGAAGCAAGCCATTTTTCTGTCACCCTATGTGTCATCAGGGGAAGGTGGGACAAAATCCTTGGAAACCCATGCGTGGTTCATTTTAATGAAGGTTAGATCATCCACATTTTGGGTTGACAGACGGGTCCTTTTTTCTGTCAGGATTGATCCAGCTGCACTGAAGACTCTTTCCGATAGCACACTTGCAGCTGGGCAAGCGAGCTCCTGTAAGGCATATTGTGCCAATTCAGGCCAGGTGTCCAGTTTAGCGGCCCAATAGTCAAAGGGGAATGACCTGTGTGGGAGAACATCGATATGGGAGGAAAAGTAGTTTGTAACCATAGTTGACAACTGCTGTCTCCTGTCACTTTCCATCGATTCAGTATTACCAGTTGTGTGAGCGGTATTTGAAAAATCAGTCCACAACATTGTCATGAAACCCCTGTCTCCAACGCCACTTCTGCTGTGTGCACCACGAACACCTCTGCCAAGCTGCCCCCGGCCCGTACGGCTCGTGTGAGAACCATCACCGCTGCTGTGTGCTGGGAATGCCTCAAGCAACCGATTTACCAGAGTTGCTTGTTTATTAGCCAATATTAGGTCAAGGTTCTCCTGTGGCATGATGTTTTGTAATTTGCCTTTATAGCGTGGATCCAGGATGCTGGCCAACCAGTAGTCGTCATCGTTCATCATTTTGGCAATGCGGGGGTCCCTTTTTAGGATCCGCAAGGCATAATCTGACATGTGGGCCAATGTTCCCGGTGTCAATGATGCACTGCGAGTGCTGGCTGGAGGAGCACTTTCTGGCAAATCCACATCCCTCCAGTCACGCACAAACCCTGTACCAGACCTTGCCACGCCAACATTTTCACTTGCCCCACGAGATGCATCCTCCTCCCCTAAGTAATCATCCCCATCATCCTCCTCCTCCTCTTCTTCCTCCACCTCGTCCAGGAGAGGTCCCTGAGCAGACAATGGCTGAATGTCATCAAGGATTCCCTCCTCCTCTTCCTCCTCATCAACATTGGCTGCAGACGCCTGCTCCTTAAGGTGCGTCAAAGTTTGCATGAGCAGACGCATAAGTGGGATGCTCATGCTTAGGATGGCGTCGTCTGCGCTTACCAGCCGTGTGCATTCCTCAAAACACTGAAGGACTTTACAAAGGTCTTTCAGCTTCGACCACTGCACGCCTGTCAACTCCATGTCTGCTCTCAAAGTGCCTGGCCGTGTATCCTCCCACAAATGCATTATGGCCTGCCTCTGCTCGCACAGCCGCTCCACCATGTGCAGGGTGGAGTTCCACCTTGTTGCAATGTCGATAATGAGGCGGTGGTTGGGAAGGTGGAGCAATCGCTGCAGCTTCTGCATACGAACGGAGTGTACAGGCGACCGGCGGATGTGCGCGCACAGTCTTCGCACCTTCTGGAGCAGGGCTGTTAACTCCGGATAATTTTTGAGGAAGCACTGCACCACCAGGTTCAAGGTGTGAGCCAAGCAAGGTATGTGGCTGAGTTTTGAAAGGGCTATGGCTGCCACAAAATTACGGCCGTTATCACTAACTACCTTGCCTGCCTCAAGATGTACACTGCCCAGCCATGACTCAGTTTGTCGCTTCAAGTACTCGGCCAGCACCTCGGCGGTGTGTCTGTCGCCCAAACACATCATCTGCAACACAGCCTGCTGACGCTTTCCACTAGCTGCTCGATAGGGGGACACCGTGTGCAACAGTGGCAGCTGCAGATGGAGTGCTCGTACGACTGCGCTCTGTGGACGAGCTGTCGCTTCTGGAGGAGGAGGAGGAGGGTCGAACGCCTACAGCCAACTGTTTCCTATACCGTGGGCTAGGCAGCACTGTCCCACCACCGCTGTCCCCTGTGGACCCTGCATCCACCACATTAACCCAGTGCGCAGTGATGGACACGTAACGGCCCTGGCCATGCCGACTGGACCATGCATCAGTTGTGAGGTGCACCTTTCCGCTCACTGACTGCTTGAGTGCATGGACAATGCGGTCTTTCACATGATGGTGGAGGGCTGGGATGGCTTTGCGAGAGAAGAAGTGGCGACTGGGTAGGTCATAGCGTGGTACTGCATAGGCCATGAGTTCGCGGAAAGCTGTGCTTTCCACCAACCGAAAGGGCATCATCTCAAACGAGATTAGTTTGGCAATGTGGGCGTTCAAACCCAGTGTACGCGGATGAGAGACTGAGTACTTTCTTGACCTACTCATAGTGTCTGGGAGGGTGAGCTGGACTTGAGAGCTGCATATGGTGGAAGTAGCGGTGGACAGGGCGGACTGAGAGAGGATTGATGATGGTGATGGAGTTGTTGTTCTTTCTGATGGCCTAGAATCAGTCTTTCGTTGATATAACAGTGGGATTCCCTGACTGCTGTGGCCTTGCAACGACACCTCAACATTTGCTGCTGTGCTAACCGGTGGGCTTACAGTGGGGGAAACAATGTAGCGTTGCTGACTACCTTCGTTGTGATCAGTTGCACATGTGGCACTTGAGGTTTGGTGTTGTGTCCACGCTTGCAAGTGCATGCTGGTTAAATGTCTAAGCATGCAACTGGTATTCAAATTTTTCAGATTTTTCCCTCGGCTAAAGGTCTTTGCGCACTTCTTACAGATAACCTTGGCCTGATCATGAGGATTTTGTTAAAAAAACTGCCACACTGCACTCTTCCTACTTTGGCAGACATTTTGCGGCCTAGCACGCTGTGATCTTTTGACCCTCTGGACAAGCTGTCCAGCAACTCTTTTGATGTTTGGAACCTGTCTTTGGAGTGCTCCGGGCCTGCCAGATAACAGCTGTTGCGATGTCGATGTCTGCTGTGGATGCTCCTCATCTGAGCTATTGGAAGCAGCACCCTCTTCCCCCAATGGATGCCAATCTGGGTCAACAACTGGGTCATCCATCACCTCCTCTTCTATGTCATGTGCACCTTTCTCTGTGTCACCGTGTATGGTGGTATAGTGTGCGGGAAGGGGCACCTGAGTCTCATCAGGGTCAAAATCTGGCTCTGTACACTGCGAGGACAATGTAGTGCTCTGAGTGAATGTACCAGCAGAATCATCCATCAGCGGCTGTGCATCAGTGCACTCCATGTCAGATTCATCTTGGCCTGGGTAATTCACCATTTGACTTGATAATCCAGGCATGGTATGTGAAAACAGCTCCATGGAGTAATCAGTAGTATGGCCTGCGTCTTCCTTCAATCTTGGTTGGGGTGAAGGACACAAGGAAAGGTGTGGTTCATGAACATGAGCCTCCAATGACGTCTCAGTGCTTTTACTTTTTACAACTGAAGAAGAGGAGGCGATAGAGCTGGAGGCTGAGTCAGCAATGTAAGACAAAACTTTTTCCTGATGCTCTGCCTTTAAAAGCGGTTTGCCAACTCCTAGAAAACTAAGCGTTCGAGTCCTTATGTAGCCAGACGATGACGCAGGGTCAGCACCTCCTGCATTCGGTCCTATTTTGCTCTTGCCACTACCATCAGATCCACCACCAACACCATCATTACCAGCTGCCAACCCCCGCCCAATTCCACGGCCTCTTCCAGCCTTCCTCATTTTTGGTAGAAATGTAGACAAAATCCAACAAACTATATAGTAATGTAAAACAAGGTACAAGGTGTCTATAGGACAGGGGAGTTTTAGAATTTCTGCACACACTTGTGGACAGTGGACACTTGTGGATTGTGTGCGGCCCACTGATATCTGAGCGCTATGTGACACGCTCGATGGCACAGCTGCCTGTGACCAAAGTGACGAGAGGATAATGGAGATTTTGAATCTCTGCGTACACTTGTGGACAGTGGACACTTGTGGATTGTGTGCGGCCCACTGATATCTGAGCACTATGTGACACGCTCGATGGCACAGCTGCCTGTGACCAAAGTGACGAGAGGATAATGGAGATTTTGAATCTCTGCGTACACTTTTGGACACTGAACACTTGTGGATTGTGTGCGGCCCACTGATATCTGAGCGCTATGTGACACGCTCGATGGCACAGCTGCCTGTGACCAAAGTGACGAGAGGATAATGGAGATTTTGAATCTCTGCGTACACTTGTGGACAGTGGACACTTGTGGATTGTGTGCGGCCCACTGATATCTGAGCGCTATGTGACACGCTCGATGGCACAGCTGCCTGTGACCAAAGTGACGAGAGGATAATGGAGATTTTGAATCTCTGCGTACACTTTTGGACACTGGACACTTGTGGATTGTGTGCGGCCCACTGATATCTGAGCGCTATGTGACACGCTCGATGGCACAGCTGCCTGTGACCAAAGTGACGAGAGGATAATGGAGATTTTGAATCTCTGCGTACACTTGTGGACAGTGGACACTTGTGGATTGTGTGCGGCCCACTGATATCTGAGCGCTATGTGACACGCTCGATGGCACAGCTGCCTGTGACCAAAGTGACGAGAGGATAATGGAGATTTTGAATCTCTGCGTACACTTTTGGACACTGGACACTTGTGGATTGTGTGTGGCCCACTGATATCTGAGCGCTATGTGACACGCTCGATGGCACAGCTGCCTGTGACCAAAGTGACGAGAGGATAATGGAGATTTTGGATCTCTGCGTACACTTGTGGACAGTGGACACTTGTGGATTGTGTGCGGCCCACTGATATCTGAGCCCTATGTGACACGCTCGATGGCACAGCTGCCTGTGACCAAAGTGACGAGAGGATAATGGAGATTTTGAATCTCTGCGTACACTTTTGGACACTGGACACTTGTGGATTGTGTGCGGCCCACTGATATCTGAGCGCTATGTGACACGCTCGATGGCACAGCTGCCTGTGACCAAAGTGACGAGAGGATAATGGAGATTTTGAATCTCTGCGTACACTTGTGGACAGTGGACACTTGTGTATTGTGTGCGGCCCACTGATATCTGAGCACTATGTGACACGCTCGATGGCACAGCTGCCTGTGACCAAAGTGACGAGAGGATAATGGAGATTTTGAATCTCTGCGTACACTTTTGGACACTGGACACTTGTGGATTGTGTGCGGCCCACTGATATCTGAGCGCTATGTGACACGCTCGATGGCACAGCTGCCTGTGACCAAAGTGACGAGAGGATAATGGAGATTTTGAATCTCTGCGTACACTTTTGGACACTGGACACTTGTGGATTGTGTGCGGCCCACTGATATCTGAGCGCTATGTGACACGCTCGATGGCACAGCTGCCTGTGACCAAAGTGACGAGAGGATAATGGAGATTTTGAATCTCTGCATACACTTTTGGACACTGGACACTTGTGGATTGTGTGCGGCCCACTGATATCTGAGCGCTATGTGACACGCTCGATGGCACAGCTGCCTGTGACCAAAGTGACGAGAGGATAATGGAGATTTTGAATCTCTGCGTACAGTTTTGGACACTGGACACTTGTGGATTGTGTGCGGCCCACTGATATCTGAGCGCTATGTGACACGCTCGATGGCACAGCTGCCTGTGACCAAAGTGACGAGAGGATAAGGGAGATTGGATTGCTTTTAAAAAAGCAGTTTGCGGAGCAGTGGGTAAACAGCAATGCCAGCGTGTCAGGAAGCCTTAAAAGGCAGCCCAACAACCAACACCACTGATACACCACAATATAGCCTCCCCTTGCACTGCACACACAGTGACTTGTGTGTTGTGCAGGCCAAATCGCTAGCAGCAGAAGCAGTTTTTTTGTCTTCTTCCCTGCCTAACGCTCTCCCTACAGAATCAGCAGCAACCTCTCCCTATACTAAGATCGGCAGAAGTAAGATGGCGGTCGGCGTGCACGCCCTTTTATACCCCCTGTGACGCCCACCAAAGCAAGCCAATCACTTGCATGCCCTTCTGAAAGATGGTGGTGACCCGTGCCTATGTCATCACGTTGCCCACAGTGTCCGTGGATCCTGATTGGCTGAAAAAGAGCGCAAAACAAACTTTTGAAACGCGACTTTGGCGCATAAGTCGCCGACCTCGTGGCCGACCTCATCCTAGGGTCGGGTTTCGTTTCATGAAACCCGACTTTGCCAAAAGTCGGCGACTTTTGAATTTTTTCGACCCGTTTCGCTTAACTCTAGTAATGACTAGTTCAGATGCAGCTGAAAATGAAGCTGCAAGTTTCTGACCAGCTTAAAAACTGTCTTTAACTCTTCTGCACCAAAGGAAACCAAATGAATTTAACATGGGACCCAAACACACAGGCTAAATGGAAGATTGGTGATTCACAATACACAGTGATCTTCTGCCCTCAGATAACCCAGGGGGATGTGACACACTTGTGACACCGACAGTAATTTGTCAACAAAGTTTCTTCATTAATAAGTACTTGAAAATATTATTTAAATCCAGAAATGGCTAAAAATGGGAGGGAATGAAGGGCTTGTTTTCGTTTTAGTTTGCTATACAATGTGCTGTTAAGATGAGATTTTTTCATCTGATTTAAAAAAAAAAGTCTCCAGACCAGACCCATAAATTAATTTATATCCAATGTCCAAGTTTCCACATCCAAGTTAATTGAAACCCTAAATTTAATGGCCAGAAATCTTAGCCCATTGATGAGATCTCAAAATAATTCAGGATTCCAGATAAGACCCAAAAATAATTCAGTCCCCTGTTAATGCCAAAACATTATTCAGACATTACACCAGGCAACAGAATTAATTTTCAATAGACAAAAGGTGAGTGGATCAACTTCCAATTTATGTGTCAAAGGACAGCTTGGACTCTTATTTCACTTACATCAAACACATTGCTCCCTAATGCGTCAGAAAAATAATAATGTATAAAGGAACAGAACACAAATAATAGGCACAGAAAAGAATGTTTTTTTTATAATGCATTCGTCTACATCAGTGTTCCCCAACTCCAATCCTCAAGACCCACCAACAGTGCATGTTTTAGGATTTACTTAATATTACACAGGTTATTGAATTATCACCTGGGCAACACTGCGGAAATCCTGAAATCATGATCTTTTGATGGCTCTTGAGGAATGTAGTTTGTGAACGCTCCCCAACATCCTATACTTTTTTTTTTTTTACCTCCGGCCTGATGAAGGGTACATTACCTGAAACACGTGTTTTACTTCACCTCATATTGTAATAATGTTTTTCGATGCGAGGGCTAAAAAGGAAAAAGCATTTAAAAAATAATACTTTGTGCCTGTTCTTGCTGTGTTAGGCTAGTTTCACACTAGCGTTACCGGGTGCAGCGTACGGCCGCCGCTAAGCTCCGCCCCAAGCTGTGCCACTCTGGTCAGCTTCTCCTCTGATCGCATGACGCTGCATGCGATCAGCGTACCCTATATTTAGTGTTGGGTAGGCTGGCATGATTTTGCCACGCTTGCGCCCTTTTGGCGCTGCGCCGAGCACTCAAAAATGCAACACAGTGCGTTTGGCGCACGCCGGCGCAGTGCCAAAAGTGCGCATTTGCCATCAAAAGTGTACCAGCGCACGGCCAGCGTACCCAACGCTAAATATAGGGTACGCTGATCGCATGTAGCGCCATGCGATAAGAGGAGGAGCTGACCGGAGGGGGCACGGCCGGGGCGGAGCTTAGCAGCGGCCATGCGCTGCGCCCGGTGACGCTAGTGTGAAACTAGCCTTATTCCTTTATACAGTATTAATTTTCTAACATTAGTTTAGTCAAGATGAAACATGAAAATTAATTCAAGCCTAACAAAAAAACCCATAAATGATTGACACCTAAAATCGGGTCCCAAAGTGTGCTACACAGTTATAATGATTGCAGGCATTTTGATATTATTGTGCTTGTTATAACATAATTGGGAATGTTGGGAGAGAATTAACTTTGCTGTCAATGTAATACATTATTAGGGCATGGGAAATAAGTATAACTTAAAGCTGCGTAAAATCTTTTAGGGTCTATTTATGCTCTGCAGGAGTTTGACAGGTAGTTCACTGACCGTCCTAAACTATGGCTTGTGATAAACTGATATAATATGGCAGCGAGCTAAGGCAAATGAGTTTATTGATATAATTGTATGATTGACTCTTTAGAAAAAGTCACTTACATTGTAAACCATTATTTGTAGAAACTCACTTGCACTGTATAAACTCACTTGCACTTAATCGGTTTACCCGCTAATACCAGTTAAACCGGTCTTACCTCTAAACTTGGCTCACTTTTCCTTATCAGGATGACACAACAGCCACCTTCACTCAAGAACTCGAATCACCTGTTGCTGCGTTTTGTGATTATTACAGTTAGCACTACTATTCCCTCTGAGACTTCACAAAGAGCAAGTTGGAAAGTTAGAAATATTGATGGTGCTCCTGTAAGATCAAGCAGGAATGCGGAATGCAGTGAGAAATAGGATGCAGATCAAGAGTTAAACAGTATTTAATACAGGGAATACGCCGCGCAGGTAGAGAATAAGGGAGGTATCGAGGTTAAGGTTCAAAACGAGAATAAGTGTTCAATAAATGGGTAATTTTATCAGTCTGATGTTTCCAGAGGATGGAGACTTGGAGATCCCGTGGTGGTGCTGTAAGTGACGCGTGAAGTCTCTGGCCTGGTTCTGTGAGGCACTGTCTCCTGACAGCCGCGATGTATCCTGGCTCTCCTAGGTGCAGCCTTGTAGTTCCAGAGCGAAGTGTCCATGGAGGAGGCGTCTGTGGCGCCAGTGTAGAAGGATGGAGGTCAGCGGCGGGGACCGGGG
The DNA here is from genome assembly GCF_039654945.1 of Dendrobates tinctorius. Classification (NCBI taxonomy): domain Eukaryota; kingdom Metazoa; phylum Chordata; class Amphibia; order Anura; family Dendrobatidae; genus Dendrobates; species Dendrobates tinctorius. The sequence continues at coordinate 13,630,006 of NW_027361761.1, read as the reverse complement.
ATATGCTGGACGACTCTATGTGTTTCCCCCGGTCAGGCCTACAGCACACACCATCTACAGTCAGAGGGATGGTACGGGACGTCTCCCCAGTATCGGAGATGAGCGGGACCCACTGCCACGCGCTGCTCACAGTCTGCCTGAGCGTATGATGATAGTGGGCAATGTGGCCTGGTCTCCTGGTGTCATGCTGCGGAGAGTGAGTCAACTTTCTGCTGCGCACTCTGTCTTCCTACCAAAGATCCTGCTTTTGCATGCTCCATCCCTTTTATATCTGACCCGTCCCCTGCAGTCAGGGGCAAAGGTCTGTCCAGGTCAGAAAATGCTCCCCCCGGCAACAATGGTACTGATACAAGGGAGGTACCACTAGCCCGGTCCATCTCCCTACACTCCGTCTACTGAGCTCTATCTAGGTTTCTCGCATCCGGGGCAAAAATACAGTTTGGCTCCTCCACCCCTAGTCATAATGTGATTGCTTTTTCATATGCCAGTTGCTTACTTAGTCATGTGCCAAAGAGCTGCTCTCCCTATTTTTGTCAATGTTCAGTGAAAAACTGGAAAAAAAAAGCAAGAAGAAAAGCTCGTTGTCACATGAACATAAGTATGAAAATCGCATATAAGTGAAGCTGACATGCGATAACTGCTGAAACCAGCAAGCAGACCTGAATCTTGACAGTGAGTATATTACACGCTTTTAGGATTTGCTTGATACAGGACTTATTTTTTTTAATTAAATGGTTTGTCCAGGTTTGTGATGAAAGATTACAGTCACTCTAGGTGACCGCAAGCTTCTAAATTCTCACAGCACGTGCACTGCACACTTTTAGAATTCTCCCATAATGGCGGCAAGAGAGGACGGTCATGGGAGCGCAAGTATATGATTTGCATACTTCCAGTCACATTCCAACTAGATGTGTCCAGTCTCGCTCAATTCATTTTCATTGAGCGAGGCCATGTACGTCTACTCGGTATATGACTGCATTTATGCAAATCACATCCACTATGCTGTAACATCTGGCCACTGCAAGTTTGATACTGCATACTGCACAATTAGTGATCATGCACACATACATGTGCTGGTTCCCTCAAAGTCTGGTTCCCATGATCCTTCTCCCACACTGATTGTTCCCTACTTCTCCCACAGACTGATTTTTATTCAATATTCCATTTGTCTTCGGAAATGATGCAGATTTAAACAAATGCCCATATGAATGCCACATTAGTTTTGATAGCCATACACATTTTCACATATACTTTTCTCAACCACAAAATGCAAGTAATGGCAGTTAAAATAAAACACTTTCCCCTTCTTACCCCACCTATATCTTCCTGTAGAGTCTCATTGCTTCCTGTACAGTCCATTTTGTTCCAGTCACATCTTAGTATGGTGAATAGTATTAAAGGGTTTTTCTACAAATTTTTAATATTATTACTAATGGAACCATGCTCAATTTAGAACTGATGGCCATGACATCTATCCATCTGTCATCTCAACTGTCTGCTTCACCTAATCTCTGACCTCAGCAGACACAGGCCAAATATGAACAAAATTCAGACATAATGACCAGCCCATTTATTGCCACCACATTGTAACCAAATAGTACCACATACAAGAGACAAACACCACCACACTGTGACCAGAGCACAAACCACAGAGTGACCAAATAATACCACATACAATGGACAAATGTAACCACACCATTACCAGATTACATATTACCAGTAGAGATGGGTGGACACCTGGATGTTCGGGTCTGGCGGGTTCGGCCGAACAGTTACAAAAAGTTCGGTTTTAGGTACTCTAAATTATTCATATATTTAGGGGAAAAAATTAGGTATGTTTAGCAATTTTGAAAGTGAAGAAACTACGACTTCTAAACTTGTAGTGAAAAAAGTAACCCTTTTTTGGGGTCCCTTAACGAGGTTGCTATTCATAAAACCAGGAAATAATTAGAAAGACTTTGTATCAAGCCTTCCAAAAATTATCCTTTTTTTCAGGGAGCAGGGACTGGCTGGCTGTTTTAAAGATAAAGAAGCAATGGCATGTTGTCAATAAGTCTTAAAAAAATAGCGCTATTTTATCAGGTGATAAATGTTTTAATACCTTCAAGAATGCAGAAGGGTGTATGGGTCGTGTGGCTGTGCAGTAGTTGTGGCATGTGTGTCTCCAGAAGCAGCATGGTAGACAATTAAAAATGGCAGGCGAGATTTTTGGCAGTGTAAGGTCAGCAACATGCGATCAGTTGGCATTTGCTTGGAGAAATTTTTGCAGAGTAGATAACATCGCTTATCCTGATCATGGACTAATGTGGGCTCCCATTCAAAAGTAGAACTTTTGCCATTTTGTTTTTATAGCAACAAACTAAAAGCAAGGCTACCCAACAGTCAACCCTTTACTTAATAGTAACAATACCATCCAACATCCAGCCTGCTCTGCTAGCCAGAAAGACCGATGAACCTGACCCACTGGATCATTTTCATCAACTGTTGCAATGGTTGGTTCCCAAGGCCAGCATCGTCATCACTAGAGTTGAGCGACTTTTGGTTTTTTAGGGTCGCGTTTCGTTTCGTGAAACCTGACTTTTCCAAAAGTCGGGTCGAGCAAGATCGTCCGATTATAGGGAAAAGTCGGGGTCGTCCCGAAACACGAAACCCAATGTAAGTCAATGGGGAATAAAAGTCGGCAGTGAGAGGAGGACAGGAAACACACCTACAGTGCTCATTTGAATGCCAAAAGCATCAATTCTTCTTACTTAAGCTTGTCAACCTTAATTAACTTCATAATACAAGTTACGCACTGAAAAATGGGGGTTATTTGGCTAAAGTTGTGGGGGGGGAGGGCTGGCTGCAGGTTTTCATGTGCCCTGGGCAAAAGAGCGCCCCTTTAACACATACCACAACTCATCATGCTCCGATACGGCAGAGAAATAGCGGTATAGTACAATGAAAAATACCTCACTTTTTACATCTCATAACGAGGCCCATCTATTTCTCCATACAGAATCATTGGTCCCATATAATGTTTGAAACAGTATATGATGAGCTCCACATAATGCTACAGTATATGTTGGTCCCCATGGATGAAGCTCCACTGTCTTATGGGCCCAAATAATGCTCCAAACATAATGGGCCCCATTTCTAATGCTCTAGTGTATAATGGGCCCTGTAAATGCTGCTCCAGTGTCTGATGTCCACCTTTGGAATGTTCCAGTGTATGGTGGGCCCCATCTATCATTCTCCAGAGTATAGTGCTCCCCAAAAATTGCTGTCCCAACATTGAAAACAATCAAATAAGTCTCCTCGCTAGGGTATCCCTGTACTTGTCTGGACTCCTCGTCGTCCCCATCTTCCATCTCACTGCACAGTATTTCAACTTTGCAAGTGCTGTGATCCTGGGCAAGCAGGGGGGGCCCACTCGTTGGCGACGGCACTGGCACAGGGCCCCTGATAGCACGGTGGTGTGTCTGATGGCGGGTGGGCCGAACCTGCACTTTCATCTGCAGCTTCCTCTTTGTCACCGTGTAAGATGGAACTGTATATGGGAAGGGTAACCTGAGTTTCATCAGGGTCAGATTCAGGTCGTGTAGCGTGCGAGGGGAATGTAGTGGTCTGGGTCAATGTACCAGCAGATTCATCGAGCAGTGGCTGGGCATCAGTGCACTTGTGTCGCCCCCAGGAGTACGGTCGCCACAGTGGCATTACCTTCTTCCTAGGGAGTGTGATGTCATGCTTGGGAGCAACGAAGGATCTCTCTAGCAGGTTAACTGATTGGGCGGCGTTATTCCCACGAGTCATGACCCTCCAAACAGCGTTCATGAAGGCAAAGTGTTTGTTTTACGTGGGCAGTATGGTTGCAAAGCTGAACCTTAAAGGAATGTCCAGAAGGGCACCACCAGGAGTGGAGCCTACGGTTAAATTCGACTCCACCTGGGAAACCTCAACCATGCCAGCTACAGAACAGATGCACACATTGCAAGCTTAATTCCGTTAACGAACGAGACTCCGTCATGCCCCGTGGTCCGAGACCGGCTTACTAGAGGGACACGTGAGGCTCTGACACATGAGATTGGCCAATAACTGGTGTGTCATGCCCTTACATGTCCGTGGCTGCATGTGCGCTACACTGAAAAGGCCAGCGTTTGTCGCTTACAGGTGCAGATAACCCGCTGAACAACGCTACTGATGGGGATCACTGATTACAATTATTACCCGCGAACAATGATTTCCCAGTAAGTGCAGGTCAACCGCAGTTCCGGAATTAGGCCTAACCGTCATTCCTGAAAAAATGAAAAACTTACGTGTGCAAACCACAGGTGCTGTAGCTTGCTTAACAGCTCGCCAGCCGTTCTCACGCCCAGTATGGATTACACGTGATTGCACAAAGGTTAGAAAGGGTACCGTATCCCCGGATAACATGTATGGATAGCGTACACATTCAAAATATATGTCTCAGGAGGCAGGCTCAGACGGTGTTAGGCCCAGTATGGATTGCACGTGATTGCACAAAGGTTAGAAAGGGTACCGTTTCCCCGGATAACATGTATGGATAGCGTACACATTCAAAATACATGTCTCAGGAGGCAGGCTCAGACGGTGTTAGGCCCAGTATGGATTGCACGTGATTGCACAAAGGTTAAAAAGGGTACCGTATCCCCAGATAACATGTATGGATAGCGTACACATTCAAAATATATGTCTCAGGAGGCAGGCTCAGACGGTGTTAGGCCCAGTATGGATTGCACGTGATTGCACAAAGGTTAGAAAGGGTACCGTATCCCCGGATAACATGTATGGATAGCGTACACATTCAAAATATATGTCTCAGGAGGCAGGCTCAGACGGTGTTAGGCCCAGTATGGATTGCACGTGATTTCAACAAGGTTAGAAAGGGTACCGTATCCCCAGATAACATGTATGGATAGCGTACACATTCAAAATATATGTCTCATGAGGCAGGCTCAGACTGTGTTAGGCCCAGTATGGATTGCACGTGATTGCACAAAGGTTAGAAAGGGTACCGTATCCCCAGATAACATGTATGGATAGCGTACACATTCAAAATATATGTCTCAGGAGGCAGGCTCAGACGGTGTTAGGCCCAGTATGGATTGCACATGATTGCACAAAGGTTAGAAAGGGTACCGTATCCCCGGATAACATGTATGGATAGCGTACACATTCAAAATATATGTCTCAGGAGGCAGGCTCAGACGGTGTTAGGCCCAGTATGGATTGCACGTGATTGCACAAAGGTTAGAAAGGGTACAGTATCCCCGGATAACATGTATGGATAGCGTACACATTCAAAATATATGTCTCAGGAGGCAGGCTCAGATGGTGTTAGGCCCAGTATGGATTGCACGTGATTGCACAAAGGTTAGAAAGGGTACCGTATCCCCGGATAACATGTATGGATAGCGTACACATTCAAAATATATGTCTCAGGAGGCAGGCTCAGACGGTGTTAGGCCCAGTATGGATTGCACGTGATTGCACAAAGGTTAGAAAGTGTACAGTATCCCCGGATAACATGTATGGATAGCGTACACATTCAAAATATATGTCTCAGGAGGCAGGCTCAGATGGTGTTAGGCCCAGTATGGATTGCACGTGATTGCACAAAGGTTAGAAAGGGTACTGTATCCCCAGATAACATGTATGGATAGCGTACACATTCAAAATATATGTCTCAGGAGCCAGGCTCAGACGGTGTTAGGCCCAGTATGGATTGCACGTGATTGCACAAAGGTTAAAAAGGGTACCGTATCCCCGGATAACATGTATGGATAGCGTACACATTCAAAATATATGTCTCAGGAGGCAGGCTCAGACGGTGTTGGGCCCAGTATGGATTGCACGTGATTGCACAAAGGTTAGAAAGGGTACCGTATCCCCGGATAACATGTATGGATAGCGTACACATTCAAAATATATGTCTCAGGAGGCATGCTCAGACGGTGTTAGGCCCAGTATGGATTGCACGTGATTGCACAAAGGTTAGAAAGGGTACCGTATCCCCGGATAACATGTATGGATAGCGTACACATTCAAAATATATGTCTCAGGAGGCAGGCTCAGACAGTGTTAGGCCCAGTATGGATTGCACGTGATTGCACAAAGGTTAGAAAGGGTACCGTATCCCCGGATAACATGTATGGATAGCGTACACATTCAAAATATATGTCTCAGGAGGCAGGCTCAGATGGTGTTAGGCCCAGTATGGATTGCACGTGATTGCACAAAGGTTAGAAAGGGTACCGTTTCCCCGGATAACATGTATGGATAGCGTACACATTCAAAATATATGTCTATACATCAGGAGGCAGGCTCAGACGGTGTCAGGCACAGTGTTGATGTGACGGCCCAGATTACACAGCGGAGGAGCAGGGAGAGGCAAAGATTGCAAATGCTGGGGCCCTGCCCAAGCAAGGGGGGCCCACTCGTGGGCGTCGGTACTGGCACTGGGCCCCTCATAGTACAGCGGTGTGTCTGACGGCGGGTGTGCACCACCACCGTCAGAGACACTTGATTGCACTATGAGGGACCCTGTGCCAGTGCCCGCGCCCAAGAGTCGGCCTACCCACCTATCCAGGGCAACGGCACTCGCATGGTGTCGTGCGCTAGGTGGTGACCCCGGCCATGGGGGGGGGAGGCAGCACAGTTAGGGAGTTTTAGAAAGTGGCATATGTTGATGTTGGACATTCAGCGAAATAGGTGAAGTACCAGGAAGAGGTGGACCAAAGCAAGCCATTTTTCTGTCACCCTATGTGTCATCAGGGGAAGGTGGGACAAAATCCTTGGAAACCCATGCGTGGTTCATTTTAATGAAGGTTAGATCATCCACATTTTGGGTTGACAGATGGGTCCTTTTTTCTGTCAGGATTGATCCAGCTGCACTGAAAACTCTTTCCGATAGCACACTTGCAGCTGGGCAAGCGAGCTCCTGTAAGGCATATTGGGCCAATTCAGGCCAGGTGTCCAGTTTAGCGGCCCAATAGTCAAAGGGGAATGACCTGTGTGGGAGAACCTCGATATGGGAGGAAAAGTAGTTTGTAACCATAGTTGACAACTGCTGTCTCCTGTCACTTTCCATCGATGCAGTATTACCAGTTGTGTGAGCGGTATTTGAAAAATCAGTCCACAACATTGTCATGAAACCCCTGTCTCCAACGCCACTTCTGCTGTGTGCACCATGAACACCTCTGCCAAGCTGCCCCCGGCCCGTACGGCTCGTGTGAGAACCATCACCGCTGCTGTGTGCTGGGAATGCCTCAAGCAACCGATTTACCAGAGTTGCTTGTTTATTAGCCAATATTAGGTCAAGGTTCTCCTGTGGCATGATGTTTTGTAATTTGCCTTTATAGCGTGGATGCAGGATGCTGGCCAACCAGTAGTCGTCATCGTTCATCATTTTGGCAATGCGGGGGTCCCTTTTTAGGATCCGCAAGGCATAATCTGACATGTGGGCCAATGTTCCCGGTGTCAATGATGCACTGCGAGTGCTGGGTGGAGGAGCACTTTCTGGCAAATCCACATCCCTCCAGTCACGCACAAACCCTGTACCAGACCTTGCCACGCCAACATTTTCACTTGCCCCACGAGATGCATCCTCCTCCCCTAAGTAATCATCCCCATCATCATCCTCCTCAACCTCTTCTTCCTCCACCTCGTCCAGGAGAGGTCCCTGAGCAGACAATGGCTGAATGTCATCAAGGATTCCCTCCTCCTCTTCCTCCTCATCAACATTGGCTGCAGACGCCTGCTCCTTAAGGTGCGTCAAAGTTTGCATGAGCAGACGCATAAGTGGGATGCTCATGCTTAGGATGGCGTCGTCTGCGCTTACCAGCCGTGTGCATTCCTCAAAACACTGAAGGACTTTACAAAGGTCTTTCAGCTTCGACCACTGCACACCTGTCAACTCCATGTCTGCTCTCAAAGTGCCTGGCCGTGTATCCTCGCACAAATGCATTATGGCCTGCCTCTGCTCGCACAGCCGCTCCACCATGTGCAGGGTGGAGTTCCACCTTGTTGCAATGTCGATAATGAGGCGGTGGTTGGGAAGGTGGAGCAATCGCTGCAGCTTCTGCATACGAACGGAGTGTACAGGCGACCGGCGGATGTGCGCGCACAGTCTTCGCACCTTCTGGAGCAGGGCTGTTAACTCCGGATAATTTTTGAGGAAGCACTGCACCACCAGGTTCAAGGTGTGAGCCAAGCAAGGTATGTGGCTGAGTTTTGAAAGGGCTATGGCTGCAACAAAATTACGGCCGTTATCACTAACTACCTTGCCTGCCTCAAGATGTACACTGCCCAGCCATGACTCAGTTTGTCGCTGAAAGTACTCGGCCAGCACCTCGGCGGTGTGTCTGTCGCCCGAACACATCATCTGCAACACAGCCTGCTGACGCTTTCCACTAGCTGCTCGATAGGGGGACACATCGTGTGCAACAGTGGCAGCTGCAGATGGAGTGCTCGTACGACTGCGCTCTGTGGACGAGCTTTCGCTTCTGGAGGAGGAGGAGGAGGAGGGTCGAACGCCTACAGCCAACTGTTTCCTATACCGTGGGCTAGGCAGCACTGTCCCACCACCGCTGTCCCCTGTGGACCCTGCATCCACCACATTCACCCAGTGTGCAGTGATGGACACGTAACGGCCCTGGCCATGCCGACTGGACCATGCATCAGTTGTGAGGTGCACCTTTCCGCTCACTGACTGCTTGAGTGCATGGACAATGCGGTCTTTCGCATGATGGTGGAGGGCTGGGATGGCTTTGCGAGAGAAGAAGTGGTGACTGGGTAGGTCATAGCGTGGTACTGCATAGGCCATGAGTTCGCGGAAAGCTGTGCTTTCCACCAACCGAAAGGGCATCATCTCAAACGAGATTAGTTTGGCAATGTGGGCGTTCAAACCCAGTGTACGCGGATGAGAGACTGAGTACTTTCTTGACCTACTCATAGTGTCTGGGAGGGTGAGCTGGACTTGAGAGCTGCATATGGTGGAAGTAGCGGTGGACAGGGCGGACTGAGAGAGGGTTGATGATGGTGATGGAGTTGGTGTTCTTTCTGATGGCCTAGAATCAGTCTTTCGTTGATATAACAGTGGGATTCCCTGACTGCTGTGGTCTTGCAACGACACCTCAACATTTGCTGCTGTGCTAACCGGTGGGCTTACAGTGGGGGAAACAATGTAGCGTTGCTGACTACCTTCATTGTGATCAGTTGCACATGTGGCACTTGAGGTTTGGTGTTGTGTCCACGCTTGCAAGTGCATGCTGGTTAAATGTCTAAGCATGCAACTGGTATTCAAATTTTTCAGATTTTTCCCTCGGCTAAAGGTCTTTGCGCACTTCTTACAGATAACCTTGGCCTGATCATGAGGATTTTGTTCAAAAAAGTGCCACACTGCACTCTTCCTACTTTGGCAGACATTTTGCGGCCTAGCACGCTGTGATCTTTTGACCCTCTGGACAAGCTTTCCAGCAACTCTTTTGATGTTTGGAACCTGTCTTTGGAGTGCTGCCAGATAACAGCTGTTGCGATGTCGATGTCTGCTGTGGATGCTCCTCATCTGAGCTATTGGAAGCAGCACCCTCTTCCCCCAATGGATGCCAATCTGGGTCAACAACTGGGTCATCCATTACCTCCTCTTCTATGTCATGTGCACCTTCCTCTGTGTCACCGTGTATGGTGGTATAGTGTGCGGGAAGGGGCACCTGAGTCTCATCAGGGTCAGAATCTGGCCCTGTACACTGCAAGGACAATGTAGTGCTCTGAGTGAATGTACCAGCAGAATCATCCATCAGCGGCTGTGCATCAGTGCACTCCATGTCAGATTCATCTTGGCCTGGGTAATTCACCATTTCACTTGATAATCCAGGCATGGTATGTGAAAACAGCTCCATGGAGTAATCAGTAGTATGGCCTGCGTCATCCTTCAATCTTGGTTGGGGTGAAGGACACAAGGAAAGGTGTTGTTCATGAACATGAGCCTCCAATGACGACTCAGTGCTTTTACTTTTTACAACTGAAGAAGAGGAGGCGATAGAGCTGGAGGCTGAGTCAGCAATGTAAGACAAAACTTTTTCCTGATGCTCTGGCTTTAAAAGCGGTTTGCCAACTCCTAGAAAACTAAGCGTTCGAGGCCTTATGTAGCCAGACGATGACGCAGGGTCAGCACCTCCTGCATTCGGTCCTATTTCGCTCTTGCCACTACCATCAGATCCACCACCAACACCATCATTACCAGCTGCCAACCCCCGCCCAATTCCACGGCCTCTTCCACCAGCCTTCCTCATTTTTGGTAGAAATGTAGACAAAATCCAACAAACTATATAGTAATGTAAAACAAGGTACAAGGTGTCTATAGGACAGGGGAGATTTTGAATTTCTGCAGACACTTGTGGACACTGGACACTTTTGGATTGTGTGAGGCCCACTGATATCTGAGCGCTATGTGACAGGCTCAATGGCACAGCTGTGACCAAAGTGACTAGAGGATAAGGGAGATTTTGAATCTCTGCACACACTTTTGGACACTGGACACTTTTGGATTGTGTGAGGCCCACTGATATCTGAGCGCTATGTGACAGGCTCGATGGCACAGCTGTGACCAAAGTGACTAGAGGATAAGGGAGATTTTGAATCTCTGCACACACTTTTGGACACTGGACACTTTTGGATTGTGTGAGGCCCACTGATATCTGAGCGCTATGTGACAGGCTCGATGGTACAGCTGTGACCAAAGTGACTAGAGGATAAGGGAGATTTTGAATCTCTGCACACACTTTTGGACACTGGACACTTTTGGATTGTGTGAGGCCCACTGATATCTGAGCGCTATGTGACAGGCTCGATGGCACAGCTGTGACCAAAGTGACTAGAGGATAAGCGAGATTTTGAATCTCTGCACACACTTTTGGACACTGGACACTTTCGGATTGTGTGAGGCCCACTGATATCTGAGCGCTATGTGACAGGCTCGATGGCACATCTGTGACCAAAGTGACTAGAGGATAAGGGAGATTTTGAATCTCTGCACACACTTTTGGACACTGGACACTTTTGGATTGTGTGAGGCCCACTGATATCTGAGCGCTATGTGACAGGCTCGATGGCACAGCTGTGACCAAAGTAACTAGAGGATAAGGGAGATTTTGAATCTCTGCACACACTTTTGGACACTGGACACTTTTGGATTGTGTGAGGCCCACTGATATCTGAGCGCTATGTGACAGGCTCGATGGCACAGCTGTGACCAAAGTGACTAGAGGATAAGGGAGATTTTGAATCTCTGCACACACTTTTGGACACTGGACACTTTTGGATTGTGTGAGGCCCACTGATATCTGAGCGCTATGTGACAGGCTCGATGGCACAGCTGTGACCAAAGTGACTAGAGGATAAGGGAGATTTTGAATCTCTGCACACACTTTTGGACACTGGACACTTTTGGATTGTGTGAGGCCCAATGAATATCTGAGCGCTATGTGACAGGCTCGATGGCACAGCTGTGACAAAAGTGACTAGAGGATAAGGGAGATTGGATTGCTTTTAAAAAAGCAGTTTGTGGAGCAGTGGGTAAACAGCAATACAGGAATGTCAGGAAGCCTTAGAAGGCAGCCCAACAACCAACACCACTGATACACCACTATATAGCCTCCCCTTGCACTGCACACACAGTGACTGGTGTGTTGTGCAGGCCAAATTGCTAGCAGCAGAAGCAGTTTTTTTTTCTTCTCAGCAGGACAAAAAAAAAAATTGGGATTGCTTTTAAAAAAGCAGTTTGCGGAGCAGTGGGTAAACAGCAATGCAGGAATGTCAGGAAGCCTTAGAAGGCATCCCAACAACCAACACCACTGATACACCACTATATAGCCTCCCCTTGCACTGCACACACAGTGACTGGTGTGTTGTGCAGGCCAAATCGCTAGCAGCAGAAGCAGTTTTTTTGTCTTCTTCCCTGCCTAACGCTCTCCCTACAGAATCAGCAGCAACCTCTCCCTATACTAAGATCGGCAGAAGTAAGATGGCGGTCGGCGTGCACGCCCTTTTATACCCCCTGTGACGCCCACCAAAGCAAGCCAATCACTTGCATGCCCTTCTGAAAGATGGTGGTGACCCGTGCCTATATCATCATGTTGCCCACAGTGTCCGTGGATCCTGATTGGCTGAAAAAGAGCGCAAAACAAACTTTTGAAACGCGACTTTGGCGAGTAAGTCGCCGACCTCGTGGCCGACCTCATCCTAGGGTCGGGTTTCGTTTCATGAAACCCGACTTTGCCAAAAGTCGGCGACTTTTGAATTTTTTCGACCCGTTTCGCTCAACTCTAGTCATCACCATTGTTTTCACTCCAAATGTCAACTTGTCAGCCTTGACCCATACCTGTATCAACTATATGCCCCCACTCTTGTACACCTATGCTGTGCATCATCCTCCTGCTTACTCTTTTCCTTCTCCATCAAGTCCTGCCACATATTACCTTGAGAGAATGTATAGTTGCCAAATCGGAATAGTCAAGCAGGCATCCAAAAAAGCTAAATGTGAGTATAATATTTTCATATTAACATTTTTGGTTTTTTTTCACAATACTATTATCTCCCTGACCAAAAACCTAAACCAGATTGCTATACTGTTTGTCAGGTACATGTACAGTAATTAATTTGCTTCAACATTTAGCAGTATTGCTGTCATACAAAGGTTGTTAAAAAATTTTTAAAGCCAGTGTCCATTTAAGCTGCTACAGCAATGATTTGTTTAATGATGAGATCACAGGACTGGTGATATTGCAGAAACAATCCCTCCTGTGATAAAACAGGCAGGAAAATGTGTTACCTCCACTGTAAGCCCCTTCTGTGTTGTCTGTATGCTCAATTATGATAAGCAACTCATGCTTCCCTGGTTAGGATCTGTGCTATGTCCCAACCATCAACTGGAGCAGCTTTACATGGTGGGACACAGCCAATAACACATTAAATAGCAGGGGCACATTTAAAAGTCTATTTCAGCACAGGAACATTTATTTTTCAATGCTTCGAATTGTGGAACTTATTATTATTCCAAAACCTACTATTTAAGATGTACTTTGATCATGGAACAACTCTATTGTGCAACTATGGTATGTGCAGGTAGGGCCAACTTGGAGAGTTGCCAAGGAATATAGTAGATAAGCAGGACATAAACAGAAAAAAGGTGAAATGAGTTTTTCTCTGCTTGAAACACAAGACTTGTAGTCTTAAAGGAAAACTCTGGGTAAAACTTGTGCAGAGTTTGTTAACAACAGTAGTGAAAATATGATATTTTATTACAGTAAATGCTTATTTGCTATCAATGTTCCTAAATACAGTTATTGGCCATACAATATACATGCAGCCAATATGCTGCTACAATGGGACCCATGGAGAGGGGGCTTTCTAAAGTTATGCAACATCTGAGTAAAATCTACACAATAGCTCGCACCTAGTGTGTGTCATTCTTCATTCCGGTGTCTTCTTATGTGGAAGTGGGCTCCCTCGAGCACAAGGGCTACTTCGACTCCCTCTATTAAATTGATGGTATAAAGCACTCATATTACTAAGTTGATGGAATAATAGAATGTTCTGGCTTTTGAAATGTGAGGATGAAAAATAAACATGAACAAATGCTAAGAAGATAATAAATATACTAAATAAAGTCAACAGAGCTACAAAATCAGCTTGTTCTCTAACGCATTTTTCTATATCCCTACAGATTTTTTTTTCTACATTTTATTGTGTCGTGTGTTGTTTGTGCTGGATTTTGCTCTTTTTTATGGGGTGTGAAAGTGAGAGATCAGCAGGGATCCTGACTATCTGCAAAACGGAGAGACAAGATTGTAGACTGACAAGATGACTTTACGAGCAGCAAGTCTAGGGGTGAAGCAAGTTCTTTCTCCCTAAGAGAAGTGTCAGGAATAATAGGATTACTAACTATGGCGATTTAATGGAAAGATAACTAAAAGTTCTGCAAATACTCAAATTTATAAAATGACTTCATAAATTTTCAGAATGGTATGATAAATATGACATCAGTAATAATTGTAAGGATCTCCTATGACACATTCGTTTGCTCTTCCATTCATTTAAAAATGTTGGAAAACTCTATTATCTGCATAAAATATTTCCCCATCAAAGGGTACCTGTTGGTCATTTTTACACATAAATTTAGTGTTCTGACTGTATTGGCACTTAAACCCTCAATATCAATGATACCTTTTTTTTTTTTTGTAGAAATCCGATGTGCCAGTCATGAAAAATCTAGTGTAGAAGACAAGTGAAAATCAGACAGGAAGTGCTTTGGGGGTGTGTCACTGTACTTGACGCAGTCAAATTGTAGTCACTCGCCCCCGCTGCACTTCCTTCTTGATTTGCATATTTCATCTAAACAAGATTTCTCTTGACTGGTACATCAAAGCTCTGCAAAAAAAGTATCATTATTATTAGGGGACAATCACATATTTAGCCATACCAATACTTCCACATGTTAAAACGTACATACAGGTTCCCTTTAATATAGTATTCAGGGAACTCCGCTGTATTGGAAATCTAGATAGGTTAATGAAAACTGCTGACTCATTTTCTTACAGCTTCCATTGGGTTAAGTATGGGGTGGAGTTGTTTTACAGTCCAACACTGATATAAAAGTTTTCAGAAGGCAGAAGAGAGAAGACTATTCACTCCTCACCACAGGACGGGTAAGATGACACATTCTCCACATTCTCATTTTTTTTCCCTACACACCTCTTGAATATATATATATATATATATATATATATATATATATATATATATATATATATATGTATACAGAGTATATATAAGAAGTTTATATATATATATATACTTCCTTCACACCCCCAATGGGGGTGATCTTTTTTGTTGTGACTACTGTTTGTTGTGACTACTGTATGCATTGCATATTAAAACCTTTTACCATATTTACCAGAGTGTGTCCAGTCTTCTATACTACTATCTATGGTTTGGGAACCTACTGGAAGCACCTCCCCCACCGGCTGTGCTAGCAGTACTAGTTTTCACTATTTGTGGTTGTGGACAGGTGTCTTTTATGCTGACAAGTTTACACAGGTGCTATTTCTACAGGTAATGAGTGGAGGACAGAGAAGCCCCTTAAAGAATAAGTTACAGGTCTTTGAGAGCTAGAAAACTTGCATGTTTTTAGGTGACCAAATACTTATTTTCCACCATAATTTACAAAATAAATCTTGCCAAATCAGACAAGGTGATTTTCTGGATTTGTTTTCTCATTTTGACTCTCATAGTTGTGGTCTACCTATGATGTCAATTACAGGACTCTCTCATCTTTTTAAGTGGGAGAACTTGCACAATTGGTGGCTGACTAAATACTTTTTTTCCGCACTGTACCTGTATGTCAACTCCTCCTGTATATAGCCATACCTCCCAACCATCCTGGATCCAGTGGAACAGTTCCAATTTTGAGATTCTGTCCTGCTGTCCTGGCTGGGATTTTACTTTTCCCAGCAGGGGGTGCAGTTGGGCCACCTAATGTGCGGCGGTCCGCAGTTTCTCCCTCAGCGGCTGCAAGGTTTTTTTTCTTTTTAGTCCAGGAGTCGGCCTGCCTATCTGATAGTCTTCGCACGCAGGATCTATTGTGGGGGCTGTAGTTCAGTAAAGCTTTTGGGAACAGAGAACAGCCACCTGGAACTACAGCTCCCAGAATCCTGTACACGTTATCAGCTGCCCATGCGCACAGGCACAGAGTCTCAATTGTGTCTGCCTATCACACAAAGGGAGGAGGATGATTTCAACCAGAGCTTACTGCAATTTGAGGCATGGAGCAGTGCAGGTAAGGACTGAGCAGTGGGGGTGCAGCAGGGGCTGGTGATGGGCGTGACAACAGAGCGGGCTGGAAGCAGGTTTGGGGAGCAGCACTCACAATGGGGTCTCTGCTGCCATGTCCTGGGTGATTACATGGTGTAGTGTTCTGGACGCCAGGCTTTGCTGGAGGGTTGCAGTCACTATAGGGTTTATATGTTATTGGTGTGGTCTGTGGTGTTGCACAAAGCAGCAAAGTGGATACCTGAGATCCAGCGGGACAGTCCCGATTTTCAGACTCTGTCCCGCTGTCCTGGACAGGATCTTACTTTTCCCGGCAGGGTGGGCAGCCGGGGCATGGGCATGTGATTCTGTAAGTTTTCCCACTGACAAAGACATGAACAATCTATAATTTTAAGAGTAGGCTAATTTTAACATTGAGAGAAAGAATATCAAACATAAAATCCAGAAAATCCCATTGTATAAATTATTTAAATTTATTTGCATTTTGAAGAGAGAATTAAGTATTTGATCCCTCTGGCAAATAAGACTTAATACTTGGTGACAAAACCCTTGTTGGCAAGCACAGCAGTCAGAAGTTTTTATTAGTTAATGATGAGTTTTGCACACATGTCAGGAGGAATTTTGGTCCACTCCTCTTTGCAGATCATCTCTAAATCATTAAGATTTTGAGGCTGTTGCATGGAAACTCGGAGCTTTAGCTCCCTCCAGAAGTTTTCTGTGGGATTAAGGTCTGGAGACTGGCTAGGTCACTCCATGACCTTAGTGTGCTTCTTTTTGAGCCACTCGTTTGTTGCCTTGGCTGTATGTTTTGGGTCACTGTCATGCTGGAAGACCCAGTGATCAGCAGTGCTAAATGTGTGTGGTTGGGGCTTGGATATGGGTGTGACTAGTTGTGAAATATGTAAGGCATGGCCTAAAATTTTCTGCGGTGCACTACGTGCACCGCAGATTTTGTCCCTCTTTCCCTTTTTCAAATGTTGGGAGGTATGATATAGCATATACCTGTATGTCATCTCCCCTGTATATAGTATATACCTGTATGTCATCTCCTCCTGTATATAGTATATGCCTGTATGTCATCTCCTCCTGTATATAATATATACCTGTATATTATCTCCCCTATATATAGTAGATATGTGTATGTCATCTCCACTGTATATAATATATACGTGTATGTCATCTCCTCTGTATATAGTATATATCTGTATGTCATCTACCCTGTATATAGTATATACCTGTATGTCATCTCCCCTGTGTATAGTATATACAGTTGGGAAAAAAGTATTTAGTTAGCCACCAATTGTGCAAGTTCTCCCACGTAAAAAGATGAGAGAGGCCAGTATTTGACATCATAGGTAGACCACAACTATGAGAGTCAAAATGAGAAGTCAAATCCAGAAAATCACCTTGTCTGATTTGGCAATAATTATTTTGCAAATTATGGTGGAAAATAAGTATATAGTCACCTAAAAACAGGCAAGATTTCTGGCTCTCACAGACCTGTAACTTCTTCTGTAAGAGGCTCCTCTGTCCTACACTCATTACCAGTAATAATGGCACCTGTTTGAACTTGCTATCAGTATAAAAGACAGCTGTCCACAACCTCAAACAGTCACACTCCAAACTTCACTATTGTGAAGACCAAAGAGCTGTCGAAGGACACCAGAAACAAAATTGTTGCCCTGCGCCAGGCAGGGAAGACTGAATCTGCAATAGGCAAGCAGCTTGATGTGGTGAAATAAATTGTGGGAGCAATAAAAAGAAAATGGGATAATGTGGGGTCAAAATGATCACAAGAACGGTGAGCAAAAATCCCAAAAAAATCACAGGGGGACCTAGTGAATGATCTGCATAGAGCTGGGACCACCGTAACAAAGGCTACCATCAGTAACACACTACACCACCAGGGACTCAGATCCTGCTGTGTCAGACGTGTCTCCCTGCTTAAGCCAGTACATGTCCGGGCCCGTCTGAAGTTTGCTAGAGAGCATTTGGATTATACAGAAAAGTATTGTGAGAATGTCATATGGTCTGATGAAACCTAAATAGAACTGTTTGATAGAAACAAAACTTGTTGTGTGCGGAGGAGCCAGAATGCTGAGTTGCATCCAAAGAACACCATACTTACTGTGTAGCATGGGTGTAGCAACTTCATGCTTTTGGCCTTTTTCTCTGCAAAGGGACCGACCAGGACGACTAATCTGTGTACATGAAAAGATGAATAGTGTCATATATCGCGAGATTTTGAGTGCAAGCCTCCTTCCATCAGCAAGGGCATTGAAGATGAAACATGGATGGGTCTTTCAGCATGATAATGATCCCAAGCACACTGCCAGGGCAACAAAGGAGTGGCTTCATAAGAAGCATATGAAGGTGTGGCCTAACCAGTCTCTAGATCTTAATTCCTTCGAAAAACTTATAGGGATTTGAAAGTCCATGTAGCCCAGCGACGGGCCCAAAACATCATTGCTCTAGAGGAGATCTGCATGGAAGAATGGGCCAACATACCACCAACAATGTGTACCAATCTTGTTAAGACTTACAGAAATCGTTTGACCTCTGTCATTGCCAACAAAGGATATATAACAAAATATTGAGATGAACTGTTGTTAATGACCAAATACTTATTTTCCACCATAATTTGCAAAATAAATCTTGCCAAATCTGACAAGGTGATTTTCTGGATTTGTTTTCTCATTTTGACTCTCATTGCTGTGGTCTACCTATGATGTCAATTACAGGACTCTATCATCTTTTTAAGTGGGAGAACTTGCACAAATGGTGGCTGACTAAATACTTTTTCCCCACTGTAACTGTATATCATCTCCTCCTGTATATAGTATATACCTGTATGTCACTTCCCATGTATATAATATATACCTGTAAGTCATCTCCCCTGTATATAGTATATACCTGTATGTCATATCCCCTGTATATAGGATATACCTGTATGTCATCTCCCCTTGTATATAGTATATACCTGTATGTCATCTCTCCTGTATATAATATATACCTGTATGTCATCTCCCCTGTATATAGTATATATCTGTATGTCATCTCCCCAGTATATAGTATATACCTGTATGTCATATCCCCTGTATATAGTATATACCTGTATGTCATCTCCCCCTGTATATAGTATACACCTGCATGTCATCTCCCCCTGTATATAGTATATACCTGTATGCCATCTCTCCTGTATGTAGTATATACCTGTATGTCATCTCTTCTTTATATAGTATATACCTGTAAGTCATCTCCCCTGTATATAGTATATCCCTGTATGTAATCTCCCCTGTATATAGTATATACTTGCATGTCATCTCCTCCTGTATATAGCATATACCTGTATGCCATCTCTCCTGTATGTAGTATATACCTGTATGTCATCTCCCCTGTATATAGTATATACCTGTAAGTCATCTCCCCTGCATATAGTATATACCTGTATGTTATCTACCTTTTTATAGTATATACCTTGATTTCATTTCCCCTAGAAGCAAAACACAATACTGACATTACAGCAGGAGATCGCAGAGGATACATTTTGTGAGGTAAAATATTGTTTAAAAACAGTCAGTGAAATATTTTACCTCACAAAATGAATCCTATGTGATCCCTTGCTGTAATGTCAGTACTGTCTTTTGCTTCCTCCCCTGTCCAGGAGATGTGGTATGCTCCGTACACAGTCAGACACAGACAATTATTAAAATGAACTCTCATTCGTGGGAAAACCCCTTTAACATGACCGGCTTCCTCTGCCTGTAGACACGTCGCACATCTGCTTCCGGCATCAACCGAATGATTCACTGTGCCTGTGCTGGATTCATGCAGGCGCAGTGCGACAGGGTACCTTTGGTGGTAGCGCGCAAGAGGCTGCGTGAGTGTGTGAGTGAATGTGAGTGTGTGTGAGAATATGAGTGTGTGTGTGATTGTGAGTGTGTGACTGTGAGTGTGTGACTGTGACTGTGAGAGTGTATCTGAGTGTGTGTGTGACTGTGAGTGTGTTAAATTAGAAAATGGTAGCACACCAAATATGAAATATGTGAAATACGAATAGCAAAATGGCTTTAGTAATACATTTCATAATGGCTTTTGTAAGGGGTATCAAATATGAAATATGAATAGCCCATTCACCAATGACAAGGTGATCTCAGATTGAATGGGTCCCTATTCGTATTTCACATATTTCATATTTGGTGTGCTAACATTTTCTATTTAATATGTAAGTTGCCTTTTGGTATGCACATATTCAGACTAGTTCTAGATGTGCCGTCAGTTTTTTCTATTACTTGTATAGTAATTTTCTGACTGAGCACTCCGCCCTTCATCAAGTGGTGATTTTAATCGCATTCAATCACATGTTTGGTTCCTATCGTCCTATATATACAGGCTTTATCATGTTACTAGCCAGAGGTCAGTTCACACCAGGCAGTCAGTATAGGGACCCATTCAATCTGAGATCACCTTGTCGTTGGTGAATGGGCTCACATCTTTTGGCCCAATTTTGTGCTAAGTATCTCATATGTTTTTCTAGATTACAAAAGCCATTATGCTATTCATGTTTCACTTATTTCATATTTGATACGCCTTACAAAAGCCATTATGAAATGTATTACTAAAGCCATTTTGCTATTCGTATTTCACATATTTCATATTTGGTGTGCTGCCATTTTCTAATTTAATATGTAAGTTGCCTTTTGGTATGCACCTATTCAGACTAGTTCTAGATGTGCCGTCAGTTTTTTCTATTACTTGACTATGAGTGTGTGACTGTAAGTGTGAGAGAGTGTTAGTGTGTGTGTGGTGCGTACGGCGTATAGAGTATGTGTGTGTGGTGCGACGGTGTTTTGCCGCTGGTACGGCACAATAGGTTGGTACCAGCAGCAGTTTCCACATTGAGACACCCATCACTTGGGTGTCCCAATATGGCGGTCGGTGAACTTCCTCCGCTTGGAATTCTGGGATATGGTGACATATGGGCAGAACAGGAAATTAAAACATTACAAGGCAATTATATAAATAGATTATCTACCTATCTATTTATTTATCTATCAATCTATCATCTATTATCTGTCTATTATCTATCTATCTATCTACAGAAAAAAATTGAATAAACAGCACAAAATACAAAAAGGATTCTGGTGCAGGTCCTCCAGGTACATACCAAACCTCCAAATAGTCCATCAAAAAAAGAAGCAGCACACCATGTTAGTTTTCAATCAAGTGCTTTTTTAATAGCCTATATGAACATGTGCCCATGCAGCAACATTTCGGTTCAATAGGTGTGAACCTTTTTCACACCTATTGAACCCGATACGTTGCTGAACTTGATTGAAAACTAACATGGTGTGCTGCTTTCTTTTTTGATGGACTATCTATCTATCTATCTATCTATCTATCTATCTATCTATCTATCCATCTATCTATCCACATAAGATATAGACTATTATATATCTACAGTATGTAATATATTATATTATCTATATAAGCTTTTTATAGAATGATTCAAATCATGCAGAAGATTTTACTCTTATAACTCATGTAGATTTATTGTTGATTATTCTGCAGTAACGAAACAATCTCTTCATCTCATTATTTTCAAGCAAACTCTTATCTTTCTTTCTCACTTTAAACTTTTACAGAACTCCCTTTCACCATGGACCTGGTCACTCTTCTCCTCTCCATCGTTGTCATCTTATTTTTGGTGAATACATTTAGGAACCAAAAACAAGGAAATGACAAAAATTTCCCACCTGGACCAAAACCTTTACCGATCATTGGAAACATCCACATAATGGACATAGGAAAACCCCATTTAACATTTGTACAGGTAACACTGAATGACTGCCTTGCTTCTAGTGTATTATGTATGAAGAAAACGAAGGAGGGAATATCCAGAAGAGAGGGCTATTTTCATTGTGAGTACTAGCCATAGATGGTTTACAATCAATGGAGAAGTCAATACCAGGGGTTCATTGTAGCATCATCATGATAGACAGCTGTATATTTCATTGACAGGTCTTTTACTATATGGAGCAACAAGTCTCATTTCTGGTTATTTTCCCTGGCCAGATCTTATAATTGCTATTTCTGAAATGCTGGACCATTTCATAGAAGAATATACAAATGTGCAGTAAGATTGATTCCTGCTGGACATGGTTTGAGGTGTAAGAATTGAGTGACCGGATCCCTTGAATTGAAGAGTGTTGTTCCATAGTAATTTTTGTTCATTTATGCCTGGCCTTGTCCTTTATTTTCTGCACAACCTTTGACAGACCTCCTCGTATGTAGGGTCCTAGTGGAATCCATCTTATGATGGATTTGGAAACACATGGAGGTTTTTCTATAATAAATGGAAACCACAATGTACTGTAGAACTCAACTCAACATCACTTAATGGAGTGTTTGGGTGGGAAAAGTTGGTCTTTATATTTACCTTTGTAAGGATATTGTAGGTTGAAATGTATTAAAATTAAAGAACTACTTGTTAGGCACTAGGATTATCCTGCTATACGGGATAGATCCCAAGCCTTGACTGGTGCAGTGGTCTCCCATTCGGGCTCAGCTGCTGGGATGACTGCTCAGCACAGACTCTGGACCCAGCGCCTTGCCCAGGCTCGTATTGTATGTGTAGATACTGCTGGCTCTCCAGCTAAGCCTATGGTGACTACTGGTATACACGTGCAGCATTGTACTTTGTAGCCTAAGTCCAGATTTCACCCTACTGAGCATGTCCGTGATGTGGCACCTTCTCATTGGTGCTCTGACGTCAGCTACTCTGGTGATGTGGCAGCTTCAGTTTGGTCCACAGGCAAGGCCCTGTATGTCAGGACTTGAGCTTAAAGAAAAGGCTCTCAATGGTGCATGCCTGTGTGCTAGTATCATTTGCGATTGTGAGTGGATAAGCTACCACTCTGAGCTCTTGTGTGTGAGCGACTCTCATAGCAATGTTTGTGTGTCTAGGCAGGCAGTGTAGGCTGGGAGCCCTGCTTGGCTCAGCATCTGACTCTGGCGTCTTAAGTCGCGTGTGCTGTTGCAAGGCCATGTGTCAGAGCGAGCACAACCTCCAGCCTAGACTTCCCTGGGGGGTAGCTATAGGGACCCCCAACTAGCGTCATACTTGCTGTATCCCTGTGACATTTAAAAGGGTACAGGGGGGATAGATATTGTGTGCACTACTGTGGAAGGTGCCTAGGTTATGTTTTCAAATCGTAATGTGATAAATCAAAAAAGAACCTGGCACTCAACTTATGATGCAAAACAGAAGGAACTTTAATTCAGTCCATAAGGTGTAGTACAGCAAAACGTTTCGGTCACACCTTACCTTCGTCAGTTACGTGCTGAGGAGTATGGGAGTTTCCAAAAAGTGTGGAAATAAATTCATATGGATGTCATAGCATCCTTCATAGCAGATAGTAAAATGCAATCCTGGGCTAGTATCAATAGCCTTGTGAGATGAGGCTGGTACGTCAGAGCACCTATGGACGCGGTGTCCACCGCATTTAACAGGGTACTGTCCTCAGTGTTCTACTTTAAATTTTCCACTCTGTGGAGTAACATAGCTTGGTACTTGGTTTTCTGTTCACACAGTGTGATGGTTAACACTGTGCGTTTAGGTTGCTGCTTCGCTACCTCTAGTTCACCGTTGTTTGCGAACGCACTTTATAATTATATTTTATTTAGTGCGTTCTGCCAACCTTAACACTACTTAATTGCTATAGTCATAACTGGCCTTTAGTTATAGATGTTTATGGAGGAAGTGTTATGGAAATTCTAGGACATTTTATGATATTTATGATCTTTCTTGTATTTATAGCTGGCCAAGAAATACGGCACAGTCTTCAGTTTTCGGATAGGAATGTCAAAATCCATCGTCCTCTGTGGTTATGAGACTATTAAAGATGCTCTAATTAACCACGCGGAATTATTTTCAGAAAGGCCAATTATACCAATGTTTGCAGAAGCATCTAAAGGCCATGGTGAGTCTTTGTATTGGTTGTAACGTTTTTCCTTTTATTAAAGGAGATCCTCTGTTACAGGTTGAGTCTCCTGTCCAAAGCTGTTATCAATCAGCAGGAGAGAAGGGCTATAATAAAGTTTGTCTCGGGTATGGTGGACCAGCCACGTCCTTGCAAAACATCTAGAGAGCCTTTGTAAACTGAATATTATTGATCAGTGATCTTTGACTTTACGAGAAATGTGGCATGAAATTTCTCTGTCCCAATGCCATAAAAAACACAAAAAACCTATACAGATAGAAGTGTCATCATGGTCTGAGTACATGACCAATATGTGTTCAAAAGCAGAAATAAAACTAGATCATGGCTTCAAGTCCATCCTCCATGAATCAATTGCTTCCAAGTGAAATATTGCTTTGCTATATATATATATATATATATATATATATATATATATCCTCCATCACATATTCCTCTGCCCATATACCCATCATACATATCCTCCATCCCATAGTCCCGTGCCCATATACCCATCACACATATCCTCCATCCCATAGTCCCGTGCCCATATACCCATCATACATATCCTCCATCCCATAATCCCGTGCCCATATACCAATCACACATCCTCCATCTCATAGTCCCATGCCCATATACCCATCATACATATCCGCCATCCCATTGTCCCGTGCCCATATACCCATCATACATATCCTCCATCGCATAGTCCCGTGCCCATATACCCATCATACATATCTGCCATCCCATATATATATATATATATATATATATTTACCCACCTGCAGTATGTTTGATAACTCTCTGAGAGTTTCAGTGGCAAAAAGGAGATCCATACAAATTCTACAAACCAAGCCCTAGAAAATGCAAAGAAAAAACTGGGGGGAAAAGAAAGTACAATAGGGTCTTAACTAGAAACAAAAAGGTGGCAAGGAAAAGGATCCACTCACCTTATAGAGTTGCTACAGAGCAACATGTAACTGGCATGAAATGGATATCAGCTGCTGCAAGGACAACGGTCACTAGATGGACCAACAGTGCAAAACAATGGAGAGGGAGATGTCACTGTTGCGCTGCTGCTGATGAATCCACAATGGTTTCCAGTGGATAAAATTGTATTAATAAAACAGGATTAAAATGTCAATGCACTTCGAGGTCGCGCAGAACCTCTTCGTCAGGACACACCAGGTTTCGGTCCTGATGAAGAGGCTCTGTGCGACCTCGAAACGCGTTGACCCTGTAAACCTGTTTTATTAATAAATTTTTATCTGTTGGAAACCAATGTGGATTCATCATCAGCAACGCAGGAGTGAAATCTCCCTTCCAATCGTGAAGCCCTAGAAAAGGCAATCTTTGGTTTGGATTTGGTGCAGGGAATGTAGGAAACCCACTGGACTGACATTCAGGTCAAAATGAATACAGAGGTCAGTTACCTCTGAACTCCAGCATCAGGGAAACAGAAAATTAAAACGTTATATTTAAAAACATGATGTAAAGGTACTAAAAATATTAAAAAGATAAGGCCTATGAGGTTACGGATTTCAGGTTTCAACTCTAAATCATAAATGTCGACTATAGCTGACACCTACTGTATAATTAAGGGTTGTTAACCCGAAATGCGTCAGCTTCTGGATCTTTATCTCTTGAACATTGTTGTACCTTTATATCATGTTTTTAAAATTCATTCTGAACCTTATGTGTTAATTTTCTCTTTTTATGGTGCTTAAGCTCAGGGCTAACACACCTCTGTATTCATTTTTTACTTTTCCATCATAAAAATGTGTTTAACTCGAATTTCATGACATAGTTGATTCACTCATCCAGTAGGATTCTGGCGTTTTTCGTGGACCCCTAAGTAAACAAGATTTGCCTTGATCAAGCCAATAGATGGACAACACCCATCACATATGGTGCATTCACTCCACTCAGGTATCGTCTTTTCCACTGGTGAAAACTGGAAAGCGATGAGAAGATTTACACTCTCAACCCTGCGAGATTATGGAATGGGGAGAAGAACCATCGAAGACAAGATCACTGAGGAATCGGAATACTTAATTCAGAAGTTAAAATCCTATGAAGGTGAGAAATTAGTTATTCTTTTCCATAGCAATTCCTCACCCTGATAAATACATTCAGGACATCTACATTGTGTAATCATTACATCAATAGCTTGCAAAAGAAATAGTAAAAAATTCTAAAATAACATAAAGACAATTGTTTGCCTTCAGGTAAGCCCTTTGATAATGTTACCAGTATTTATGCTGCTGTAACCAATATAATCGTGTCCATCCTCCTGAGTAAAAGATTTGACTATGAGGATCCGACCATACTGAGGCTTATGGGCTTAGTCAATGAAAATGTGAAACTTCTAAGCAGCCCCTGGATCGTGGTAAGTGATTTATTTATTGGTCTTTCAAATGGCCTTGGTCTGTTTGTCTTTTTTATCCTTCTGTCCATGTACTAAATATAACATTTTCATTGGAACAAAATAAGACTTGAATAGTGACTAAATGCACATTTTATCTTTCTTCAAGTTCAACATGTAAATATATATTTTTTCCTTTTTTTATTGCATGCATCCTGTAGCTGTACAACAGTTTTCCATTACTTGCAAAATTGCTTCCCGGAGCTCACAAAACAATTTTTGAAAACGTTAAAGAGTTTGAGAACTTTATAATAAGAACATTTACAAAACAGAAGAAAGAGCTGGATGTCAATGACCAGAGGAACCTCATCGATGCCTACTTGGCCAAGCAACAAGAGGTATGGTCAATGTGTTACCAGGTATATTTATTTAAATTTCTATTATGTAAATGAACACTTTGGGAAACGTTTAAACATTTTTTACAGGGAAAAGCAGAAAACATTAAATATTTCAGCGATGACAATTTGACTTCTCTGGTGGGAGACTTGTTTGGGGCTGGAATGGAGACCACATCAACCACATTGAGATGGGGGATTCTGCTCATGATGAAATATCCAGAAATTCAAAGTAAGACCTGTCATTTCAATCACTTAGACATTTTCATTATATATTTTTTAACATGTTAATAAGATATGTAAAAGAAAGCACAAGTGAGATAGAATCCCTTTGTCTCGGGAACATTTCCTAGGACAAGTAGGCCAACATTTTGCTAGAGAAGTCTGTTCGAGCAACCGTTTTCACATCTTTTAGGAAATTCTGTTTGTAAAAATAAGGAACTTTGATCAATGTCATTAAAAAATATGGATGGGTTTCTGATTATTTTTGAAGCCAAAGGAGTTTGTCTTAGTTGTGTGAGTGATGTTTACTGCATATTTCTATAATGGGGTTATGGACATATGTCAAATCATCTGTATGGTTCATTTTAGGTTTTCCAATTTGCCCATCAAAAACGTTGACTTTCAGTGATTTTGCCCAAGTTGTGCAGAAAAAAAAGTAAAAGTAGATGCAAATTCAAAACCTGCTCCCAGTCACAGAAAATTCTTCGGGTCTTCTTTATGACAATGAGGCATTTGGGACACTCTAGGTTTCAGGGTCTAGTAGCTACAGTTCTGATTTACGATGTTAGTTTTTTTGTCACTGGAACATAAATATTCACACAATTTGTATATTTGATGATCTCCAAGTTAAAAACTGAGGAGTCATAATGCAAAGCAGTATACTGTAGGACACTTAGTTCTGACAGTCAGGGGTGATCCTTTCAATGATATGAGGGTAATCAGAAAATTGGAATTGCATGAAATAGAACTTGCTATTGTTTTAAAAATTTTAATATACCAACCTTCTGAAGTCTACCTCTCTTCCCCTCCATCGGTCTCCTACCAAGCCATCCAAGGTAACCTTTCAACCTTTTCTCTATTAAAATAGTAATCATGGGAGTAACATCCTCATGGTCAAAAACATCTTGAGGTTTTGGTATTGGAGGACGTGACCATATGACGCTGCATTACATGGTTAAAGTGATACAAAGATAGGAAATGTTTCAGAGCGCTACATGGAACAGGAACGTTTTAGAAAAAAAAATTTTTGTAAAACACATTGGGACTAAGCCCTCCTTGGACAGTTATGGCATATAATGTGGATAGATGCAAACTTGCTTGGAAAATTTCTGAGCACCCTTACATGAGAGCTGAGCGCATGAACATTAGAGCTTAATATTCCATTTCTAAGACTAAACCCCATTCTCAAGATTGGTATGGGCCCCATCAGACATTTAGACCATTCTCTGTGGTTATGCTAAAAATGTCGAAGATTACATAAATCTTTTAGGTTGACAGCAACAGAATTTGTTTGGCACAAGATTATTGATGAGCAAATTGATTCATGACAACTCAAATTTGTTACAAATGTTTCACAAGAGGTTAATTTATATTTGGTTTTACTCAGTTCCACACACCTCTGCTTCTGATCCACTAATTGTCTTCTCTGTTTTGTGTTCTATAACTTCCTTATTCCAGGCCTCCATTGCTGACGATCTTAAATCGGCACTATGCTGTCACATGGTCATGTGGAGTGTAAGGCGGGGGTCAGACATGTGAGAAACTCGGATGAGTCTCGCATGTTAATACACGGCACTGCCGCCGGCACTTGGGAGTGGAGCGTGCGGCTCCATGTATTGCTATGCGGCCGCATGCTCCTATCCGAGTGCCGGCGACAGTGCCGGGTATTAACATGCGAGACTCGTCCGAGTTTCTTGAATGTGTGATTCCGGTCTAATGCCCGTCATGGATATAAGTAGAGTTGGTTATGAGAAATTTTTTTTAAAACTCGTCTCGACAATTTGATTTGTTCCAAAATTGAATTTCCCAGCTAAATAAGAGTGAAGCTGCTGAATTAGAATTTCGGCAGATTTGCTGATTTCTTTGTTCTTGATTCTTGATTATCTGACAATAATATTAAAGATAATAGAAACTCAGAGTTCAGACAGACAATAGTAATATATTTAAAAAAATGTTATGGAAATATACAATAAAGGTTTTAAGTGGTGTGATTGATGAGGTCTAAGAGGCCAGTAGTTATAAAATACATTGGTGTCTGTAGATCCTTCGTAGGTCCTGTCATGTCTGTTCATCTTGTGTATACTATTGAATACATCCAGATTATTATGCAAATGGGTACCTACGTCAAAATATATATCTAATCTACATAAATCTGTACCATGACAGAGAAAGTGCAAAATGAAATTGAACGAGTGATCGGATCAGCCCAACCTCAAATGGAGCATCGTAAAGAAATGCCGTACACAGACGCTGTCATTCATGAGATCCAGAGGTTTGGAGACATCGCACCGGCTGCTGTTCCACATGCAACTTCTCAAGATGTCACATTTAGAGGCTATTTTATACCAAAGGTACTATAGCGCCATCATCTGTTTTCTCTTGTTGGACCATTTTATAAAATGTTGACGTGAGTGTCACAGAGTGACCTGTCCTCTGTGCCGCGACCCGCAGGATGGCACTAACACCGGGACAAACAACGGGAAAACCGGAGAAACAGCTACAACGGTGGGCCCTGCAATAGGGAACGGGGACGTGGAGACCTCCTGCACTCCCCTGAGGCAGTGTCCCTGAACACTCTTAACATTCCCTATACAGGCTTTTCGCCTGTCGCCGAGCTGGATAGCTTAATCCCTAACTCGCCCTGCACCTATCCCTTACTAGTGAGCTGGATGGTGCAGACACTAATCCCACCGCTCTACTAATACACACAAGGAAAAATATAACAAAACAGGGAAAACACAACTTAGCTTTGCTCTGTTGCAATTGCTCCAAGCAACAGAGTACGGCACCTGGATACAGCTTCCACCTCCTGAATAGCTGTTACTCCAAAGCTCTGGCTGAGCTGCAAGGAACTCCTCTCAATAGCTCCTTTCTCCAGCAAGGTTGGTTGGGAATGAACAATATCACCAAAAGTGATTGAGAACACCTGACACTCCTTTATAGGTAGGAGCCAGGGTAATCACACCTGCTTGGTAATTTACGTGTAATAACTCCCAGCAGCCACCGGAGGCAAAACCAGAACTGAAGAAACGACAGTGTAGTAACCCTAGCGGCCACCGGGGGCAAAACTAACCTTAAGCCAAAGGCTTAAAGGAAAAAAAAAAGGTTATTTGTGCAAAATCTGTCACAATCCAACATGGATCGTGACAGGGAGAACCTGCCTAATCCCTATTGTTAGAGCTATTCATGACGGCACATATAGCACAGTGCATCAGATATTTTTCTTTAATAGTTGTGACCCTTCAAAATTCTTGTTTACAAACTACAGTATTTGATAATGTTCCTAAAAAAAGTCTAGCAAGTCCAACCTAAATTCCTACCAAGAAAATTTTCACTGAGGCCGATGCCAATTTTTCTATGTAGGGAAAAAATGTCCTTCCTGATATCTGATGTGACGATCAAATAAATCTATGTATTTATCATATTTTTAAAGAAAGGCATTCAATTTCAGACACTTCTTGAATTTCTTTAATAAATCATCTTGACATCATGTGGCCGATAGCTCTTTAGTCTCACTGCTCTTACGGAAAAGAACACCCCTGGCTAAAGAATCCCCTATGATGAGGGTAAGAGATAGATCGAAAAGAAGCTCTCCTTAGAGTAAAAATGTAGGTCCCAAAAGAGTAAGATGAATACAACTATACACTCATCCAGAGAAGTTATGCAAGGGTGGCACAACATTGCCTAACTGTGGCTACAGCAGGGGTCACGTGAGGCCGAGTGAGCGGTCATTGATAGCACCGCTCACCGGCAGAGAGGACAAGATGTATTTACAAAAATACTTCTATACAAGAGTTAAATTGGTGGGGGAATTCTAGAATGTAGTGGACAACCTCTTTAAGGTAAGACTGTAACATCTGCTCCTACGAGGCTTGGACTGGCCACAGGAGATCAGGAGAATTCTCCAGTGGGCTCTGGTGAAGGCGTAGGCCACCACCCTCTTATATGAGCAGTATCTGGCAAAATATACTTATATCACTACATACAGACAAAGGCAACATCTTTTTTTATGCAACAATCAACCCTTTTGATTGCTATAGAAATTTTTGAATTAGGATAAATAGTATTATGAGGAAAGAGGGAGATACAAGCGCAATATAGTGTCTTATCCCAGAAATAAAGTAAGCGGTTTGGCAAAAAACTGCTCACCTGGTAGTAGGTATTCAGAGCATGTATAGATAAGGGCTGCTGCAGATCCTCAATTCGGTCACCGACTATATGAAACAGAGCTCTGCAAAGGAATACGTGGATTTCATCCGCGCTGCCCAAATGATGAAATTTCAGAAGGTTAATAAAGTTTGACAGTGGTTTATTCTACACGTTTCAAGGTTTTTTGCAACCTCTTCTTCAGGAAATGCCACCTTGAAACGCGTAGAATAAAACCCTGTCAAACTTTATGAATCCACGTATTCCTTTGCAGAGTTCTGAATGAGGATAAAGTCATATTGGCATGTTGCTGAAAAGTGGGGCCCTGGAGTTGTTTACTGGTGGGCCCTTGGTACCCCAGTCTGACAGTGGCTACCATTGATTATCTCCTGTAAGAGGAGGGTCAACCACACCATAGGCTTACTGCAAAGGGACTACAAGTTCTAAAGCTTAAAAAACCATTTTTCACAAATGTGATCAAACGATTTTTGTTCACAGATGGTTATTAAACACTGATGGTAAAAACAGACACACATTGATGAAAATCTACCCATTTTTTTCACTGATATGAAAAAAAAAAATTTCTGAATGAGGCCTAAGGTGGAAAAGGCAACATAACCAGACATAGTCAATAACAAGTGGCCAGCCATAACCTGAATAGTATAATCACTGAAACTCTGCTTTCCCAGTGGAGCATTGTGGCTTTAAGTCTCCTCATTTAGGCATGCATAGCATGTCATTCTCTGCAAGGAGAAACGATACTTCTTGGGTATCGGTCAGACCCTTCTCACACAGCCAAACTCGACCTCACACTTTGCACTGACGAGGGGCGGTACCCCGAAACACAGTGTCTGAAAATTGAGCTACTGATTTGGCTTTAACCCTAAGTCATGTAACAAGGCTCATTAAAGGGTTGACACTGACATTTAGGATTGCTACTTCCAATAGGTGGCACTAGAGTTCTAGTCCTTTACGTGAAACTCTGCAGTCAGAATGTACTAACCCTATAAAGTGTGGCCCTAGTGAGAACAGACAAATTATAGGATTTCCTAGCCTTTCATGGGCGATAAAATGCTTAAAGAGTAACCATTATTTAAATTATTTAGTACATGAGAAAATAAGAAACTTTATTACAGGCAACAACTGTTATCTCCTATTTCAATAATGGAAAAATCGGTCTTCCCTGAATACAAATTTTACCCATAACTTGAGACTGAAAGATCAGTCCAGTAGGAGAAAGAAGCAGATTTCTCTGATAAGAAATGTTACAAAGTTTCTTGCTTCATTTGTATAATTGATTTATGGGGAAAAAAAATGAAATACAGTTCTTTCCGATTGCAATCGATTTAGTATTTTATTTACTATGACCTATTTTGTTATGACATGTTATAGATTACTATGTCATATTTTTTTTTTTCTTCCAGGGAGCCACTGTAATCACACTGATTCATTCCGCTCTCAGAGATAAGGATTACTTTGAAAAACCAGAAGAATTTTATCCGGAACATTTTCTTGACTCTGCTGGAAACTTTAAGAAGAACGAGGCCTTCATACCATTCTCCATAGGTAACAAGAACACTAAACCTAAAAGTGAATGTATAAATTTACTTGATGAACCATTTTTTTTTTCAAAACAACACTCCCTATAAAGGAGACATTACCACTTTCATATAGGGATTTCTGTTTGCTTATTCCTGTAATATATTTTTTTAATGACAATCTGTCTACAGATCAATAAGTGTTTAGTTCCTTCATTTATTTTATTTCCAGAACAACCACGAATATTATGTATTTTTTTTCTTTTTTAAGATTTGCGATACGTTCCACGAATAATGACATTATTATTTAGAGCTAATTTTTATGATCTTTACATACAGGCAGCACTCAGTGTTCCTCAGGGGCGTGTCTTTAGATTATTCTGCCTAATTACCCTGTTGTCACTGCATCCTTGATAAAGATAATTGTGGGAGAATAATAAGAGGAAAATGGAGTGACTTTTGACCTGGTAAAAGGTCTTTTTTAAAGATTTTTTTTTTAGAATATTTACTAGTCCTAAAATGGGATTTGAATATGAGGTCATTTGGTTGCCTATGTCATACATTGCATTTTTTTAGGGTATGTGCACACGTTGCGGATTTGTGTGCGGATCTGCAGCGGATTTGCCTCTGTGGATTTGCTGCAGATCTGCAAGTGATGTACAGTACAATGTAAGGCAATGGAAAATAAAAACCGCTGTGCACATGCTGCGGAAAATTACGTGTGGAAACACAGCAGATTACTTTCCGCAGCGTTTCAATTCCTTGCGCGGATTCCGCAGGGTTTTTACACCCATTCCATTAAAGGAATCGGCAGGTGTAAAAACGCAGGCCAAATCCGCATAAAATTCGCTAGAAATCCACAGGAAAACCGCAGTTAAAATGCAGACATTATGACCTGTGGATTCTGCAAATTTTGTGCGGAAAAATCCGCACACAAATCCGCAACGTGTGCAGTGCACGTATCCCTAAGGGGATTTTCCCACGAACAAAGTTAATTTTAATCAATAGATCTTGGAATAAAAATGTAATGTCTGTATATTCCCCCCTCCAGTAGCTATGGTATGATCGGACTAGGTTTCGTGCACGATCAGACACAGACATTGACAGCAATAAAGAAAAATGCCTCAGTGGAGCTTGTTACACACGGCGAGATCGCTAGCGATATCGCTGAAGCGACAACGATTTTGTGACACAACAGCGACATCGCTAGCGATCTCACTAAGTGTGACACGCGGAGACGACCGGCTCCCTGCTGCGATGTCGCTGATCATGCGCGAACGTTCAGGATCATTTTTTGATCGCTGGCGTCACGCTGACCAGCATGCATCGCTGTGTTTGACGCCCCTTATCAACGACGAGCGACCTCGTTGGCGACTCCGAACTCATATAGATAGCGCTGAAGGATGCCTATTCAAAGTCTGAATCGCTATTATAGACAGTGTGTGACATGGTACCAACGATCGCCGTGGTCGTTAGTGACATCGCTGATCGCTGATGCGTCGTTATGAAGATCGGCCTGTATGACTGCTTACTAGCGATGCACAAACGATCTTAGCCAGATCGTATCGTTGTCGGAATCGTTGGCGCGTCGCTACGTGTAACGGTACCCTAAGTCACCCAGTCAAAAGTGTCTTGTTTTTGCTCTTGTATTATTACTACTGCACCCCTAAATTTTCTGAGGTTTTTTTTGTTTGTTTGTTTTTTCAAATCCATTGTTGTTTTTCACAGTGAAATAAAACAACTTAGGCTGGTTTCACACTTGCGGTTTTTTGCGCTGGATTTTAGCGCTAAAAAACGCATGCATTTTTTTCCCTATATTTTGCATGGGATGTGCTTATGTGCGCATACACATGCGTTTGTATGTGTTTTTCCGCGCATGCGTTTTTTTCCTATATTTTGCATGGGATGCGCTTATGTGCGCATACACATGCGTTTGTATGCGTTTTTCCGCGCATGCGTTTTTTTGCGGTATGCGCTCGGGCGCACAAAATGCATACTGTTGCATTTTTTGGGCGTCCGACTTGCCTCAAAAAAACGCATGCGCGCGTAATGCATTTTTTTTACAGCAAGACACCCATTGTAAGTCTATAGGTGCGCATATGTGCGCATTGGCATGCTTATGTATGCATTTTTTTTGTCCATGCATGTTTTTTTTACCATTAGTTAGACAATGGAATTTAGGGGTTTGGGTTAGAGTTAGGGTTAGTTAAGGGGGTTTAGGGTTAGGGCTAGGGTTAGCTAGGGGTTAGGGTTAGGGTTTGGGTTAGTAGGGTTTGGTTAAGGGTTAGGGTTAGGGTTAGGGTTAGTATGGTTTGGTTAAGGGTTAGGGTTAGGGTTAGGGTCAGGGTTAGGGTTAGGGTTAGGATCAGGGTATGGTTTGGTTAAGGGTTAGGGTTAGGGTCAGGGTTAGGGTTAGGGTTAGGGTTAGTAAAGTCATGGTTTGGGTTAGTGTGAGGGGCCACCTAATGTTGGAAAAAAGTGCAAACGCGGTAAAAACGCACTAAAATGCATACAAACGCATAAAAACGCTGCGTTTTTTTCATGCATGCTCATAAAAATGCTTGAAAATAACGCAGCATTTGTATGCGTTTGTATGCATTTTTTCAATGCTTTTTTTTGCGGGAAAAACGCGCTGCAAAAAAAAGCAAGTGTGAAAGTAGCCTTAGAAGGTTTTCCCCAATTAGTGGAAACCCCTTTTTAGGTTTCCATAAACGGCAGACCCACAGACCCTTTATAGATTGCAATGGCAGTGGGAGACCTTTTGCATACTTGGCAAAACTGTTGATTTTGCCAAGACAATTGGAAAAGCGGTAGAGTTTCTGCAAACATATCCCAAAAGTGTGCATCCTCAGGAATTCTTAAGGAATTCCCACTAATTGTGAAGGAAATGTTGGTATGTACGGTAAGTATGCAATCATTACCCTGCAGTGGAGTCAATGTGGTGAAAGAGGGAGGAACTTCTTGTCTCCTCACCACTTAGATGTCATGGTAGCTCCAATCCACTATAAATTTACTTGAGCAAAAAAAAGATGATTTACGTCTGAAGCCTTCATTTGTGTTCGTTTTCCTTTCTAGGTAAAAGAAGTTGTGCTGGGGAGACCTTGGCTAAAATGGAGATATTTATCTTCTTTACATCATTGTTGCAAAACTTCACATTCCATCCACCACCTGGAGCTAAACTGGACCTTACTCCTGCCATGGGGTCAACAAATGCCCCCCAACCCTATGAAATCTGTGCTGTATCTCGTAGATAGACTATGATCACCTTCAGTCCTAAAGTGAAGGATACGTCAATTCATAGGAAAAAAATAATTGTAGTTTGCGATCTACATTTATAAATCTACCAGGATATCAGGAACATGGACATATGATGGACAGAAGATGTGGCTGTGATTTTGTTTGATCTTTTGGCATGTCCCTTTCCCCCATAATTATGATAGACCCACGATTCTTCATCGCACTGTCTCCATAGTTATGTCTTCTTGAATGTCCATAATGTCCATTCAATGCTGCTTGACCTGCTCATTACTGGTCTACTGTATATGAGCCATCATGAATTGATCTGATAACAGAGATAGTCAAGACTCATGTGAGTCCTCATATTTTAACAAGCTTTCCAATAGGTAGTGCTTTTACTTCTGAGTCAAGGCCAACAGAAAAACACGCCAAGGTAAAGATCTTCTCATCCTCAGTCTGTATTCTCCCGGTAAATCCAGGTGTAGTAGTTGGCCACTATTGATGTTTGTTTTAGTGTTACTGTACCGAAGCTAGATTTATTTCTTATGTATGAGTATTATGTACTTTGGCTTAGGCAGTTTCACCGGCTTCATATGTAACAGGTGTTGGAATTCAAAATTTTGTAATGCCCACCTAACTCTAAATATTCACCAGATCCATGTGAACGTAAAGGTGATGGGGCGCAAATTCTGGGTAAATTTGATTCCCCATGTGAAAATTAGATGCAACTGAAATCTGATAGGAGAGAGTTAAAAAATTATTGATTTTAATGTTTACCTCTCTTGAGCCCTCTTCTTGCCTGTCCTGCCACCAAAGTCTCCTGCTCAGTCCTAAGGGCATGTCACACTAAGAGATATCGCTAGCAATATCGCTATAACGTCACAAGATACTTACCTACAACCCGCTCCCCCACTGCTTATCGCTGACGCGCGAGAACAGGCTGGACGGTTTCTCGTCGTCAGCTTCCTGTGGTGCTTCCTGTGGAGAGACGAGCGTGGAGCCGGGCGGGAGGATGCAGGATCACCTGGTGTGACAGGTATGTAGCGACCCCCGTCCCCAGCGATGTCGCTAGTGAGATCTGCCTGTGTGGCAGCTCACTAGTAGCGACCACTTAGCGATGTACCAGCGATCCTGACAGCGTCATGTCGCTGGTCGGGATCGCTGGTGCATCGCTAAGTGTGACGGTACCACTAGGCTTTCTACTCCTTAGTCTTATCTTTGATATTTACATGATATTGGCAAAACAGTCAAGTAGTCTGTGATGCACATCACGTTCTCCAAGTGTGCTATGCCCCATATGGCCACGTTGGGTCTAGTCAACTAGGGAATGCGCTGGCCGTAGAGAGATCTAAAAAAGCGAGTATTCTAAGTGCAAGAGGGGAACTGTGGCAGCAGATTAAGCAAGAGGAGGAAGGCCCAGAAAAGTTGAGATCGTTGTTATTGCATCCCTTCTGAGCTTCAGAACTGCATGATTTTCATGAATTGAATCCCTAAATATTTGAATCATTCAGAGTCTGAATTTTGAAGGAAATTTACAAGACAAAATGATTGTTTTAGAACTGATTCACTTGCTCAATACTAGTCCAAATAATAAAGGAAAGTGAAGATCTCTAAATGAATTTAAACCACAGATCGCAGAAACTTTTGGTAAGAGTTCCAAGAAAAAGTTGTAAATATTCTGATATATTAATGATGACATCACACACTTATATTAATACCTTCACAACCAGAGGTATTTCTGTTTTTGCGTTTTTGTTTTTAGCTCCCCTTCTCCCCAGAGCATAGCTTTTTTATTTTTCTTCAATATGGCCATGTGAGGCTTGTTTTTTTTGCGGGACAAGTTGTACTTTTAAACAACATCATTGGAAAATGGGAAGTTGTTTTATTTTTTCCCATGTTCACTAAATGCTAAAACTGACCTGCCATTATGATTCTCCAGGTCATTACCAGTTCATAGACACCAAACATGTCTAGGCTCTTTATTATCTAAGTGGTGAAAAAAAAAATCCAAAATTTGGTTTTAAAAAATGGCGTCATTTTCTGAGACCTGTAGCATCTGCATTTTTTTGTGATCTGGGGCTGGGTGAGGGCTTATTTTTTGCGTGCTGAGCTGACATTTTTATTGATACAATTTTGGTGTAGATACAATCTTTTGATTGCCCGTTATTGCATTTTATTGTAATGTAGTGGCAACCAAAAAAGTATAATTGTAGGGGGTTGACTTTTTTTCTCATTACGCCATTTAGTGATTGGGTTAATTCTTTTTTTATATTGATAGATGATCAGATCACCTGTGTGTAGCAGAACTGCTGACTTGCTATGAACGCTAAATGCTGTGCCGCGTTCATAGCAATCCGGCATCGACAACCACAGCGGAATGCAGCAGATCCCGGGTGGTCATGCCAATCCATCAGCAATCTGTGGTTATGTGACATGGGTGCCGATGGGTGGGATTAGTGACGCGCTTCCGGTAAGCACGAGTTAAATACCGCTGTCAGAGATTGAAAGCGGCAGTTGACTAGTTGACAGCCACGGGTTGATTGCGATACCATCCGTGGCTGTTGCGGGCACATGTCAGCTGTACAGATCAGTTGTTGTGTGTCCAGAAAGGTGCTGGCTCAGTGCTGGAGCCTGAACCAAGCTGAGGGAGTCCGACATTGGTGTTCTATTACGCCCGATATCGGAAAGGGATGAATACTTGTCAATAAATATAATACAATTGAGAAGGTGTGGGCCCTTAGCTTTGTTGCTCACCAGAGGGGCAATAGGTGGAGGTGGCATAGAAGCTATCGAGCCCTCTGTAGGTACCAGGAATACATATGAGACTATTACCTAGGTACTCATGTACCTAGTTCTTAGGGACAATTGTCATGTTTTAGATGTATTATTTTCTTACATATTGCCATGTATGGATGTTTTATGATAATAAAGTATGATCTTCATTGTGAAACAAGTATTTTTCTTTAACTATTATGAGTTTATTATTCATCTGTAATAATATAAAATAAAAATAACACCTCCTATTTTATTTATTAGCCCTCCATTCTGTTAAAATTAGTAGTAGTGACACTCCTAGACTAATAAAACCTGTTAAGTAAGTGCAAGGGCTGCCAAAAATTAGAAGGAGGGACTGCAATACTCCCTGGAAGAAACATAGAGGAGGGCCTCAGAAAACATTTTTTTCACAGTTTTTAAATAATAAGTTTCCAAGACTGGTAAAATCTATGCACATTTCACATCACATATTCAACACTACAGATTTGCAACATAAATTAATTAAACAATTACCCAAGTATTGATAGTATTTTATTTTTGAATTATTCAAGAGCCTTTTGATAAACAACATTTTTTGTTTTTCCTTTCGGGGCAAAGATGAACATATTTTTGGCAGTTCCAATTCTTGGACAGGTCACATAAAGCTGACCATGAGAAAAGAATGGAGATTGCAAATTGATCCCTACTACTTTCAAGGACTGTCCCTGAGCCTTGTTAATGGACATTGCAAATGCCAGTCGAAGTGAAAACTGGAGGCGTTTAACCCCTTTACCCCCAAGGGTGGTTGGCACGTTAATGACCAGGCCAATTTTTACAATTCTGACCACTGTCCGTTTATGAGGTAATAACTCTGGAAAGCTTCAACGGATGTTTTCATGAGATAATGTTTTTTCATGACATATTGTACTTCACATTGGTGGTAAAATTTCTTCAATGTAACTTGCATTTATTTGTGTAAAAAATGGAAATT
The DNA here is from genome assembly GCF_039654945.1 of Dendrobates tinctorius. NCBI lineage: Eukaryota > Metazoa > Chordata > Amphibia > Anura > Dendrobatidae > Dendrobates > Dendrobates tinctorius. The sequence goes on along the minus strand of NW_027361761.1, from coordinate 13,590,551 downwards.
TGGCGCAAAAATTTGGAAAATGGCGCGATTTTCAAACTTTGAATTTTTATGCCCTTAAAACAGAAATATGTCACACAAAATAGTTAATAAATAACATTGCCCACATGTCTACTTTACATCTGTACAATTTTGGAACCAACATTTTGTTTTGTTAGGAAGCTATAAGGGTTAAAATTTGACCAGTGATATTTCATTTTTACCATAAAATTTACAAAACCATTTTTTTAGGGACCACCTCACATTTGAAGTCACTTTGAGGGGTCTATATGATAGAAAATACCCAAAAGTGACACCATTCTAAAAACTGCACCCCTCAAGGTGCTCAAAGCCACAATCAAGAAGTTTATTACCCCTTCAGATGCTTCACAGGAATTTTTGGAATGTTTTAAAAAACTGAACGATTTAACTTTTTTTCACAAAAAATTTAATTCAGATTAGAGATGAGCGACTTTCCCTTTTTTCGGGTCGAGTTGGGTTTCATGAAACCCCGACTTTCTCAAAAGTCGGGTCGAACGAAATCGGCCAATTATCATGAAAAGTCGAAGGCCGACTGAAACACGAAACCCAATGCAAGCCAATGGGGAAGAAAAGTCGGCAGGGAGTGGAGGACAGGAAACACACCTACAGTGCCCATTTTAATGCCAAAAACATCAATTCTTATTACTTAAGCTTGTCAACCTTAATTTACTTTATAATAATAGTTAGGCAATGAAAACTGGGGGTTATTTGGCTAAACTTGTGGGGGGGGTAGGGCTGGCTCCAGGTTTTCGTGGGCCGAGGACCAAAGAATGTCAATGGGCTCCTTTAACACATACCACAATTCATGATCCTCTGATATGGCAGAGAATTAGCGGTATAGTGCAACGAAAAATACTTCACTTCTTACATCACATGACTGATATCCATTTTAAATTCTCCAATAGCCCAAAAACGGACAGTATATTACTCCATACAGTATTATGGCCACTGCATAGTGCGCTATACGGAGTAATGAGGCCCATATATTTCTACATACAGAATCATTGGTCCCATATAATGTTCCATACAGTAGATGATGAGCTCCACATAATGCTATAGTATATGTTGGTCCCCATGGATGAAGCTCCATTGTGTTAAGGGCCCAAATAATGCTCCATATATATAATGGGCCCCATTTCTAATGCTCCAGTGCATAATGGGCCCTGTAAATGCTGCTCCAGTGTCTGATGTCCACCTTTGGAATGCTCCAGTGTATGGTGGGACTCAAATATCATTCTCCAGAGTATAGTACTCCCCAAAAATAGCTGTCCCAACATTGTAAACAATTAAATAAGTCTCCTCGCTAGGGAATCCCTGTACTAGTCTGGACTCCTCGTCGTCCCCATCTTCCATCTCACTGCACTTGGACTGTTTAGGCAGAGGGCGTAAAGCCGTGATGTCATCGCGCTCTCTGACCAGAATGTCACTGTCAGGAAGCGTGGAAGACGTCCCGACGGTGTAGCAGGGAGAGGTAAGTATTTCAACTTTGCAAGTGCTGTGATCCTGAGCAAGCAGGGGGGGCCCACTCGTTGGCGACGGCACTGAAACAGGGCCCCTCATATTACGCCGGTGTGTCTGATGGCGGGTGTGCACCCTCACCATCAGAGACACTTGATTGTACTATGAGGGACCTTGTGCCAGTGCCGTTGCCAAACAGTTTGCCCACCTGTCCAGGGCAACGGCACTCGCACAGGTGAGTGTGCCAGGTGGTGACCCCGGCCCAGAGGGGGGAGGCAGCCCAGTTAGGGAGGTTGAAAAATTGGCATATGTTGATGTTGGACATTCAGCAGCTGCAAATTGAGTAATTGGAGAAGTCCACCGAAGAGAAGGACAAAAGCAAGCCATTTTTCTGGCAACCTACGTGTCAGCAGGGGAGGGTGGGACAAAATCCTTTGTAACCCATGCATGGTTCATTTTAATGGAGGTTAGATCATCAACATTTTGGATCGACAGACGGGTCCTTTTTTCTGTCAGGATTGATCCAGCAGCACTGAAGACTCGTTCAGATAACACACTAGCAGCAGGGCAAGCGAGCTCCGTTAAGGCATATTGTGCCAATTCAGGCCTGGTGTCAAGTTTACTGGTCCAATAGTCAAAGGGGAATGACCGGTGAGCTAGAACATCGATATGGGAGGAGAAGTAGTTTGTTACCATAGTTGACAACTGCTGTCTCCTGTCACTTTCGATCGATGCAGTATTACCAGTCGTGTGAGCGGGACTTGAAAAATCAGTCCACAACATGGTCATGAAACCCCTGTGTCCAGTGCCACTTTGGCTGTGTGCACCATGAACACCTCTTTCATGTTGCCCCCTACGGCTTGTTGGAAAAACATCAAACCGCTGTGTGCTGGGAATGCCTCAATGAAACGGTTTACCAGAGTTGCTTGTTAGCCAATATTAGCTCTAGGTTCTCCTGTGCCATGATGTTTTGGAATTTGCCTTTATAGCGTGGATCCAGGATGCTGGCCAACCAGTATTCGTCATCGTTCATCAATTTGGCAATGCGGGGGTCCCTTTTTAGGATCTGCAAGCCATAATCAGACATGTGGGCCAATGTTCCAGGTGTCAATGATGCACTGTGAGTGCTGGGTGGAGGAGCACTTTCTGGCAAATCCACATCCCTCCAGTCATGCACAAACCCTGTACCTGACCTTGCCACGCCAAAATTTTTCTTGCCCCCGGAGAAGCATCCTCCTCCCCAAAATAATCATCCCCATCATCCTCCTCCTCTTCCTCTTCTTTCTCTACCTCATCCACTAGACTTCCCTGAGCAGACAATGGCTGACTGTCATCAAGGCTTCCCTCCTCCTCTTCATCCTCGGCTGCAGACGCCTGCTCCTTAATGTGTATCAAAGTTTGCATGAGCAGATGCATAAGTAGGATGCTAAGCCGTGTGCATTCCTCAAAACACTGAAGGACTTTACAGAGGTCTTTCAGCTTCGACCACTGCACACCCGACAACTCCATGTCTGCCCTCAACCTGCCTGCCCGTGTACCCTCCCACAAATGAATTACAGCCTGCCTCTGTTCACACAGCCTCTGAACCATGTGCAGGGTGGAGTTCCACCTTGTTGCAATGTCGATAATTGGGCGGTGCTTGGGAAGGTGGAGCAATCGCTGCAGCTTCTGCATACGACTGGAGTGTACGGGGGACCAGCGGATGTGCGAGCACAGTCTTCACACCTTATGGAGCAGGGGTGTTAAGTCCGGATAATTATTGAGGAAGCACTGCACCACCAGATTCAAGGTATGAGCCAGGCAAGGTATGTGTCTGAGCTTTGAAAGGGCTATGGCTGCCACAAAATTCCAGCCGTTATCACTAACTACCTTGCCTGCCTCAAGATGTAGACTGCCCAGCCATGACTCAGTTTGTCGCTGCAAGTAGTCGGCCCGTACCTCCGCGGTGTGTCTGTTGTCTCCCAAACATATCATCCTCAAAACAGCCTGCTGACGCTTACCACTAGCTGTTCGATAGTGGGACACCTTGTGTGCAACACTGGCAGCTGCTGATGGACTGCTCATGCGACTGCGCTCTGTGGCAAGCTTTCGCTTCTGGAGGAGGAGGAGGGTCAAACGCCTACAGCCAACTGTTTCCTATACCGTGGGCTAGGCAGCACTGTCCCACCGCCGCTGTCCCCTGTGGACCCTGCATCCACCACATTAACCCAGTGTGCAGTGATGGACACGTAACGACCCTGGCCATGCCTACTGGACCATGCATCTGTTGTGAGGTGCACCTTTCCACTCACTGGTTGCTTGAGTGCATGGACAATGTGGTCTTTCACATGCACGTGGAGGGCTGGGAAGGCTTTTCGCGAAAAGAAGTGCCGACTGGGTAGGTCATAGCGTGGTACTGCGTAGGCCATGAGCTCGCGGAAAGCTTTGCTCATGGCAGAGATTAGTTTGGCAATGTGGGCGTTCAAAGCCAGTGTACGCGGATGAGAGGATAAGTACTTTCTTGTCCTACTCAGAGTCTCTGGTAGGGTGAGCTGGACTTGAGAGCTGCATATGGTGGAACTAGCGGTGGACATGGCGGACTGAGAGAGGGTTGGTGATGGTGATGGTGTTGGTGGTGTTGCTGATGACCTAGATTCAGTCTTTTGTAGCAATAACATGTGATTCCATAACTGCTTTGCCCTTGCGACGACACCTCGACATTTGCTGCTGGTGGTGTGCTAACCGGTGGGCTTACAGTGGGGGAAGCGATGTAGCATTGCTGACTACCTTCATTGGGAGCAGTTGCACATGTGGTACGTGAGGTTTGGTAGTCCGTCCATGCTTGCAAGTGCATGGTGGTTAAATGTCTAAGCATGCAACTGGTATTCAAATTTCTCAGATTTTTCCATCGGCTAAAGGTCTTTGCGCACTTCTTACAGATAACTTTTGAGTGATAATTAGGATTTTGTTCACAAAAGTGCCACACTGCACTCTTCCTACTATGGAAGACATTTTGAGACCTTGCACGCTGTGCTAATTTGACCGTCTGGCCAAGCTGTCCTGCAACTCTTTTGGTTTTTGTAACACGTTTTTGGACTGCTACGGTCTTGCCAGATAACAGCTGTTGCGATGTTGTTGCCTGCTGCGGATTCTCCTCCTCCTCTTCTGAGCTATTGGCAGCGGCACCCTCTTCCCCCAATGGATGCCAATCTGGGTCAACAACTGGGTCATCCATCACCTCCTCTTCAATTTCATGTGCACTTTCCTCTGTGTCACAGTGTAAGGTGGTACAGTATGCGGGAAGGGGCACCTGAGTTTTATCAGGGTCAGATTCTGGCTCAGTACACTGCGAGGACAATGTAGTGCTCTAAGTGAATGTACCAGCAGATAAATCTAGCAGTGGCTGTGCATCAGTGCACTCCATGTCAGATTCTTCTTGGACTGGGTAATTCACGATTTGACTTGATAACCCAGGCATGGTATGTGAAAAGAGCTCCATAGAGTAATCTGTAGTGTGGCCTGCCACATCCTTCACTTTTGGTAGGGGTGAAGGACACAAGGAAAGGTGTTGTTCCTGACGAGGAGCCTCCAATGAAGACGCAGTGCTTTTATTTTTTGAAACTTCAGAAGAGGAGGTGAGAGAGCTGGAGGCTGTGTCAGCAATGTAAGCCAAAACTTGTTCTTGAAGCTCCGGCTTTAAAAGTGGTTTACCTACTCCCAGAAAAGAGAGCCTTCGAGGCCTTGTGGAGCCAGACGATGATGCAGGCTCAACACCTCCTGCCTTAGGTGCTATTGTGCATTTGCCACTACCAACAGATGCAGCACCACCACCACCACCACCACCACCATCGGGACCAGCTGGCAACCCCCGCCCACTTCCATGGCGTCTTCCACCATACTTGCTTATTTTTGTGAAAATGTACTCAAAATACCACCAGCTATATGGTACTGTAAAACAAGGTAGAAGGTGTATCTACTATTGGTGAGAATTTGAATCTCACTAGAGATTTGAGGATGCTGAACTATTGTCTCAGGCCCAGTAGAGATTACACCTCAATGTAACAGGCTGAAATTGGATGGTGTATGACAAGGTGGAGGGTGTCTATAGTATTGGTGAGATTTTGGATCTCACTAGAGATTTGAGGACGCTGACAATGATGCTCTCTGTCCAAGTATGGACGCAGGCAGCCTAATAAGCAGGACTGCTGCACAGTGCACACACAAAAGGATGGAAAAATGAACGCTTGGTAACTGTGCAGAAAAGAGGAAGAAAAGTATTTTTGCTTTTAAAAAAGCAGTTTGCACAGCAGTGTGCAAACAGCAATGCATCTATCAGGGAGCCTTATAAGGCAGTCTAATAACCAACAGAGCTGATGCACAAAAATAGAGCCTCCCCTGTCTCTGCACACAAAGTGTTGTGTTGTAAGTGGAAATCGCTAACAGCAGAAGCAGTTTTTTGGTTCTTCTTCCTTGCCTAACGCTCTCTCTACAGAATCAGCAGCAGCAGCTCTCCCCATGCTAAGATCGGCAGAAGTAAGATGGCGGTCAGCGTTCACGCCCTTTTATAGCCCTTGTGATGCCACACAAAGCCAGCCAATCACTTGTATGCCCTTCTCAAAGATGGTGGTGACCGATGCCTATGTCATCGCGATGCCCACAGTGTACGTCCTCCATCATTGGCTGAAAAAGGGCGCTGGAAGCATATTTTGAAACGCGACTTTGGTGCTCTGGTCGCCGACCTCGTAGCTGACCTCACGCTATGGTTGGGTTTCGTTTCATGAAACCCGACTTCAGCGACTTTTGAATATGAACGACCCATTTCACTCTACTCTAATTCAGATACAATTTGTTTTATTTTACCAAGGGTAACATGAGAAATTGGACAGCAAACGTTATTGTACAATTTGTCCTGAGTACGCTGATATCCCATATATGCAGGTAAACCACTGTTTGGGTGCATGGAAGAGCTCAGAAGGGAAGGAGCGCCGTTTGACTTTTCAATGCAAAATTGACTGGAATTGAGATCGGACACCATGTCGTGTTTGGAGAGCCCCTGATGTGCCTAAACAGTGGAAATCCCCCACAAGTGACACCATTTTTTAAAGTAGACCCCCTAAGAAACTTATCTAGATGTGTGGTGAGCACATTGAACCAACAAGTGTTTCACAGAAGCTTATAATGTAGGGCCGCAAAAATAAAAAATCATTTTTTTCACAAAAATGATCTTTTCGCCCCCAATTTTTTATTTTTCCAAGGGTAACAGGAGAAATTGGACCACAAAAGTTGTTGTGCAATTTGTCCTGAATATGCTGATACCCCATATGTGGGGGGTAAACCCATGTGTAAGGAGCGCCTTTTGACTTTTCAGTGCAAAATTTGCTGGACTTGAGATCAGACGCCATGTCGCATTTGGAAAGCCCCTGATGTGCATAACAATGGAAACCCCTCAATTCTAACTCCAAATCTAACCCTAGCACACCCCGAACCCTAATCCCAACCCTAATCCCAACCCTATTCCTAACCCTAAGTTTAACCCCATCCCTAACCCTAACTTTAGCCCCAAATAACCCTAACTTTTATCCCAACCCTAACCTTAACTTTAGTCCCAACTCTAAAACTAACTTTAGCCCCAAGCCTAACCCTAACGTTAGCCCCACCCCTAACCCCAACCCTAATCCTAATGATAAAATGGAAATAAATACATTATTTTAATTTTATTATTTTTCCCTAACTTAGGCTGGTTTCACATTTGCGTTTTTTTTTTCGCGGTAATTTAGCGCTAAATAGCGCATGCGTTTTTTTTTCCTATACTTTGCATGGGATGCGCTTATGTGCGCATACACATGCGTTTGTACGCGTTTTACCGCGCATGCGTTTTTTTGCGGTATGCGCTCGGGCGCACAAAATGCAACTTGTTGCATTTTTTGTGCGTCCGATTTGCCTCAAAAAAAACGCATGCGCGCGCAATGCGTTTTTTTACAGCAAGACACCCAATATAAGTCTATGGGTGCGCATATGTGCGCATTGGCATGCTTATGTATGCGTTTTTTTGCACATGCGTTTTTTTTTTGTTAACCATGGAATTTAGGGGTTTGGGTTAGAGTTAGGGTTAGTTAAGGGGGTTTAGGGTTATTGTTAGGGTCAGGGTTAGGGTTAGGGTTAGGGTCAGGGTTAAGTATGGTTTGGTTAAGGGTTAGGGTCAGGGTTAGGGTTAGGGTTAAGTATGGTTTGGTTAAGGGTTAGGGTCAGGGTTAGGGTTAGGGTTAGGGTCAGGGTTAGGGTCAGGGTTAGGGTTAAGTATGGTTTGGTTAAGGGTTAGGGTCAGGGTTAGGGTTGGGGTTAAGGTTAGTTAGGGTTTGGGTTAGGGTTAAGTATGGTTTGGTTAAGGGTTAGGGTCAGGGTTAGGGTTAAGTATGGTTTGGTTAAGGGTTAGGGTTAGGGTTAGGGTCAGGGTTAGGGTTAGGGTTAAGGTTAGTTAGGGTTTGGGTTAGGGTTAAGTATGGTTTGGTTAAGGGTTAGGGTCAGGGTTAGGGTTAAGTATGGTTTGGTTAAGGGTTAGGGTCAGGGTTAGGGTTACGGTTAGGGTCAGGGTTAGGGTTAGGGTCAGGGTTAGGGTTAGGGTTAGGGTTAGGGTCAGGGTCAGGGTTAGGGTTAAGTATGGTTTGGTTAAGGGTTAGGGTCAGGGTCAGGGTTAGGGTTAAGGTTTGTTAGGGTTTGGGTTAGGGTTAAGTATGGTTTGGTTAAGGGTTAGGGTCAGGGTTAGGGTTAAGTATGGTTTGGTTAAGGGTTAGGGTTAGGGTTAGGGTTAGGGTCAGGGTTAGGGTTAGGGTTAGGGTCAGGGTTAGGGTTAGTAAAGTCATGGTTTGGGTTAGTGTGAGGGGCCACCTAATGTTGGAAAAAAACGCAAACGCGGTAAAAACGCACTAAAAACGCATACAAACGCATAAAAACGCTGCGTTTTTTTCATGCATGCTCATAAAAATGCTTGAAAAAAACGCAGCAGTTGTATGCTTTTGTATGCGTTTTTCAATGCGTTTTTTTGCGGGAAAAACGCGCTGCAAAAAAAAGCAAGTGTGAAACAGGCCTAAGGGGGTCGTAAAGGGAGGCTTGATTTGCTATTTAGAGCGGGCTTTTATAGCGGATTTTTATGTTTGGCAGCTGTCACACACTAAATGACACTTTTTATTGCAAAAAAATAGTTTTTGCATCATCACATTTTGAGAGCTATAATTTTTCCATATTTTGATAAAGCAGTTTTATACTTTGAGTTAGTACGATAACAGCGATACCTCATTTATATCAGTTTTTTATGTTTTGGAGCTTTTATACAATAAAGCTATTTTCTATAAAAAATAATTATTTTTCCATCACTTTCTTCTGAGAGCTATATCTTTTTTATTTTTTCGCTGATGATGCTATATCACAGCTTGTTTTTTGCGGGACAAGATGACATTTTCAGCGGTACCAAGTTTATTTATGTCCATCTTTTTGATCGCGTGTTATTCCACTTTATGTTCGATGGTATGATGATAAAGCATTGTTTTTTTATCTTTTTTTTTTAAAGATGCTAGTGGGACAGTTTTATAGGTCGGGTCGTTACGGACGCAGCGATACTAAATATGTGTACTTTTATCGTTTAGATTTTTTATTTAAATATTTATTTATTGCTGGAATTAATATTGATTTTTTATTATTATTTTTTAGTATTTGTTAAAATATTTTTACAATTATCTATTTTTTAAAATTTAATTTTTACTTTTACACTTTGTCCCAATATGGGACAATCATTTTGTGCAGCCTGATCGCTTCTATAGCATGCAGATCTGCATGCTATAGAAGCTGTCAGCACTGCAGCTTCTGTGCATTGACCTGTAAGACTTCCTGACATGCACTGCGCATGACAGGAAGTCTCTCAGCTCTGGAGACTCGGATGTTATTATGACAACTCTGGGTCTCCATGGCAGCAATGGCGACCCCGTGTCATGCCAAGCGGTATAGATGAACGACTTTGCCTTTTTCCGGGTCAAGTCAGGTTTCATGAAACACGACTATTGCAAAAGTCGGGTCGAACGCAATCGGCCGATTATCGTGAAATGTCGAAGGTCGACTGAAACACGAAACCCAATGCAAGTCAAAGGGGAAGAAAAGGTGGCAGTGAGTGGAGGACAGGAAACACACCTACAGTGCGCATTTTAATGCCAATGCTTATTCCTTAAGCTTGTCAACCTTAATTTACTTTATAATAATAGTTAGGCATTGAAAACTGGGGTTATTTGGCTAAAGTTGTGGGGGGGTAGGGCTGGCTCCAGATTTTCGTGGGCCCAGGGCCAAAGAGTGTCACTGGGCTCCTTTAACACATGCCACAATTCATGATCTTCTGATACGGCAGAGAAATAGCGGTATAGTACAAAGAAAAATACTTCACTTTTTACATCTCATGGCTGATATCCATTTTAAATTCTCCAATAGCTCCAAAAACGGACAGTATATTACTCCATACAGTATTATGGCCACCGCATAGTGCGCTATACAGAGTAATGAGGCCCATATATTTCTACATACAGAATCATTGATCCCATGTAATGTTCCATACAGTATATGATGAGCTCCACATAATGCTACAGTATATGTTGGTCCCCATGGATTAAGTTCCACTGTGTTATGGGCACAAATAATGCTCCATATATAATGGGCCCCATTTTTAATGCTCTAGTGTATAATGGGCCCTGTAAATGCTGCTCCAGTGTCTGATGTCCACCTTTGGAATGCTCCAGTGTCTGGTGGGCCCCATCTATCATTCTCCAGAGTATAGTGCTCCCCAAAAATTGCTGTCCCAACATTGAAAACGATTAAATAAGTCTCACTAGGGAATCCCTGTACTAGTCTGGACTCCTCGTCGTCCCCATGTTCCATCTCTCTGCACTTAGACTGTCTAGGCAGAGGGCGTACAGACGTGATGTCATCGCGCTCTCTGGCCAGAATGTCACTGTCAGGAAACATGGAAGACGACATGGCGGTGGAGCAGGGAGAGGTAAGTATTTCAACTTTGCAAGTGCTGTGATCCTGAGCAAGCAGGGGGACCCACTTGTTGGCGACGGCACTGGCACAGGGCCCCTCATAGTACGGCGGTGTGTCTGACGGCAGGTGGGCCCTTCTACTGGCAGAGACACTTTTGCGTACTAAGAGGGGACCTGTGCCAGTGCCGTCGCCCATGAGTATGCCCCTTCCCACCTGCTCAAGGAACCTGCACTTTCACTTGCACCTTCCTCTTTGTCACAGTGTAAGGTGGTATAGTATGCGGGAAGGGGAACCTGAGTTTCATCAGGGTCAGATTCTGGCTGTGTAGAGTGCGAGGGGAATGTAGTGGTCTGGGTCAATGTACCAGCAGAATCATCTAGCAGTGGCTGGGCATCAGTGCACTTGTGGCACCCCCAGGAGTACGGTCGCCACAGTGGCATTACGTTCCTCCTAGGGAGTGTGATGTCATGCTTGGGAGCAACAAAGGATCTCTCTAGCAGTTAAACCAACATACAACACAGTTCCCACTCCAGGCCAGCAGGGAGGGCTCTGAACCTGACTGCTGAGGAGCTGCTCTCTGTGGTCAGGAGGAGGGAAGTTAGGGTAGTCTGTGAAGGGAAGGGGAAGTGAGTGGCATGAGAAGGGGAGCTGGAGGATGAGCAGAGTTAAGGCTCACTCCTAGCTGGAGCGCATGGTCCGGATTCCGGTCTCCGAGTTTGTAGGGACACTGATGGTCGTGCATCAGAAATCGGAGGAAGTAGCAGCTGTAAATGCTCTGTTCCCAACTAAGGCTCGGATTCCCCAGCGGCGACGTGTGTGAGCCAGAAGAATAAGGCTACAGCTGCCTGCCATACGAGAAAGTTCCAAAAGAGAGTCAACAGGGGGAACTTCAGTGAACTCAGTACTGCGAGTACCTCAGATAAGCGCTAGAACGGAGGCCACACTACCTATCTGCAGAGAGAGAATTCCTAATTTACTTCCAGGCTGACCAACTCCTTCTCCATCTGTACTCTGGGTCCTGAATGGCACTTACCAAGTACAGGTAAAGGAACTGCACGACTGTGTCTGTCATCTTTCTCCTGCGCCTGGCGCACTGCTCTGCTACATCCTGCACTGCACACCATCTACCAACTCTTTCATCTGCCCTGCGACTACGGCCCTACCTGTGCAGGGCTTCTACATCTTAGCTGCACCACAACATCTGTTCCAAAGAAGCGACACTGCAGCGCTGGTCAATCTGATCAGAAACCACAGGTGGCGTCACGTATCATCTAATATATAAAGCTCAAGTGTGTGTATGTATGTATGCATGTCCTGGATTGGCATCCGCACCGTCGCAGCAACAGCCACAAAATTTGGCACAGTCACACGTCTGGACCCCGAGAGTGTCCTAGGCTATGTTGTGAGGCGAAAATTTAACCCCGCGCTTTCCAATTCACAAAACAATTTTGCCCCTATCTACATAATGGGGAAAAAGTGCGTGTGTATCAAGCTCCACCCCTCATTATTATGTCATAATGGTTGCCATGGCGACGCTGATGTCATCATAGGTTGCAAGCCCTGCCGCTCATTATGATGTCATAATGGTTGACTATGGGAAGGAGGATGTGTGATGGGTATATGGGCACTGGACTATGGGATGGGGGATATGTATGACGGGTATATGGGCACGGGACTATGGGATGGCGGAGATGTATGATGGGTATATGGGCATGGGACTATGGGATGGAGGATGTGTGATGGGTATATGGGCACTGGACTATGGGATGGAGGATATGTATGACGGGTATATGGGCATGGGACTATGGGATGGCGGAGATGTATGATGGGTATATGGGCATGGGACTATGGGATGGAGGATGTGTGATGGGTATATGGGCACGGGACTATGGGATGGCGAATATGTATGATGGGTATATGGGCATGGGACTATGGGATGGAGGATGTGTGATGGGTATATGGGCACTGGAATATGGGATGGAGGACATGTATGATGGGTATATGGGCACGGGACTATGGGATGGCGAATATGTATTATGGGTATATGGGCATGGGACTATGAGATGGAGGATGTGTGATAGGTATATGGGCACGGGACTATGGGATGGCGAATATGTATGATGGGTATATGGGCATGGGACTATGGGATGGAGGATGTGTGATGGGTATATGGGCACTGGACTATGGGATGGAGGATGTGTATGATGGGTATATGGGCACGGGACTATGGGATGGCGAATATGTATGATGGGTATATGGGCATGGGACTATGGGATGGAGGATGTGTGATGGGCATATGGGCACTCGACTATGGGATGGAGGATATGTATGATGGGTATATGGGCATGAGACTATGGGAAGGAGGATAATTATAATTTGTTATAACTATCCACAGTTAGTTACTATGCCCGGGCAGCGCCGGGCTCTTCAGCTAGTTCACCTATAAACATTATTCACCCCTTTGCATGGACGCCCAGGGCCACGGACAGGGTCACCACCACCGTGACACATCCCTCTGAGACACCGGCCCGGTACCGATTAACCCCACTGCCCTGGCTGGCGACCCACTCTCCATGTCAGATTCATCTTGGACTGGGGAATTCACGATTTGACTTGATAACCCAGGCATGGTATGTGAGAAAGAGCTACATGGACTAATGTGAAGTGTGGCCTGCTGCATCATTCACTTTTGGTGGGGGTGAAGGACACAAGGAAAGGGGTTCTTCTTGACCAGGAACCAGCACTTGACGACTCAGTGCTTTTATTTTTTGAAACTTCAGAAGAGGAGGCGACAGAGCTGGAGCTGTGTCAGCAATGTAAGCCAAAACTTGTTCTTGAAGCTCCGGCTTAAAAAGAGGTTTACCTACTCCCAGAAAAGAGAGCCTTCGAGGCCTTGTGGAGCCAGACGATGACGCAGGCTCAACACCTCCTGCTTTAGGTGCTATTGTGCTTTTGCCACTACCAGCAGATGCACCACCACCACCATCAGTACCAGCTGGCAACCCCCGCCCACTTCCATGGCCTCTTGCATCATACTTCCACATTTTTGGGAAAATGTACCCAAAATACCACCAGCTATATGGTACTGTAAAACAAGGTACAAGGTATATATAGTATTGGGGAGAATTTGAATCTCCCTAGAGATTTTAGGAGGCTGAACAATTATCTCAGGCCCACTATAGATTACACCTCAATTTAACAGGCTGAAAATGGCTGGTGTATGACAAGGTACAAGGTGTATATAGTATTGGGGAGAATTTGAATCTTCCTAGAGATTTTAGGAGGCTGAACTATTATCTCAGGCCCACTATAGATTACACCTCAATGTAACAGGCTGAAAATGGCTGGTGTATGACAAGGTACAAGGTGTATATAGTATTGGGGAGAATCTCCCTAGAGATGTTAGGAGGCTGACAATGATGCTCTCAGTCCAAGTATGGCAGCAGGCAGCCTAATAAGCTGGACTGCTGCACACAAAAGTGTGGAAAAATGAACGCTTGGTAACTGTGCAGAAAAGAGGAAGAAAAGTATTTTTGCTTTTAAAAAAGCAGTTTGCACAGCAGTGTGCAAACAGCAATGCAGCTATCAGGGAGCCTTATAAGGCAGCCTAATAACCAACAGAGCTGATGCACAAAAATATATCCTCCACTGTCACTGCACACAAAGTGTTGTGTTGTACAGTGAAAATCGCTACCAGCAGAAGCAGCTTTTTTTTTCTTCTTCCCTGCCTAACGCTCTCCCTTATTCAGAATCAGCAGCAGCAACATCTCCCTATGCTAAGATCGGCAGAAGTAAGATGGTGGTCGGCGTGCACGCCCTTTTATAGCCCCTGTGATGCCACACAAAGCCAGCCAATCACTTTGCATGCCCTACTCAAAGATGGTGGTGACCGCTGCCCATGCCATCGCGTTGCCCACAGTGTGTGTCCTCCATCATTGGCTGAAAAAGGGCGCTGGAAGCATCATTTGAAACGCGACTTTGGCGCTCTGGTCGCCGACCTCACGCTATGGTCGGGTTTTGTTTCATGAAACCCGACTTTAGCGAAAGTCGGTGACTTATGAATTTGACCGACCTGTTTAAGTAGTCCTTCACAATCAACTTCTCCCTCCTTGTCATAGTTACAACCACAGATAATCCTTGCTGATGTGATGGTTTCATGAAAATGGCCCAGTTGGTGGACATTACCCCCCCCCCCGAGTTGCACCTGGTGCGCGTGGACCTCCCATGTAACTCTTGTGAATGAAGAGAGCCAGTACCTCTGCCAGCAGCATTGTATGAGGGTAATCTTTTTAGCAATCTTCCACAACAACCCTCTGGCACACCTGCACTGAAAATGGCACATCTGCCTCCTACATGAGAGAAGCAAATATATCCTTATACCTTTGGTCAAGAAAGGTACACAGCCAGTATTTCATGTTGAACAAAATGTGTTTCATGTGAGGGTCTTGGGAAAGGCATCTGGATATGAACTCTGCCATGTGTGGCAGACTACAGAGAATCAAACATTCAGTGTCCTCGCAAGGAAAAACACTAGCCATCCTCTCCTCCCGATGATGCATTGCCTTCTCCTCCTCTTCAAGTCATCCATGCTGGACAGGAATCAGTAGCGTAGCTGCCGGGGGGGCAGAGGGGGCAGTGGCCGCAGGCCCCGCGCTCTGATGGGACCCACCCGAGCTATGCTATGTAACTATATCGGCGTGCAGTTCGCGCCAGTACAATTACATGCTGTAGCAGGGAGTGAGTCATGTGACTGCTCTTCTGCAGAGGAGAGGGGGAGGGGAGATCACTCACCCAATCCTGGCTGAGCGCGCTCTCCTTGAAAGCTCCCTGCTGCAGAGAAGACATCAGTCCAGCAGCCTGGACGCAGGGGGCTCTGCCTCTGCCTGTGAGCTGAGTTCACTGTCTGCTCTGCACTTGATTGCTTCTGACTGAGAGGAGCCTGAAAGTAGTGCCACAGCAGCAGTTAGTGCTTGATGACAAATAGCTGTGGAATAGTGTTTTTCTATACAGCGATTGTTAGTGGCATGGACATTTTACTAGTCTGATATATATTAGTATCAGTAATGCAGGTGACTTATAGTTGGAGTGAATCCTACAATGTGGTGAGCTACAGGGGGAGGGAGGTCACCCCGGGACCAGCGCTCTGAGGGGACCCACCCACAGCACGCCGATAGTGTTACATTCTGCGGCAGATCAGGCAGAATCGATCTCCCTGCTCTGCTACCCGGTCGCTATGGGGCCCATGAGCTGGCGCAGGGTCCCCACCTGTCATTGAAAAATCAACTGTGTTGGATGGATGCCATTTCAGCTGACTACATTGATGAAAGAAGGAGCATTACACTCCCTCTCCCATCATCCCCCTCTCATCAGCTTCTGATGTCACTAACGCCAACACTGACAAGGGGTCGCAATGACGTCACTACTCGGAGCCTACAGTCCGGAGATATGCGGGAGCTTGCAGCAGTGAAGAAACCAGGAGGAAAGGTGAGTTTTGGATCTATTTTTTATGAGGCTGCCTATGGGGTGCATTATATAAAGGGCTGCATTATTCTATAGGGTCTGCCTATGGGGAGTGCATTATACTATATTGAGGACTATAGTGAACTTGTCTGGCCCATTATACTATATGGAGGCTATCTAGCGGGCCATCATACAGTGTGGAGATTACAGTGTTGGAGTTATCAAACAATTTGGGGAATAATAAGCGGTCAGTATATATACAGTGAGGGGGATTAGACTGTGTATAAGAGAGCATCATACTGTGTATAGGGGAGCATCATACAGTGTATAGGGGAGCTGTACAGGGGGGGAGACTCATGACATTATTAAATGTAAAAGTGGGCACTTATTGTTATAGAGAACTCAGGTAACTGTGACTGTCAAAGGGGCACAAATGGCGCTATTACTTTCTAGGGGACAAAATATGGGCACTGTTTTTGAGAGTTGCTTTAGAATTTAGAGGGCACAGAGAACCACACAGCAGGTACAGTTAAAGGGACACATACAGCAGCAGCGGCTCAGCATTGGGGTATCAGCAGGGTACGGAGTTTGTGCAGGTAGGGAGTAGTCCCATTGGTGACAGTGCTGAAAATATGGGACATGAAATGAATCTTTGTTGTAATCTCTGCAGACGAGTCCTGGCTGGAAGAAGTTGTCATGTTGGTCTGGGCCAGATGGAAAAGTGAACGATTCCATCAGAAAGAACGTCAGCTGTAAGTTACCATCTGTAACTATGCTGTGATCTCTTATACAGTATGTTGTGTAGGACAGGTATCTACCACTCACTATATGGCGGTAATATCAATATTGGTCTTTATTTAGAAATTATATTCAGCAACAGCGCGGTCCTCTGCTGAGGTTCTCCTCCACTATTATTGTGCGTCACCGAGTTGTAAACAAGGTTACCTGGTTGGGGCCCCCCTGAACCAAAACCCTAGCTACGCCTCTGACAGGAATAAAACTGTGATTGGGAGTTCTTTATCTAGCGCCGACCTAAAACTCATGTTCCTCCTCTTCCTCCTGTTCCTTGTCATCACCCAATGTGGCCTGAGAATATTGTGTGAGGCTTGGCTGTGTGGTATTAGCCACTGTAAAATCTTGCTCCATAGCCACCTGCTTAGCATTCAAAGCTTCTTCTTTGAGATTCTGCAGCGAACGTTTTAATAGACAGAGCAGCGGGATGGTTACATTGATAATAGCGCCATCAGCGCTCACCATCTTGGTGCAGTCCTCAAAAGTTTGAAGAACCTCAGATATGTCAGCAATCCACATCCACTCAGCAGTTGTTATGTATGGGGGCTGAGTGTTATTCTGACGTGCATTGAGAAGCTGGAATTCAGACACTGACCTCTGCTGCTAACAACGCCTTGCCAACATATGAAAGGTTGAACTCCAGCATGTGGGCAGGTCACAAATCAGTCAGTGACATGGCAAATTAAAGCACTGCTGCAGCAAAGCTGGATCAGTGAAAGCCTGAGATGACTTTTGGAAATGTGCGCTGACACGGCATACCTTGGCAAGTACTGTATGTCAGGCAAGTCAGGGTATGTTTTTAAAATCCGCTGTACAACCAAGTTCAGCATGTGGGCCATGAATGGAACTTGTACCAGCTTGCTGAGCTTTAAAGCCACCACAAAGTTATGCCCATTATCGCACACAACTAGACCTGATTGGAGGTTCAGCGGGGAGAGCCATTGACATGGACTGTTCTTTTATCCCTTTCAACAGCTTGGATGCATTGTAACCTTTATCACGTAAGCAGATGAGCTTCAGCAGAGCGTGCTGCAGCTTCGCCAAGGCAGTGCTACAGACTTCCCCTTTGGGGAGTGATGGGGAGGCAAGTTCCACTGAGGATGAAAATGAGAAGTAGAAGAGACAGGAACTGGAATACGAGGAAACTGAAAACCTTATGGAAGTTGGGACTGCTATTCTTGATGTGAGCAAGATGTGTGATGTCCCATCATCTGACTCTCTCCCAGACTCCACCAGGTTAACCCAGTGTGCCATCAGTGAAATGTCCTTGTCCACGTGTCTGTTTTTAGATGGACCTTCCCTGTGACTGCGTTGGCCAGATCACATCTGACATTGTGTAACACGTGCTTATGTAAAGCGTGGATGGTACATCGGAAAAAATAGTGGTGGCTGGGAATCAAGAACCGTGGGGCTGCCACTGCTAAAAGGTCACAGAAAGACTCAGTTCTGTCGAAATGGCAACATTTCCAGAGCTAGCAATATGGCAATGTGGGTGTTTAGAGTTTGGGCCTGTGGGTGGGTGGATATTTCTGTTTTCTGTTAAAAGTCTGAGGCAGGGACAACTGAACGCTGCACTGCGACAATGAACTTGATGTGGTTGCTGACTGTTTTGACTGTGCAACTGCAGGTTGTGGGCAGAAGGCATCAGCGCCTGCTATATGGACAGCAGATTGGGAAGGGCATAGCACACGGGAAGGGGCAGTGTTTTCACCCTCAGACACAGATTTTGTACCAAGGTATTCCGTCCACCAACTGGGGTGCTTGGCTGCCATGTGCTTTTGCATACTGGTGGTGATCAGGTTGGCCGTGTTCTTGCCTCTTCTTAGCTTGGTTTGACAGATGCTGCAAATTACAGTTGTTTTGTCTGAAGGAATTTTCTGGGAAAAAAACAATGCACCTCTGATATCCAGCCGAGTGGGGGGGACTCTCTGAGGACAGTTGAACGAGTTCTCCCTCTAGTCAAACCTATACCTCTTCTTGCCTGTTTTCAAGCTATGGATCCATCCCTGTGCTCGCTAGGCATGCCACCCTGCCACTTTGGATCATTGGCGTCATCATTGACCATGTCATCTTCCAATTCCTCAATCTGATCCTTCTTCTGAGTTGCGTTTTTAGGCTGACCTGATGGCAACTGTGTATCATGATTATCCTCTACCTCTTCAGACATGAATTGACCTTCTCCAACGTGACTTTCCCCCGACTGTGGGTGCTCAAGTGTTTGGGCATCACTGCACTCCATCTCCTCATGACGTTCATTAATGGTGCACGCTGAGAGGCCTGACAAATTACAATGAAGTGTAAACAGTTCCTCAGAGCCAGCATTGGGGTCATATGTCTCCTGGGACTCTTGATGGTGGGAGAAAGGAGGACCAGGTTGAAGATTCAGAGGCCCAGCCTCTTGGCTACTTAGACTGGACCATGAGGAAGACATCTTGGTGCTGCTTGTCAACACACTGGATCTCTTGTATGCCATCCAACCCACGACATCCTCTCACTTGTCTGAGCTCGTCAGTGGTGTAGTGCGCTTCCAAAATTTGGACAGGAACATAGAATGAGATACAATCGCCTTCTGATCTGTCACATGGCCTTGGCAGGCACCACCACATTCACATCCCTTAACTTAACCCTTTCTCATATTGAATGCTGTTATGAATGAGTCACCGTAGGAGGCAAAAACAGAAATACTAGTTAAGTCCAGAAAACCAGAGAAGTTGGCAGCTATCGGATTACAGACCCATGAACCTATCAACAACAACTAGCAGTAGCCGTGGTGGGTTCCTACAGTGCCCTAGACCCCTCGATCACAGCCGGAGAACTACATAGCCTAAAGATAGAAAGGCAAATCTAAACTGCCCCAGAGCAGACCCCAAAGCAATAGGCAGCCCCCAACATATAATGACGGTGAAGCAAGATGAAAAAACACTCACACAGATAGAAAGATAGGCTGAGCAAAAGATGGGGCCCAAGCTAACTACATAGGACAGGATAGAAAAGCTGCTGTCTGTAATCTGCCAAAACCCTATCAAAACAAGAGCCAACAGCTGATAGGGAAAAAAGCCCTGAAGACGCTAGGCTTCAAAAGACTATATCAGCACTCAGGTAACTTCTGAAGACAGAGCACAAAGGAATTCAGCACACCCCAGCAGGGAATGGCAGAAATCCAGAAAAACAAGGAAAAACAAAACCAAAACACAAATGCAAAAGGCAGAGCAGAAAACTTAGCTTTTAAGGAGCAGGAATCAGACTGGTTTCCTAGAATCCCTCAGAGAGATCACCAGCAAGGCAGAAGGGCGTCGGCTGCCTTATATCCAGTCGGAAATTCCCGTCACCCAGTCATCATCATCCTGCCCAGATGCTTGGTAATCAGCCTCACTACCTTCCTTCACCAGGAGAGGGAGTTCATCAGACCTCAATGGTGAAGGGGAAAATGAACTCACAACAGTACCTCCCCCTTGAGGAGGGGTCACCGAACCCTCATCCACGCCACCAGGGCGATCAGCATGAGCCCGATGAAAGGCACGCACCAATCTTTTGGCATGAATATCAGAAGCAGAGACCCAGGAATTATCCTCCTGACCATAACCCTTCCACTTAACCAAATACTGGAGTCTCCGTCTAGCCAGACGGGAATCCAGTATCTTCTCTACCTCATATTCCATGTTACCTTCAACCAATACAGGGTCCGGAGGTGCCACCCCAGGAACTACTGGTTCAACAAACCTCTTCAACAAGGACTTATGAAACACATCATGGATTTTAAATGTGACAGGAAGAGCCAAACGAAAAGAGACAGGATTAATAATCTCCAAAATCTTGTAAGGTCCAATAAATCTAGGCTTAAACTTAGGAGAAGCCACCTTCATAGCGATATTTTTTGATGATAACTAAACCATATCACCAACCTTAAACTGGGGACCAATGGTCCTATGTCGGTTGGAAAACCTCTGGGCCTTTTCCTGGGAGAGAGATAACTTATCCATCACTTGGTCCCAGATCTGGTGCATTCTCTCCACCACAGTGTCAACACCTGGGCAGGCAGAAGGCTCCACCTGCCCTGAAGAAAATCGAGGATGAAACCCAAAGTTACAAAAAAAGGTGACATCAAAGTGGCAGAACTAACTCTATTATTTAAAGCAAATTCGGCCAAGGGCAAAAATGAAACCCAATCATCCTGATCAGCGGAAATGAAACATCTCAAATACGACTCCAAGGTCTGGTTTGTTCTCTCCGTCTGCCCACTGGTCTGAGGGTGAAACGCACAGGAGAAGGACAACTGAATTTCCAGCTTGGAACAGAAAGTCCTCCAAAATCTAGACACAAACTGAACTCCTCTGTCAGATACAATGTTCTCAGGAATCCCGTGCAAGCGAACCACCTGTTGCAAAAACAGGGGCACCAACTCAGAGGAAGATGGCAACTTAGGGAGTGGTACAAGATGAACCATCTTAGAGAACCTATCACAAATCACCCAAATAACAGTCATTCTCTGAGAGACAGGCATATTAGAGATGAAATCCATTGAAATATGGGTCCATGGCCTCCTGGGGACCGGCAAAGGCATCAACAACCCACTAGAGCAAGAAAAAGGTTTAGACCGGGAGCAAGTCCCACAGGACTGCACAAAATTCCTGATATCACGAGACAAGGCGGGCCACCAAAACGACCGACTCACCAGATCTCTAGTACCAAAAATACCTGGATGACCAGCCAATGCAGAGCAATGAACTTCAGACCTCACTCTCTTCTTCCACTGGTCAGGAACATACAACTTCCCACTGGGACAACGCTCAGGTTTGTCCTCCTGGAACTCTTCCAGAGCATGTCTCAAATCAGGCGAGATGGCAGAAAGAACTACCCCTTCACCTAAGATGGTAGCAGGCTTGGTCACCACAGGAGAATCAGAAAAGAAGCTCCTAGAGAGAGTGTCAGCCTTGACATTCTTAGTGCCAGGAAGAAAAGAGACCACACAATCAAAACGTGTAAAAAACAAGGCCCTCCTAGCCTGTCTAGGGTTCAAGCGTTTGGCCGACTCCAGGTAAATCAAATTCTTGTGGTCAGTGAGGACTACGACTTGATGTTTAGCTCCCTCCAACCAATGTCTCCACTCCTCAAATGCCCATTTCATGGCTAACAGTTCCCGATTCCCCACATCATAGTTACGTTCAGATGGAGAGAACTTTCGGGAAAAGAAAGCGCAGGGATTCATTTTAGATGTTACAGGATCCTTTTGGGACAAAACAGCTCCTGCACCATTCTTAGAAGCGTCCACCTCTACCTGGAACGGGAGTGAGACATCAGGTTGCTGCAAAACCGGAGCAGAAGTGAACCTTCGCTTCAGCTCCTGAAAGGAAGAAACAGCCTCCGGAGACCAATTCAACACATCAGCACCCTTCTTAGTCAGATAAGTCAATGGCTTGGCAATACTAGAAAATTTTGCTATAAATTTCCGATAAAAATTAGCAAAACCCAAAAACTTCGGGAGGGCCTTCAAAGAAGTGGGCTGAACCCAATCATAAATGGCCTGTACCTTGGCCGGGTCCATTTCAATAGTTGACGGAGACAAAATAAACCCCAAAAATGAAATCCTCTGTACCCCAAAAAGGCATTTCGATCCTTTGACATACAGGGAATTCTCCCTCAAGATCCGGAACACAGTCCGAACATGTTCCACATGAGAATCCCAATCCTTGGAGAAGATCAAAATATCATCCAGATAAATAATCAAAAATGTATCCACAAAGTCTCGGAAAATGTCGTTCATGAAGCACTGGAAGACAGAAGGGGCATCAGTGAGCCCAAAAGGCATCACCAGGTACTCAAAATGTCCCTCTGGAGTATTAATCACCGTCTTCCATTCATCCCCATGCTTAATGCGGATAAGATTATACGCCCCCCTGAGGTCAAGCTTGGTAAACCAGCAAGCACCTTTAACTCTGGAGAATAGATGCGAAATCAGGGGTAACGGATACTGATATTTAATAGTAATTTTGTTGAGGGCACGATAATCAATACAAGGCCTTAATGAACCATCCTTTTTGGCCACGAAAAAAAACCCGGCACCTAAGGGTGAAGAGGATGGTCTAATATGACCCTTCTCCAATGCCTCCTTAATATAGGATCGCATAGTCTCGTGCTCGGGTACAGATAAATTGAAGAGCCGACCCTTGGGAAATTTACACCCGGGGATCAGTTCAATTGCACAGTCATAACTCCTAAGAGGAGGCAAAGACGCAGACTCATTCTCACTAAATACATCATAAAAGTCTGCCAAATAGTCAGGAACATCATGCGACTGAGGAGAGGTGGAAAAAAACGGAGCCTCACTAAGGGCACACCGACAACCCCAACTCACCACAGACACAGATTTCCAATCCAAAACTGGATTATGAATTTGCAACCAGTGGAAACCCCAGAACAATGGTATCATGCAAATTATGCAACACCAAAAATCTGCAATTTTCTTGATGGTCTGGGGCATTACCACCTGGGTCCAAAACTGAGGTCTATTTTTCGCCAAAGGAGTAGCATCAATCCCCCTCAAAGGGATAGGCGTCCGCAGAGGTGTCATAGGAAATCCACAACGTTTAGCAAAATCCAAGTCCATTAGGTTCAGGGCTGCTCCTGAATCCACAAAAGCCTTGGCAGAAAATGTAGACAGGGAGCAGATCAGAGTAATTGCCAGAAGAAACTTAGGTTGAACACCACCCACAGAAAACGTGTGTGCAAAAGGTTTCTCTCATTTAGGACAGACAGAAATAATATGCGAGGCATCTCCACAAAAAAAACACAGCTTATTACGCCTTCTGAACTCCTGACGTTGCTCCCTGGACAAAACTCTATCACATTGCATAGGTTCAGACACTTGTTCAACAGGTGGCAGCACCTCTCGTGCAGTCCTGCGTTCACGTAAACGCCGATCAACCTGAATGGCTAATGACATAGAATCGTCAAGACCAGAGGGAACAGGAAATCCCACCATAGTATCTTTTATGGCTTCTGACAAACCCTTCCGAAAGAGAGCTGCCAAGGCATTATCATTCCAGGTAGTAAGGACCGCCCACTTTTGGAATTTTTGACAGTACAATTCTGCAGAATCTCGACCCTGGCTCAATGCCAACAAGGTCTTTTCAGCCTGATCAATGGCATTAGGTTTGTCAAACAACAACCCCAAGGCTTGAAAAAATGCGTTCACATTAGTCAGAACAGGATCATCTGGTTTCAAAGAAAACGCCCATTCCTGGGGATCGCCACGCAGCAAAGAGATGACAATTTTAACCTGCTGCGCGGAGCTCCCTGACAAGTTAGGCTTCAAGGCAAAAAATAATTTACAATTATTCTTGAAATTCAAAAATTTAGACCGATCCCCAAAAAACACATCAGGAGTAGGGATCTTTGGTTCAACAGCATGTGAATGAGCAAGGTAGGCGGAAATTCCCCGCACTTCCGCAGCGAGCTGCTCCACACGATCAGACAATTGCTTTATCTCCATTGAGAGAAAAAAAAATTCCCCCTACGGCCTCAGAGATGTAGAGGAAAAAATATACACTTTTTTTTTTTTTTACAATTCTTTCCTGCTATTGAGTACCCTAGGATCTGCGGTATGGCTGGTGATTCTGTTATGAATGAGTCACCATAGGAGGCAAAAACAGAAATACTAGCTAAGTGCAGAAAACCAGAGAAGTTGGCAGCTATCGGATTACAGACCCCTGAGCCTATCAACAACAACTAGCCATAGCCGTGGGGGGTTCCTACGGTGCCCTAGACCCCTCGATCACAGCCGGAGAACTACCTAGCCTAAAGACAGAAAGAGAAATCTAAACTGCCCCAGAGAAGACCCCAAAGCAATAGGCAGCCCCCAACATATAATGACGGTGAAGAAAGATGAAAAAACACTCACACAGATAGAAAGATAGGCTGAGCAAAAGATGGGGCCCAAGCTAACTACATAGGACAGGATAGAAAAGCTGCTGTCTGTAATCCGCCAAAACCCTATCAAAACAAGAGCCAACAGCTGATAGGGAAAAAAGCCCTGAAGATGCTAAGCTTCGAAAGACTATATCAGCACTCAGGTAACTTCTGAAGACAGAGCAAAAAGGAATTCAGCACACCCCAGCAGGGAATGGCAGAAATCCAGAAAAACAAGGAAAAACAAAACCAAAACACAAATGCAAAAGGCAGAGCAGTAAACTTAGCTTATGAGGAGCAGGAATCAGACTGCTCTCCTAGAATCCCTCAGAGAGATCACCAGCAAGGCAGAAGGGTGTCGGCTGGATTAGAACCAGTCAGCAATTCCCGTCACCCAGTCATCATCATCCTGCCCAGATGCTTGGTAATCAGCCTCACTACCTTCCTTCACCAGAAGAGGGAGTTCATCAGACCTCAATGGTGAATGGGAAAATGAACTCACAACAGAATGCACTATGCTCCTGAAAAAAAAATCCTGACTTTATTTTTAACAAGTACCCTCACAGCGGTGTTATGTACAAATTCACTTTATCTAGAAATATGTATCAATTTTTTAAAGATATCCGCTTTATTACACATGGCAACAGCAGACTCTTTAAAGTTAGAGGTAAATAGTCACATTTGTGAAGCACAGCAGGCTTTGCGCCAGTTGCACAACTGCTAGATAAAGATACACTATTTACTAAACCAATAGAAAATTAATTTTATTTGTATATCACCTTGCTGACACGCTGCAACAGCAGACTAATGAAAATTATTGCCACTGCTAAATTGTGACATTTGTTTATCTCTGCTCGGATTGCACCAGTCGCACAACTGCTAGATAAAAATATGCTGTTTATTTAACCAATAGATATTTTGGGGGACTTTTTAGATTACCTTTATGAGACACGCCAACAGCAGACTCAGGGAAATTCATGATAAATAGTGACGTTGCCATAGCTCAAGAGGTTTTGCGCCAGTCGCACAGCTGCTAGATACATATTAGCTACTTAAACAATAGATGTGGAATATTATTTAGCAATTAGATTTTAAAATGGATTTTACTATATGCTTGCACTGAGGAATATTATTTATATGCAAAAAAATAATTTTTATAGGTTGCTATACAGGAATATTATATAGCACCAGAAATTGGATTTGTATATGCTGGTACTACCTAATATTATTTGCCTCTAAAAAGAGCTGATTTGTATATTATGGTAGTAAATGAAACCCTCCCTATTTCCTCCTAATCCCACAGCCTGTTCATAATACTAAACTATATGATGCACTGAGAACAACTGATGATATTAGTACTAATATATATTATATTTGGTGTTCCTTTCTCTCTATAATATTTGTAATCATTTTTACAATCGTGGGAGGGTACTCCTGTCCAGCCTATTTAGAGTACATTATATTACATGAATTCAAAAAATATCTTTGTTTTTGTGAAACTGCGTCTATTACAAAATTTAAATATTTGTGCCTTACAATACGAAGCTCAGTCCACTTTTATTTGACTTGTGGAAACTTTTCCCTACTGCTTTTTAATGTTAAGTATTATTGCAAAAAAATTTAGATTGATAATTTTTTGGTTGTGTCATAATTTTTAGGCTTAATGTCAATTTCTCTAATGATAATGCTCAATCTTCTGTGTGGAATTTCGTCATGGACTTATATTGTGTGAGGTTAATCCTCAGCTATAAAAAAAAAAAGCTCTTGTGTTGTAAATTCATTTACACGGGTGATTTTAGCCTGGTTTATCCTATTAAATAAATAACTCTAAAAAATGATGTGGAGTTTTCCCTATTTTAGATAACTAGCCAAGGTAAAGCAGAAAGTTGCATGCTTATATTCTCAGGCTCGAAAGGTCCATGGTGTTTGAGCCGTTCCCAGAATCAAAATAGATGCACCTTGCCTGGCTTTTCACTCTTTCCCTGGTATGGAGGCAATCTCAGTAATGGTAGTTTTGGTTTATGACAGCTGTGATTTGTCATAAAGCACAGCTGCCATCAGGGCTGCACTGGCCATCAATTCTGGAAAATGCCAGAAGGGCCTGTCTGGTCATGGGCTGCATTGTCTGCTATGTTGTTAACAGAATCAGTGTTCTCAAGACACCCATATTATTAAGAGTTGTGATGGAGCACAAAGTTGCTGACTCCATCATTTACTTCAGCAGGCCACAGGTATCATTAGAAATATTGGTCTTGTAGTAAATATTCCTTTCCTCTATCCAGGGTAATATTAGTAACATATCCCATCTGGTTCATGGGGACGGGGACAGCATGGGCCTGTGTGATTTCAGATCCCAGGGCTGAATTTCAGCCCCAGTCCGTACCTGGCTGCCATCAACCTCTGGAGTTAATAATGGAGAGGTGTCTATCAGATACCTCCAATACTAACCCAGTAATAAAAAATAAGAATGTGCACACAGAAAAAAACTTTATTTGAATAAAGACTACCCCACACTATCCTCCCTCATACACCATTTTATTAATAAAAAATAAATTAAAAAAAAAATCCCATTCAGGTCCAAAGTAATACAACAAATCCGAAGTAGTCCAGAAAAAGTTACCTGAAAGACATAAAAAGACAGAAATAAAGTCAATAGATAGTCTCTCGATCAACAATATGTTGCCCAAAATGTAACCACATGAGTCCGATGTATTCCACGTTCCCTGACTCTTTCTCCGGCATCTGTGAAGAGCAGTAAAGTGAACACTATTCACAGACAAAATATATGGAGCCAAATGTGATTGCCAAATTGGAATAGTCAAACAAGCATGCAAAAAATTAATTGCGTGTGTAATATTTTCAAATTCCCATTTTTTATTTTTACACAATAATATCCCCCTGACCAAAAACCTAAACCAGAATGCTATACTGTTTGTCATGTATTGTACATGCACGTTATTCAATTTGCTTCAACAGCTAGAAGTATTGCTGTAATGCAAGAGGTTGTTATTTTTTTTCCAAGCCAGTGGCTACCACAGCTCCTTCCTAATTGATTTATGATGAGATCACAGAACCAGTGATGTGGCAGAAACAATCGCTCCTGTGATAAAACAGGCAAGGAAATGTATTACATTAGCTGTAAGCCCCTTCTATGTTTGTGTTGTCTGTACACTCAGTTATCAAGTGTAACTCATGTTTCCCGAACATATCAGCACAGGAACATTTATTATTCCCATTTTTTATTTTTACACAATAATATCCCCGACCAAAAACCTAAACCAGATTGCTATACTGTTTGTCATGTATTGTACATGCACGTTATTCAATTTGCTTCAACAGCTAGAAGTATTGCTGTAATGCAAGAGGTTGTTATTTTTTTCTAAGCCAGTGGCTACCACAGCTCCTTCCTAATTGATTTATGATGAGATCACAGAACCAGTGATGTGGCAGAAACAATCGCTCCTGTGATAAAACAGGCAGGGAAATGTATTACATTAGCTGTAAGCCCCTTCTATGTTTGTGTTGTCTGTACACTCAGTTATCATAAGTAAGTGTAACTCATGTTTCCCGAACATATCAGCACAGGAACATCTATTATTGAACACATCCAATAATTTATTATTACTCCAAGACCTATTACTGAAAATGTACTTTGTTCATGGGACAACCTCTATGGGTAACTTTACAACCCTGTTATGCAACTACAGTATGAGCATTTATGGCCAAATTGGAGAGTTGCCAAGTAACATAGAGGATAAGCAGGATGCAAACAGAACAAAAGGTGAAATGAGTTTTTCTCTGCATGAAACACAAAACTTGCAGTCGTAAAGGAACACTAAGCAAAGCTTGTGTAAAGTCTGTTAATAACAGTAGTAAGAATATGATATTAAATTATCCAATATGCTATTTTACTATCAGTATACCTAAAAACAGTCAATGACCAAATATTATAAAGGCAGCCAAACATGCTGCTGCTATGGGACTCATGGAGAGAGGTCTTAATATAATTTTTAAAAATCTGAGTCAAAGCAAAATCTACCCGGGAGCTCGCAGCTATTATGTGTCAATCTTTGGTGTACTGCCTACTTGATTAGCATATGCCTTCTAAGCATAATTTCTCTTGACTGGTACATCAAAGCTCTCCAAAAATGTATGATTATTATTAGGGGACAATCACTTATTTAGCCATACAAATACTTCAATATTTAAAAACTTACTGCCTGGTTCCATTTAATATTTTATACAGGGAACTCCGCTGTATTTAAAATGTAGATAGGTCAATGAAAACTGCTGGCTCAATTTCTCACGCTTCCTAGGGGTTAAGAACGGGGTGGAGCTACAGATAGTATGACATCCATCACTGAT
Organism: Dendrobates tinctorius; assembly: GCF_039654945.1. Taxonomy (NCBI): domain Eukaryota; kingdom Metazoa; phylum Chordata; class Amphibia; order Anura; family Dendrobatidae; genus Dendrobates; species Dendrobates tinctorius. The sequence continues at coordinate 13,561,556 of NW_027361761.1, read as the reverse complement.
ATAAAAGTTTTCTGAGTTTAGGAGTTAGAAGAGAGAAGACTGTGCATTCCTCACCACAGGACTCCAGGTAAGCTGGAATTTAATGTTTCCTGCTCTATTCAGCCCGTTATTCATAGATAACTACAGTTGTGGCCAAATGTATTGACACCCCTGCAATTCTGTCAGATAATACTCAGTTTCTTCCTGAAAATGATTGCAAACACAAATTCTTTGGTATTATTATCTTCATTTAATTTGTCTTAAATGAAAAAACACAAAAGAGAATGAAGCAAAAAGCAAAACATAGATCATTTCACACAAAACTCTAAAAATGGGCGAGACAAAAGTATTGGCACCCTCAGCCTAATACTTGGTTGCACAACCTTTAGCCAAAATAACTGCGACCAACCACTTCCGGTAACCATCAATGAGTTTCTTACAATGCTCTGCTGGAATTTTAGACCATTCTCCTTTGGCAAACTGCTCCAGGTCCCTGATATTTGAAGGGTGCCTTCTCCAAACTGCCATTTTTAGATCTCTCCACAGGTGTTCTATGGGATTCAGGTCTGGACTCATTGCTGGCCACCTGAGAAGTCTCCAGTGCTTTCTCTCAAACCATTTTCTAGTGCTTTTTGAAGTGTGTTTTGGGTCATTGTCCTGCTAGAAGACCCATGACCTCTGAGGAAGACCCAGCTTTCTCACACTGGGCCCTACATTATGCTGCAAAATTTGTTGGTAGTCTTCAGACTTCATAATGCCATGCACACGGTCAAGCAGTCCAGTGCCAGAGGCAGCAAAGCAACCCCAAAACATCAGGGAGCCTCCGCCATGTTTGACTGTAGGGACCGTGTTCTTTTCTTTGAATGCCTCTTTTTTTTCTCCTGTAAACTCTATGTTGATGCCTTTGCCCAAAAAGCTCTACTTTTGTCTCATCTGACCAGAGAACATTCTTCCAAAACGTTTTAGGCTTTTTCAGGTAAGTTTTGGCAAACTCCAGCCTGGCTTTTTTATGTCTCGGGGTAAGAAGTGGCGTCTTCCTGGGTCTCCTACCATACTGTCCCTTTTCATTCAGACACTGACGATAGTTTGGGTTGACACTGTTGTACCCTCGGACTGCAGGGCAGCTTGAACTTGTTTGGATGTTAGTCGAGGTTCTTTATCCAACATCCGCACAATCTTGCGTTGAAATCTCTTGTCAAGTTTTCTTTTCCGTCCACATCTAGGGAGGTTAGTCACAGTGCCATGGGCTTTAAACTTCTTGATGACACTGCGCTCGGTAGACACAGGAACATTCAGGTCTTTGGAGATGGACTTGTAGCCTTGAGATTGCTCATGCTTCCTCACAATTTGGTTTCTCAAGTCCTCAGACAGTTCTTTGGTCTTCTTTCTTTTCTCCATGTTCAATGTGGTACACACAAGGACACAGGACAGAGGTTGAGTCAACTTTAATCCATGTCAACTGGCTGCAAGTGTGATTTAGTTATTGCCAACACCTGTTAGGTGCCACATGTAAGTTACAGGTGCTGTTAATTACACAAATTAGAGAAGCATCACATGATTTTTCGAACAGTGCCAATACTTTTGTCCACCCTCTTTTTTATGTTTGGTGTGGAATTATATCCAATTTGGCTTTAGGACAATTCTTTTTGCGTTTTTTCATTTAAGACAAATTAAATGAAGATAATAATACCAAAGAATTTGTGTTTGCAATCATTTTCAGGAAGAAACTGAGTATTATCTGACAGAATTGCAGGGGTGTCAATACTTTTGGCCACAACTGTAGTTAACTTAGGGTTAAATCTAAGCACAAACTTCCGTACGTATTTAGAACTAGCCAAGAGAAAGATGCTCGTGCTGGGGGCGCTTCTGCAGTTTTTAGCCAAGTGCCATATTTTTCAAAGTCATACTGTAACGTCCTTTCTGATGACAGAAAGGACAAGCCGAAGCAAGCCGCCCCTTCCCTCAATGCGGCGTTAGCAAAGGCCAGCATTAATCCTTCAAGGAGGTGCTTGAGTGGCTGCGGTTGGCTGCAATTAATCAGCCGCCCAGGTGGCTGAAGGCCCAAGTGTCCAAGATTATTGGAGGAGACAGCGGGGAAGTCCCGGTGGTCATCGCAGACGAGCGGCGCTCCCGGCGTGTATGGCCTCCAGAGCACTTGTCCCCGATGTGCTTCATAGGCCCCGCACTGGCACGGGACCCCTCCATGGACCCTCCGGGCAGGTTACCTGCCCGCAAACACCCAAACAGGCCCTGGTCTGAGAGAAATGGGGCCTGTTGCGGTTGAGAAGCCTTCTCCCCTGTAGCTGCGGGGGGCATAGCCTTTATGCTCCGGGCCCTCAGTAGCTCCTGTCCTCCCCAACCCCCTCCTCATGTCCAGCAGTAGTCAGACAGGTTGGGGTGGTTTTCAGGCCTTCCAGACCTGACAAAGGTGCCTTGGGGATTAAGGCACTACCGGAGGTTAATCAAGAGGCATAGATACAGTCAGGCTGCAGACAGTAAGTGAGCTAATTCAATTATCCGACTTTTGGAAGGTAATTGAGACTAGACAATATGGGGATTACACAGAATGATACAGGGCAACAAGAAAACACTATGGAAATCTGTAAAATATAAATATACACAAAATGATACCCACATAACATCACAGCATCGCAACCTCTCCCCCTTATAATAAGTGAGCACGCCATGAGGTCTACACAGACCTCTGGCCTGCTCACTTTAGTCCACATTGCTCAATTGTTTATAGTTCCGTGCACAGTGGCAGGGATAGGTCAGCATGGGGAGCCTATGGTTCTTCTTGTCGAGACAGTCCATCGGCGTTCTGGTGTTGACTTCCCCGCTTGCATTGGATGGAGAAGCTGTAGGATTGTAAGGAATCGCTTCACCGCAGCAATCTTCCATTGACCCACGATAAAAGAACCAACTGAGAATGGTGAAAGAAAAAACCTGGTAGAAGCCGTGAGTATGAAATAAATGTGAAAAGGATAAAATTGCTAGATAAAATAGCCTTTATTGTGAGAATGGCACAACAACAATTATTATAAAATTAGTGCATAAAAAAGGCAATTTCAACTGCTGTAATAAATTGAGCATATGTTTATCTGTTTATGTAGGACCATACTGTAAATAATGTGAAATATCGGCCCAAACAACAATATGCTCATGTATCATATATACCCAAACACCTCAGGCCTAATTGCAAAACCTTGTGTAATTAACCAATAATTTGGCTTGAAAAATATACATAATATATATAAAAAGTGCAAAAATATTGCAGAAAGTGATTGCTCACACTGAAGTTGTGCAAAGTTGCAGATTGCGCAAAAAGTGAAACTCAGTGCTGCAATATTCAAACTGTTGCAGCGTATAAGAATACAAATAAAGATAAGTGTGCAATATATAATTCCGTGCACGTCAAATGTGCTAAGCAACAGCTGAACATGTGGGCCAAATAGTTAAGACATAATGCCAATAATAGGTTAATAAATTCTGAATTTCCCCATGGTGGGACGATTAAAGGATTATCTTATAAGGCATAATACCTGTGAGGGTGGGTAGCACGGTGTGCCTGTAGAATGCGCCCCGACGCGCGTTCTGGAAGATTACCTTTGTCAGGTAACCACGATACGCGGTTCAGCCATATGAGGGGTTTGTGGTCTGTAACAATTGTAAAGTCTCTGCCATACAAATATGGCTGCAGTTTTTTTAGCGCCCATACGATGGCAAGGCACTTTTTTTCAATAGTGGCATAGGCAACTTCCCGATCCAGTAGTTTCCAATAGGCAAAAGCAACAGGATGTTCTTCTCCGGCAGCATTCACTTGGCTAAGTACTGTCCCAATCCCAAAGGTGGATGCATCTGTCTGCACAAGGAACCTGCGCTTATAATCAGGGGCAGCCAAGACAGGAGTAGTGATGAGGGCGGTCTTTAATGCTGAAAAGGCATCCTCACATGCAGTCGTCCACCTAACATTCCTAGGCATGTTCTTGCGGGTCAGGTCGGTTAGTGGCTTCGCCAAGGTGCTGAAGTTAGTAACAAATTTTTGATAGTAACCAGCAGTTCCTAAAAATGCAAGTACCTGCTTTTTAGTCTGGGTCTACACCAGTTGTTAATGGCTTCCACCTTGGCAGGCTAAGGCCTTAGGGTACCACCCCCTACTCTATGCTAGAGGTACTGCACCTCGGCCATCCCTATTTGGCACTTATCAGGGCGAATGGTCAGTCCTGCAGTAAGGATACAGTCTAGCACTATGCCCAAGTGTTTAAGATGTTCCTCCCAGGTTGTGCTAAAAGTGGCAATGTCATCCAAGTAAGCACAGGCAGAGTCCTGACATTGTTCTAACAGTTGACCTACCAGTCTCTGGAAAGTAGTGGGGGAAGTTTTCATCCCAAAGTTCATTCCCAGGAACTCAAAAAGCCCAAATGGAGAAATGAAGGCTGAGCGCTCCCGATCGTCCTCCGTTGGGGGTATCTGCCAGTACCCCTTGTTCAAGTCTAACGTAGTCACAAATTGGGCACAGGCCAGACGATCCAATAGATCATCAATCCTGGGCATGGTGTAAGCATCACTCTTGGTGGCATCATTTAAGATGGCTGAACAACTCCCAGTCGCTTCATCTCCTCCAGTTCGTCCTTTATCATGCCTTGAACAGCCTCTGGAACCCGGTAGGCAGCCTGCTCGATGAGGCATTGTCCGGGGGTTTCCACATGGTGGCTGGTGAGAGTAGTCTTCCCCGGCTTTGAGAAGAATGCAGCAGCTCTCAGCCTTTGTGCGGCAAAATATTGTCCTTTTGTATATCCGATAAATGGGAGCCCAGGGGCACTTGTTCCAGTGATTCTCCCGCTTGGGCGACCTGGAAAAGATCGGGGAGACACTCGTTGTTGGCAGTATCACTAGGGGGGGCAGGCGGCTAGAACAGGCAGAGATCGGTCGTTGTATTCTTTCAGCATGTTAATGTGGATGGTTTTCTGTCGTCGACCATTAGAGTCCAGGGCAATAACGTAATTAGTGTCATTAATTTTCTTGACAACCTGATAAGGGCCTTCCCACACTGCTTGAATCTTGTTGGCAGGGGAAGCAGTAATCATGAGCACTTGTTGTCCTTCCATAAATTCCCTAGTCCTGGCATTATGGTCATATCAGGTTTTTTGTCTGGACTGGGCCATTCGCTGATGTTCTTAAGCAAAGGTAGCTAGCTGGGCGAGACAGTCTCTGAACTCTAGAACACAGGGAACAATTGGCATTCAGGTATCTGAGATGTCTCCCTCCAAATGTTCTTTCAGAAGAATGAGAGGCCCCCGGACCTTCTGGCTAAACAGTAGTTCGAAGGGAGAGAACCCTGTGGACTCTTGGGGAATCTCCCGATAGGCGATGAGGAGATGTGGCAGGTATTTTTCCCAGTCTTTTTCAACATCAGCAAAAGCCCTCAGCATATTTTTTAGGGTTCCATTAAAGTGTTCACATAGTCCGTTGGTCTGCGAGTGGTATGGAGTGGTGCGAATGGCTCGAACACCACAGGTATGCCATAGGGGCTGGACCAGATCTGACATAAACTGAGTGCCTTGATCCGATAATATATCACTAGGAAACCCTACCCGGGTAAAGATGATAACAAGGGCCTTGGCCACCTTTACTGCTGTAATACTGGACAGGGCCACAGCTTCAGGATATCGAGTGGCATAGTCCACCACTGTCAGGATATATTTTTTCCCCAACCAGCTGGGGTGGGCCAAAGGACCTATGATGTCGACAGCTACACGTTGAAATGGTTCTTCAATTATGGGCAGGGATTGCAGGGGTACCTTATATCGAGCTCCTGGATGCCGCATTCTCTGGCACACATCGCAGGTGTGGCAATAATGGGCTTCTGACTGCGAGATGCCAGGCCAGTAAAAACTTTTCAGTCCTTTTCCTCCCTTGATGTCCAGCCAAAGGGATGTCATGGGCCAGTTGGACTAGCTGTGTCCTGTACTTCTTAGGGACAATGAGTTGCCTGGTCGTTGCATCAGGGTTACCCTTGTCACTGACCTTTGTTACACGATAATACAGTCCGTTTTCTCGAGTGAAGCTATCCCCATTATCTCCCATGAGCCCAGTTTCTGCCTTTCGCCTAAGGGCTGCTAAGGTAGTGTCACCCTCTATTTCTCTCCTAAACGCCTCTCTGTCCCAAGACTCTACAAATGTAGTAGCAGCGAACGTATTGCTTACCAACTCTGATGCAGTTCGTGGTGATTGCTCCCCAGTCAGGTCCGGATGACGTAGTGCTTGAAGGGCCTGTAGTCGAGCGACTGCTCCCACAAATTGGCGCTGTAACGCCACAATGTCGTTCGCAAGGAGGCTATCTGCAGGAAGTCCTCCCATAACTCCAATCCAACACAGTGTTTCTCCACAACCAAAATCCAAATGCACAGAATCTTGCTGTATATATTTGCGGGCACCCCCCACCAGGAAAATGGGAATTCCGGGACCCTGGTGAATTGCCTCGGGTCGAACCACATGGGGGTCAGTGATAGTCATGAATGCCCCCGTGTCTCTAAATCCTGGCACTTTGAATCCATCAATCAAGACATCCTGCAGGTGGCATTGCCATTGCTCTGGGTAGCTAAAGGACAAAGGCCGGAGTCCATACACTCCAGGAGGAGTATCTATGGTGCCGTGGTCGGTGATCCACTCTGGTGGGGGTGGTGGTAGCTCTTCTTCAGGCGGGATGGAGTGCACAAGATGCACTGGATGAGGTGGAGCAGTGTGGGGCTCCCTCCGAATCCTTGAGGGACAGCCAAACTGCAAATGTCCAGGCTGCCCACACCCATAACATCTCCTCTCTGTGATACACCTAGGTCATGGTCAGAACTGTTGGGCCTCAGGATGGTGAGGTGTGATTGTCATCAGCTTGCGACTAGGTGGAAGGGCAGATATAATCGGAGGGGGATGGGGCGCAGGAGCAGGCCGTGGTTCATTGTCCAGAAGCCTCCTCCATTGCGGTCAGATAGTAAGGGCTTCATGGGCCAGGGCTGAAGCTCTATCCATGGTACACGGCGTGCGCTCTCGACCCATTCCCGTACCTCTGCGGGACACTTGGCAAGAAATTGTTCTGTAAGTAATGCCTGTACAACATCTTCCACAGTAAAGGCGTTTTCTGCTTACAGCCATCTCTGACATGCCTGGGACATCTTATGTGCATACATCCTAAACGATCCCCCTGTGGTACATGGGAGGTCTCAGAACTTGGCCCTATATGAGTCTGCGGTGATAGCATGGTAATCCAGGATAGTCCGCTTTACAGTGTTATAATCCCGATTCTGCCGTGAGTCAATGGTTTGGTAAGCCTCCGCCATGCTTCCGTTCAGGAGTCCCACTAAAAAACGCATCCAGCCAGAGTGGGGCACCTCCATCATAGCACACTGCTGCTCAAAGTCCTTGGAGAACCCCTCCACATCTCCGGAAGCCTCATCAAATGGCTTAAACTCTGTCCGGGTGATCCAAACAGGCTCCAGTATCGTTGGGTTTACACTCCACATTGCATTACTCCCTCTCAAGCTCCATTGCTTCTTGTCTCTGCTGTGCCCAGCTGGCAGCCTCTTCCTTGTACTCCTAAGAGACGCCGGGGCCTAGAACCGCCATCTCTTCTTCGTACCACACCAACCACTGGCTTTTTGGGGTGGGGATCCCTGTCTCCAGTGCTTGTCCTTCAGACATCTGGGAGGAGGTGGTCAGGCTAGCCCCCACCAGTAGGGCAATTAAGGCTTCTTTAGTCAGTCCCTGGTAGTTCAGGACCAGGTCTCTGGCTCTCTCCTATAAACTGGATACAGTCCAATTTCTGTACTCACTCTGTGGGTGGTTCTCCATTGTGTTACACTCTGTTGATCCCACCACTGCCACCAGTTGTCACGGGCTCCTTCTCCAATACCACACAATCCACAGAGGGTGGTAAGTGCGAACAATCCCAAAACCTTTATTATAGGCAAAACTAAAAGGTCCATAAACAATCCACCACACTGAGGATACAATAGTCCACAACACGAAAGCAGTTCAGTAACAGGATGAATGTATAAGGAGATGAGAGTCCTATAATCCAGCAGACAGAGGATATTCTCTCTGACGTACTGTCTTCACATGATCATCACCACACAGGGTCTGACTTGAACAGCTCCTGTCCTTCCCAGCCCCCTCCTCATGTCCAGTGGTAGTCAGAAAGGTTGGGGCGGTTTTCAGGCCTCCCAGACCTGATAAAGGTGCCTTGGGGATTAAAGCACTACAGCACTATCAGCAAGGGGCATAGATAAGTCAGGCTGCAGATAGTAAGTAAGCTAATTCAATTATCCAACTTTTGGAAGGTAACTAAAGGGCATGTCACACTAAGAGATATCGCTAGCAATATCACTATAACTAGTGACGTTATAGCGATATTGCTAGCGATATCGCTATGTGTGATACTTACCTACGACCGGCTCCCCCGCTGGTAATCGCTGATCACGCGAGAACGTCCAGGACTGTTTCTCGTCGTCAGCTTCCTGCGGCGCTTCCTGCTGTGACGACGAGCGACGCATGGAGCCGGGCGGGAGGACGCAGGATCGCCGCGTCTGACAGGTAAGTAGCGACCCCCGTCCCCAGCGATGTCGCTGGTGAGATCTGCCTGTGTGGCAGCTCACTAGTGACCACTTAGCAATGTACCAGCGATCCTGACCACGTCATATCGCTGGTCGGGATCGCTGGTTCATCGCTAAGTGTGACAGTACCTTAAGACTCTAGACAATTTGGGGAACACACAGAATGATACAGGGCAACAAGAAAACACTATGAAAATCCGTAAAATCTAAATATACACAAAATGATACCCACATAACATATCACACCATCACAGTCCCCATTACTAACCACATAGTAAGTTTTGAAAAAAAACATATGGCAAAATAAAATTTGTTATTTGAAATAAAACTCTACACCCTGTTTTACACATTTATTAAAAAATAAAAAACACAGTTATACTCACCTTTACACATTACCATTGAAATCCATGTGCCCTGTAAAAAAAAAAAAAAATAATAATAAACCATATCCCTCATCTGTCCGATGAGAAGATAATTCATAGTGTCCCATACGGTAATCCATCTCTTTGACATAATCCATCTCTTTGAGATGTGGTTTTCAGTATGAATGGTGACATGATGCGATCATTTAGGCTGAAAGCCAAAAGACAATAAGCTGCTGCGATGAACTGTGGTGACATCAATGAGGTCAATGAGGTCAGCTGGTAGAGGTGGGTGGACCCCTGGATGTTTGGGTCCAGCGAATTCGGCCAAACATACAGTGTTTGCCATACTGTCATGTGCATGACAGTGCATCAAGCATTGCTTCTGATCGGTGGTAAATGGAGTCACTTGGGGAGGATTTCTGCTGTTTTCGCATGTCAAGGGCTCTCCAAATGCGACATAGCATTCACAATCTATTCCACACAAATAGCCATCTTTCCTTCCTAGCCCTGCCATGTTCCCAAACATTTGTTTTTGAGCACATATGAGGTATCATCATGTTCGTAAGAAATTGGTTAACGAATTATCATGTCCATTTTCATCTATAATCCATTGTGAAAATTACAAATTTGGGGCTAATGACCCCATTTTGTAAACTAGATCCGAAAAGGAATTCATCTAGGGGTGTACTGAGCATTTTTAACCCACAGGTTTTTCTGAAAACTTTATAATATTTAGATATGAGAACAAAAAAATATTTTTTTTTCCATTGAAACACTGTTTTAGCAGTAAATATATAATTTAGTCAAGGAGTAATGGTAGAAATTGTATTCAACAATTTATTATGCCATTTTTCTCGAATGTGGCAGTATCCGATATGTGGTTGTACACTCCTGTTTGAGCACACAGCAGGGATCGGCTTGGAGGAAACTTGGTTTTTAAAATGCCGATGTAATGCCAGTGTGTTTGTACTTTGTTTCTCCGGCATTACTTTGCATGTCTCTGCTTTAACCCTTTGCTCCTTTCCCCTAATTAGCTGGGATACTGTTATCTGTTACCTGTACGATGCTGCTCAGTTCCCTGCTTTGCTGCATAGCCATACATGTGTTGTGATGTCTTTGCTCCGCTGCATGTGCGGTCTCTGGCTACCTCTGTGGAAGCTATCCACGGGTTGCAAGGTCCACTGCAGCTGGTGCATGACTTTTCACATGTGTCCAGGCTTGCAGCCACTGCCAGGTTCCTTAAGCCTCAGTTCCTGTGCTGATTTTACTGTAATGGTTTCTGTCTGTGTTTTAGGTTCACGTGGCCACACCTTCCCTGCTTTTATTAGGGTTAGTGTGTGCATTTGAATTGCTGTCCCCAGCCTATTGCTGAAGGCCAGTTCCTATATAAAGTTCCCTTTTCCTGTTGGGTGTTGCCAGAGCTTCGCTTTAAGTTCCTGAACCTTCCCATGTGTGTTTTGTGTTCAGCTCCTGTTCTGCTTGCGATTAGTTCTAGGAAAGTTGATGTCTTTTGTCCCTGGACCTGTCCTGTCTATGCGTTTGTACCAAAGTCTTTGTCTTGATTCCTGCTGTGTTATGTTCCTAAAGTCCTTCTCTGTTTGGAACCATGTACCCAGTGACTGTGAGTTCCCTGTAACTGGTGCCCTGTGAACAAACCTGGGTTCATCTTTTGAAGATGGTGTCCAGTGTTTTTGCTGAGCATCTGCTACGCTGTGCTCAGCTTGCTATGCGGTGCTAGCTCTGTCCTGCTCCTGTCCAATCTGGCGCTGCTAGCACCATCCCGCTTGAGTTCCTTTCTAGGCCCCATGTCTGGAGCCTGACGACTGCAGCCTGGAGCCTGACGATCGCTGCCTGGTGCCTGGAGCCTGACAATCGCTACCTGGTGCCTGGAGATTGAGTCCGATGTCTGGAGTCCGGCAACAGCTGTCTGTTGCCCGGAGCCTGACTACTGTTGCCTGGTGACTGAAAGTTGTGTCCAATGTCAGGAGTCTGGCATCCGCTGTCTGGTGCCAGGAACCTGATGATCGCTGACTGGTGACTGAGGGTTGTAACTATGTCCGGAATCTGAGGACCGCTTCCCTATGTGCTGCCGATGTCCCTGATGTCCAGCCTGTGTTCCTATGTCCAGCTTGTGTCCCGATGTCCAGCTTGTGTCCCAATGTCCAGCTTGTATCCGAAGTGCAGCCTGTGTCCCGATGTCCAGCCTGTGTCCCAATGTCCAGCCTGTGTCCCAATGTCCTGCATGTGTCCCCATGTCCTGCCTGTGTTCAGATGTCCTGCCCGTGTCCTGATGCCCAGCCTATGGTCCTGATTGTCCTGCCTGTGTCCAGACATCGGGTCCGTGGTCCTGTCGGTCCTGTCTGTGTTCCAGAGTGGGTTTCGCCTGTGTTCCTGATAGGACTCCTCTTCCGTGTTCCTGGAGAATCTCCAGCCTTGTTTCCGGTGATGGCTCTGCCGAGATCTGACCAGCCGATGACTTGACTTGCCATGCCAGTGTTCCTGATACTGTGCTGTCCATGTCCTGCCTGTGTTCCGATGTTTTGCCAGTTCCCTAGGGTCTACCCTGCGATGAAGTCTGTCCTAGGTCAGTGTCTGATAATCTCCTGCTGAGCCTGTCCTACGCCTGAGGCCTGAGAGAGAGGTCCTCCTAGTATGCCCGTGCCAGATGACCCTCGACTGCATCAACCGGTGATGACCCCCTGCCATCTTCAGATGTCTGTCCAAGGTCGGTGTCTGATGTTCTTCTGCAGAGCCTGTGCTACGCCTGAGGGAGAGGCCATCCTAGTATGCCCATGCCAGATGATCCTGGACTGCATCAACACGTGATGACCCCCTGCCATCAGTCCGAGGTCAGTGTATGATGTTCTCCTGCTGAGCCTGTGCTACGCCTGAGAGAGAGGCCATCCTAGAATGCCCATGCCAGATGACCCTCAACTGCATCAACCCATGATGACCCCCTGCCATCTTCAGATGTCTGTCCAAGGTCGGTGTCTGATGTTCTCCTGCTGAGCCTGTGCTACGCCTGAGAGAGAGGCCCTCCTAGTATGCCAGATGACCCGGGACTGCATTAACCTGTGATGACCCTCTGCCATCGTCTGACATCTTTCCGAGGTCGGTGTCTGATGTTCTCCTGCTGTGCCTGTGCTAAGCCTGAGGTACGAGAGAGAGGTCCTCCTAGTATGCCCATGCCAGATGACCCTGGACTGCATCTACCCATGATGACCTCCTGCCTTTGTCTGTTAACCTGAGACATGCACCCTTCCCTGATATGAAGAATCAGGAGCCTGGCATTGTTATGTTCTGTTTATGTACTGTGACTTTGTTTAAGTAAACTTTATGAAGTTGTGGTCTGGCGACGTGGAGGTGTTGGTTGAGCCGCATCCGCAGCCGCAGCCCTAACAACCGATTCCATTTGAAAAGATTGTGGGCTCCATTAAAAATTTGTGACCCCATATTGGAAACTTCACTGCCTACAGAATTCATCAAGGGGTGTAGTGAGTATTTTGAACCCATAGGTGCCTCACAGAATTTTATAAAATTGAGCTGTGGAAATATGACATTTTAGTAGTAAAAATGCAATTTTTCCATTTCCTGAAAATTTGTCAGGTACATACGTAGATGAAACTCGATCCTATAATTTCTTGTGCAATTTCTTCTGAACATGGCACTGCCCAACATGTCATCAGAAATTACTGTTAGGCCATGTCACGGAAGTGGTGTGGAACAACTGTGCCTCAGACTGCGGAGAGCCTAGATGGGCGTGACTAAGCATGCACCGAACTGTTCAATAAAGCCTCTGATGGTGAGATTAGGCTTGGCTCCCAATGCACGGCAGCTGCCACTCCAGGAGAGACCAACGGACGCTGAGCAGCTGGACCCAGAAGGACAGACTGGAAGGTGCGGCAGGTAGAGTTCATAACAGAGTGCAGCAGGCAGAATTTGCATCAGAGTGCAGCAGGCAGGATCTGCACCAAAATGCAGCAAGGATTGGTACGCAACTTTATGCAGAACAGGAAGGTTGCTCAGGCACCTCCCCAGTGGGGAGGAAGCAATATACACATACTGCCCCACAGCCATTGGCTGGGGAGGAAATAGCAAGCGCATGTGGGTCGCCCTCCCAGGGCTGTGGGGTACTCGGTACCGGGCCGGTCTCTCAGAGGAGAATGTCACAGCAGCAGTGACCCGGTCCGTGGCCCTGGGCGCCCATGTAAAAGGGGAATGTGACGGAATAAAGTTTATGAGTGAAAGATTCATGACGCCACCTGTGGTGTTTGGCAATGAAGGTGTTAAGCCGACGCTGCAGACAGATACTCTGGGACAGATGGTGTGGTGCAGCAATGATGGTGTAGCCCTCCACAGGCATGGCTGTAGTCCCAGGGCAGAGTAGATGAAGAGGGAAGGTGTTGAGGAAGAGGGTGTAGTGTTTGGCACAGAGATGTAGCAGTGCTGGAGAGTTTGCAGGAAGAAGGCAAGGACACAACAGGGTGCAGTTTCTTTACCTTTACTTTGCTTGGCAAATGCAGTCCAGGGTCCAGATTACAGATGGCACAGGAGCTGGCTAGCCTAGAAGCAACTTAGGAATCTCTCTAGGAAGATGGGTTGTGTAGTCTTCTTCCTAGCGCTTAGTTTTAGGTACTTGCAGTACTGTGTTACACTGAAGTTCCACTTGCTTATCCTCTTTAGAACTCCCTCGCATGGCAGACAGCTGTAGCCTTTCTCTTCTGGATCACACGACGCTGTTGTGCCTCCGAGTCTTATGTGGGAATAAAGCATTTACAGCTTCCTATTCCTCCGATTTCTGTTGCAGGAACATCAGTATCCATACAACCTTGGAGATCGGGCTCCAGATCTATAGCTGGGAATGAGCCTGAACTCTCTGCTCAATCTCCCAGATCTTCTCCTCACGTCCACACTCATTGCCCTCCTCACACGAACTCCTCATTCTTTCTTCCTGGCCCCCAGAGAGTAGCTCTTCCCCAGTTTTGGGTTCAGAGCTCCCTCTGCTGGCCTGGAGTGGAACTGTGTTGTGTGCTGTGGTTAACTGCCAGAGAGATCTTCTATTGCTTCCAAGCATGACATCACACTCCCTAGGAGGAAGGCAATGACACTGTGGCGACCATACTCCTGGGGGCGCCATATTCCCCCCTAGTGCAATTCAGTACTCCCGGACTGAAGGTAAAATATATACCACAAAAAGGCTGTCAATAATAGAGCTCATCCATTAAAGCTATAACCAAACCAAAGAAAAAATGGAATCAAGAGCAATGAATAAAATATAAGATTTTTTATTTATACTCAGTAGAATAAAATACAATATGTAGATAGAAAGGTATCAAAAAATACAAATAAGGGAATCAGTGACATCCAATTACCACATGTGAATAAGGGTCATGGGACTAATATTAATCTATACATACAGGCAGATAGCAGTGACATAATCGGCTTTCTCTTGATTATGTAAAAAAAAAAAAACATTAGTAAGTAATATCTCCCATAAAGTGCATAGTGCATATGCTTTCTCTTAATTATCTTATAAATGCAACAGTAAATAACATCTCCCATAAAGTGCATAGTGCATATGATACAAAATATATTATAATCATCAAATAGAGGTCTAATAACCACCAGTATGAAAGACTATCAACTGGTATAAGAATAGCATAAATAAGTGAGGGGGAGAGATAGCCAGATTTATAAACAAATGCTTAAAGTTCAAAATAAGAAGTACCAACCTATATAATATGTGGACAGCGGGACCCCTACGCACGTTTCGCTTCTTGTTTCATCGGGGGGCGTGATGTCAGAGTCTAATCAGCTGGTTTTTATATGCTGGTAGTCTATCAGGGCGGCAGGAGTGCAGTGCTTCGGTCAGGCAATGGTGAGTCAAAGGCAATGAGCCCAGCGTCCGACGTCACAGACACACCTACGCCAGCAGGACGTCAATGCTAGGCGGCGGTAAAGTCTGCAGCATTGGTAGAGGACGCGTGTCGATGGCGACGAGTCAGCACCCTGTACAGGAAGCGCTCCCCACATTACGTGACATGACATCCATTGTATATAAGAAAACAATACAATGATTGTGTAAAGGTGACAAGCGGTCAAAATAAACAGAAAATCCTCGATGAGGAAAGATTAACCGCCCATAGGAGATTTAAGATTAATCCAAGATAAAGTCTGCAGCGCTGGTGGAGGACACGTATTCATGGCGACGAGTCAGCACACTATACAGAAAGCGCTCCCAACATAGCATGACATGCTATACATTACATATAAGGAACAATGCAATGATTATATAAAGATGTCTAACAGTCAATGTAAATTGAAAATCCACAATGTGGAGAGAATATCCACCACATCACACTCCCTAGGAGGAAGGCAATGACACTGTGGCGACCATACTCCTGGGGGCGCCACATTCCCCCCTAGTGCAATTCAGTACTCCCGGACTGAAGGTAAAACATGAAAACATATTGACAATTATAAATATAACAAGATTTCCAAAAATGAAAAATACAAAAACCAAAGCTCAAAAATAGTCCTGATGATGATTAGTCCAAGCGTCAATGTCCATGGTCCAATTCCTGAGCAAGTTGGTAAACTACTTACAAGCAGAGTTTTGACCACACATAGTCCTGTGCTCCAGCTGTCCATTGAAACAAAATAAAATTGTTCAAAAGTTCTTACAGAGTCTCTGTAGGCACATAAGCTTGAAACGTTGCATATTTACAGATTAACAATTACAAAACTTATCTGTATGCGGAACCTTAAGGGTGGAATACCTTGGGTACTATGGACAGACCTACGTGGCACTGGTGTTGTTGGGGACCTTATTGGATGCCTTGTGCTAACTACTAAGGGTGTAGTGTGAGTTGTACTGGCTACATGACTGTTGGTTCTGCGTAGCACAGGGATGCTAGATTTCCTAGGACCACTTCTACTCACTGTGGGCATGACAGATTCACCACTGGAAGGGTGAGAATTCTCTTGTCCCACTGCTGGTTTGGCATCCGCTGCTTGTACTTGCTGGTTTTCAGAGTGGTCTTGAGTCACTTCCTCTTGCACTACCAGTTGGGGAAAGGTCAAAACTGGCACCACTATGGCTTGATTCGCTCTAGTCCAATTTGCAGGAAATTCTCCGAGTATAGTGCTGACCGTTTCTTCTTCCTCTTCCTCTATGGGCGGAAGGTTGTTTTGCTCTTCCATTCTGTCCTTTAGTTGGTCTGGGCACAGTTTTGGATGATCCCTCGATACTGCTGATGATGTTTCTCCTCCATCCTTACTGATAAGGCACACTTTGGTGTTGTTGAAGTTTGATGGTAAGATGGTGTAGGGTTCAGCTTCCCATTGGTCATCCAATTTATGCATCCTTCTTTTCCTCTTTAGGACTTGTTCTCCTGGTGACAAGGGAACTGCAGGTGCATGTTGATTGTAGATCTTTTCCTGTTTTTGTCTCGCCTGAGCTAGACTCTTTTCTACACACTCTTGTACTCTTCGATATTGCTGCTGCCGTTCTGTATCCCAGTGAGCATCTGGTGATGTCACCTCAGGTGTCAGGACTCCCATATCCAAATCAATAGGCAACTTGTCAGGCCTCGCTCTCATTAGGTAGGCTGGAGTGCAGTTGGTAGAATTCACAGGAATGTGATTGTAGAGGTCTACCAGATCTGGCAACTTCTCTGGCCACAGATTCCTCTCCTCCAAAGGCAAGGTCTTCAGTAGATCGATTACCACTTGATTCATCTTTTCACACATGCCATTGGTCTGTGGATGGTACGGTGTTGTCCTGATCTTCTTACAACCATACACGTTACAGAATTCCTGAAACACTTCCACCTCAAAGGCTGAACCTTGATCTGTAAACACTCGCTCGGGATATCCATGTGGTCGACAAAAGTGCTGCTGGAATGCTCTGGCTGATGTCCTTGATGTTTGATTCTTGACAGGCACGACTACCAGGAATCTCGAGTAGTGGTCAACGATGGTAAGAGCATAAATGTAGCCTGAACGGCTTGGGACCAGCTTCACATGGTCCAGGGCGACCAACTCAAGTGGTTGTTTGGTTATTATTGGCTGCAAAGGAGCTCGCTGGCTGTTACGGTCCTTCCTGCGCAGGTTGCATTGTCCACACTCCCAGTACCAATTTTCAATAGCCTTCCTCATACCAGCCCAGTAGAATCTCTCTCAGAGCAAGGCCTCCAACTTCTTCCATCCGAAGTGTCCATCTCCATTGTGGTATGCTTCCAAGACCATTGATGCCTCCCTTTTTGGGACTATCACCTGCCAGACCAGCTCATGAGTGCGGGCTTGATACTCCTCCGACACAGCTTTCCCTCATAGATGAACAGCCGGCCTCTTTCCTTCCACAACTGCTGGATTTCTTCAGGAGCATCTGGATCTGGGCGTGAGTCAGCTTGTGACAGTAGCTCCTTTACCAGGCGGACTGCGGGGTCGCTATCCTGGGTTTCTGCCCAGTCAAGATGAGGCAATGGATTTAGGGTGGCCTCTTTCATGACAGACCGTCTGTTTCTCACTCCTTGGGCACGTTGGGCCGCAATTGGCCGGTGGAAGGCAGGTAACTCTATTTCTTTGAGTGCCTCAGGGTCTTCTCCTGCATCTGGCAGATTAGGCATTCTGGACAGCGCATCAGCATTGGCATTCTTGTGCCCTGCTCGGTACTTGATGGTGAATTCATAGTTAGACAGCCGGGCCATCCATCGCTGCTCCAATGCACCTAGTTTGGCAGTTTCCAAGTGAGTCAATGGGTTGTTGTCCGTGAAGATGGTAAACTTGGCTGAAGCTAGGTAATGCTTGAATCGTTCAGTCACAGCCCAGACTATGGCGAGGAACTCCAGCTTGAAGGAACTGTAGTTGTCAGGGTTGCTTTCAGTGGGCTGAAGCTTCCTGCTGGCGTAGGAGATCACTCTTTCTTTGCCATTCTGTACCTGTGACAGTACTGCTCCCAGTCCCACGTTGCTGGCATCAGTATACAGAACAAATGGTTGGTCATAATCTGGGTAGGCCAGAACGTCATCTCCTGTGAGAGCCATCTTCAGTCGAGTGAAAGACCTCTCCAGTTCCTCATTCCATTCAAATGTAGGACTCTTCTTCCTGGCTTTCATTGGCAGGCTGTTATGATTGAGTCACCGTAGGAGGCAAAAATAGAAATGCTAGCTAAGTCCAGAAAACCAGAGAAGTTGGCAACTATCAGATTGCAGACCCCTGAACCTATCAACACAACTAGCAGTAGCTGTGGGGGGTTCCTACGATGACCTAGACCCCTCGATCACAGCCGGAGAGATACATAGGCCTAAAGAAGGAAAGGGGAAATCTAACTGCCCCAGAGCAGACCCCAAAGCAATAGGCAGCCCCCCACATATAATGACGGTGAAGCAAGATGAAAACACTTACACAGACAGAAAGACAGGCTGAGCAAAGACGGGGCCCAAAAACTACCTAGATAGGAACGGATAGGAAGGCTGCTGTCTGCAATCTGCCAAAACCCTATCAGAGACAAAAGCCAACAAGCTGATATAAAAATGGCCCTGAAGGAACTAAGCTTCAAAAACTAAATCAGCACTCAGGAACTTTCAGAAGACAGAGCTAACGGAACACTGCACACTCCAGCAGGGAGTGGCAGAATCCAAAAAGCAAGAAAAACAAAAACAAATCTTAAATGCAAAAAGGCAAAACAGAAAACTTAGCTTTAGGAGAGCAGGAATCAGACTGGTGTCCAAGAGTCCACAGAGAAATCACCCGCAGGGCAGAAAGGGCGTAGGCTGCCTTAAATCCAGTCAGTGACTCCACTCAGCCAATCGTCTTCATTAGTCCCAGGTGCCTGATAATCAGGCTCACTACCTTCCTTCACTAGAATAGGGCGTTCACCAGGCCTCAGTGACGGAGGGGAAAATGAACTCACAACAGTACCCCCCCCTTGAGGAGGGGTCACCGAACCCTCAACAACGCTACCAGGGTGATCAGGGTGAGCCCGATGAAAGGCACGCACCTATCTTTTGGCATGAATATCAGAGGCAGAGACCCAGGAATTATCCTCCTGACCATAACCCTTCCACTTAACCAAATACTGGAGTCTCCGTCTAGCCAGACGGGAATCCAGGATTTTCTCTACCTCATATTCCAAGTTACCTTCAACCAATACAGGGTCCAGAGGTACCACCTCAGGCACAACTGGCTCAACAAACCTCTTCAACAAGGACTTATGGAACACATTATGGATCTTAAATGTGACAGGAAGAGCCAAACGAAAAGAGACCGGATTAATAATCTCCAAAATCTTGTAAGGTCCAATAAATCTAGGCTTAAACGTAGGAGAAGCCACCTTCATAGCAATATTTTTTGATGATAACCACACCATATCACCAATCTTAAACTGGGGACCAATGGTCCTATGTCGATTGGAAAACCGCTGGGCCTTTTCCTGGGAGAGAGATAACTTATCCACCACTTGGTCCCAGATCTGGTGCATTCTCTCCACCACAGTGTCAACACCTGGGCAGGCAGAGGGCTCCACCTGCCCTGAAGAAAATCGAGGATGAAACCCAAAGTTACAAAAAAAAGGCGACATCAAAGTAGCAGAACTAGCTCTATTATTTAAAGCAAATTCGGCCAAGGGCAAAAATGAAACCCAATCATCCTGATCAGCGGAAATAAAACATCTCAAATACGACTCCAAGGTCTGGTTTGTTCTCTCTGTCTGCCCATTGGTCTGAGGGTGAAAAGCAGAGGAGAAGGACAACTGAATTCCCAACTTGGAACAGAACGTCCTCCAAAATTTAGACACAAATTGAACTCCTCTGTCAGATACAATGTTCTCAGGAATCCCGTGCAAGCGAACCACCTGTTGCAAAAACAGGGGCACCAACTCAGAGGAAGATGGCAACTTAGGGAGTGGTACAAGATGAACCATCTTAGAGAACCTATCACAAATCACCCAAATAACAGTCATTCTTTGAGAGACCGGCATATCAGAGATGAAATCCATTGAAATATGGGTCCATGGCCTCCTGGGGACCGGCAAAGGCATCAACAACCCACTAGAGCGAGAACAAGATTTAGACCGGGAGCAAGTCCCACAGGACTGCACAAAATTCCTGACATCATGAGACAAGGTAGGCCACCAAAAAGAGCGACTCACCAGATCTCTAGTACCAAAAATACCCGGATGACCAGCCAATGCAGAGCAATGAACTTCAGACATCACTCTCTTCGTCCACTGGTCAGGAACATACAACTTTCCACTGGGGCAATGCTCAGGTTTGTCCTCCTGGAACTCTTGCAGAGCAAGTCTCAAATCGGGCGAGATGGCAGAAAGAACTACCCCTTCGCCTAAGATGGTAGCAGGCTTGGTCACCACAGGGGAATCAGCAAAGAAACTCCTAGAGAGGGCGTCTGCCTTGACATTCTTAGTTCCAGGAAGGAAAGAGACCACAAAATCAAAACGTGTAAAAAACAAGGCCCACCTAGCCTGTCTAGGGTTCAAGCGTTTAGCCGACTCTAGGTAAATCAAATTTTTGTGGTCAGTGAGGACCACAACTTGATGTTTGGCTCCCTCCAACCAAGGTCTCCACTACTCAAATGCCCATTTCATGGCCAACAGTTCCCGATTCCCCACATCATAGTTACGTTCAGATGAAGAGAACTTTCGGGAAAAGAAAGCACAGGGATTCATTTTAGATGTTACCGGATCCTTTTGAGACAACACTGCTCCTGCACCAATCTTAGAAGCATCCACCTCTCCCTGAAACGGGAGTGAGACATCAGGTTGCCGCAGAACCGGGGCGGAGGTAAATCTACGCTTCAGCTCCTGAAAGGAAGCAACCGCCTCCGGAGACCAATTCAACACATCCGCACCCTTCCTGGTCAGGTCAGTCAATGGTTTGGCAATACTAGAAAATTTTGCTATAAATTTCCGATAAAAATTAGCAAAACCCAAAAACTTCTGGAGGGCCTTCAAAGAAGTGGGCTGAACTCAATCATAAATGGCCTGTACCTTGGCCGGGTCCATTTCAATAGTTGACGGAGACAAAATAAATCCCAAAAAAGAAATCCTCTGTACTCCAAAAAGGCATTTTGATCCTTTGACACACAGAGAATTCTCTCTCAAGATCCGGAACACAGTCCGAATATGTTCCACATGAGCATCCCAATCCTTGGAGAAGATCAAAATATCATCCAGATAGATGATCAAAAATTTATCGACAAAGTCTCGGAAAATATCGTTCATGAAGCACTGGAAGACAGAAGGGGCATTAGTGAGCCCAAAAGGCATCACCAGGTACTCAAAATGTCCCTCCGGAGTATTAAACGCCGTCTTCCATTCATCCCCCTGCTTAATGCGGATAAGATTATACGCCCCCTGAGGTCAAGCTTGGTAAACCAGCAAGCACCTCTGACTCTAGAGAATAGATCCGAAATCAGGGGTAACGGATACTGATATTTAATAGTAATTTTATTGAGGGCACGATAATCAATACAAGGCCTTAAAGAACCATGCTTCTTGGCCACAAAAAAAAACCTGCACCTAAGGGTGAAGAGGATGGTCTAATATGACCCTTCCCCAACGCCTCCTTAATATAGGACCGCATAGCCTCGTGCTCGGGTACAGATAAATTGAAGAGCCGACCCTTAGGAAATTTACACCCCGGGCTTAGTTCAATTGCACAGTCATAACTCCTATGAGGAGGCAAGGACGCAGACTCATTCTCACTAAATACATCATAGAAGTCCGCCAAATAGTCAGGAACCTCATGCGACTGAGGAGAGGTAGAAAAAACCGGAGCCTCACTAAAGGTACACCGGCAACCCCAAATCACCACAGACACAGACTTCCAATCCAAAACTGGATTATGAATCTGCAACCAGGGAAACCCCAGAACAACGGCATCATGCAGACCATGCAACACCAAAAATCTGCAATTTTCTTGGTGGTCTGGGGCGACCCTCATGACCAACTGGGTCCAAAACTGAGGTTTATTTTTAGCCAGAGGGGTAGCATCAATCCCCCTCAAAGGGATAGGCGTCTGCAGAGGTGTCAACGGAAATCCACAACGTTTAGCAAAATCCAAGTCCATTAGGTTTAGCGCTGCTCCCGAATCCACAAAAGCCTTGGCGGAAAATGTGGACAGGGAACAGATCAGAGTAATTGCCAAAAGAAACTTAGGCTGAACTCCACCAACAGAAAACGTGTGTGCAAAGCGTTTCTCACGTTTAGGACAAACAGAAATAATATGTGAGGCATCTCCACAGAAAAAACACAGCTTATTGCGCCTTCTGAATTCCTGACGTTGCGCCTTAGACAAAACTCTATCATATTGCATAGGTTCAGACGTCTGTTCAACCGGTGGCAACACCTCTCGTGTAATCCTGCGTTCACGTAAACGCCGATCAACCTGAATGGCTAAAGACATAGAATCGTCCAGACCAGAGGGAACAGGAAATCCCACCATAGTATCTTTTACGGCTTCTGACAAGCCCTTCCGAAATAGAGCAGCCAAGGCACTATCATTCCAGGTAGTAAGGACCGCCCACTTTCGGAACTTTTGACAGTACAACTCTGCAGATTCTCGACCCTGGTTCAATGCTAACAGGGTCTTTTCAGCCTGATCAATAGCATTAGGTTCGTCGTACAGCAACCCCAAGGCTTGAAAAAATGCGTTCACATTAGTCAGAATAGGGTCATCTGGTTTCAAAGAAAACGCCCAATCCTGGGGATTGCCGCGCAGCAAAGAGATGACAATTTTAACCTGCTGCGCGGGGCTCCCTGACGAGTTGGGCTTCAAAGCAAAAAATAATTTACAATTATTTTTGAAACTCAAAAATTTAGATCGATCCCCAAAAAATACGCCAGGTGTGGGGATCTTTGGTTCAACAGCATGTGAACGTGCAAGATAGGCGGAAATTCCTCGCACTTCAGCAGCGAGCTGCTCCACACGATCAGACACTTGCTTTATCTCCATTGAGAGAAAAAAAAATTCCCCCTACGGCCTCAGAGATATAGAGGAAAAATTATACACACTGCTCTTTTTTTTTTTTTTTTTTTTTTTTAAACAATATTCTTTCCTGCTATTGAGTACCCCAGGATCTGCGGTTTGGCGGGTGATTCTGTTATGATTGAGTCACTGTAGGAGGCAAAAATAGAAATGCTAGCTAAGTCCAGAAAACCAGAGAAGTTGGCAACTATCAGATTGCAGACCCCTGAACCTATCAACACAACTAGCAGTAGCCGTGGGTGGTTCCTACGATGACCTAGACCTCTCGATCACAGCCGGAGAGATACATAGGCCTAAAGAAGGAAAGGGGAAATCTAACTGCCCCAGAGCAGACCCCAAAGCAATAGGCAGCCCCCCACATATAATGACGGTGAAGCAAGATGAAAACACTTACACAGACAGAAAGACAGGCTGAGCAAAGACGGGGCCCAAAAACTACCTAGATAGCAACGGATAGGAAGGCTGCTGTCTGCAATCTGCCAAAACCCTATCAGAGACAAAAGCCAACAAGCTGATATAAAAATGGCCCTGAAGCAACTAAGCTTCAAAAACTAAATCAGCACTCAGGAACTTTCAGAAGACAGAGCTAACGGAACACTGCACACTCCAGCAGGGAGTGGCAGAATCCAAAAAGCAAGAAAAACAAAAACAAATCTTAAATGCAAAAAGGCAAAACAGAAAACTTAGCTTTAGGAGAGCAGGAATCAGACTGGTGTCCAAGAGTCCACAGAGAAATCACCCACAGGGCAGAAAGGGCGTAGGCTGCCTTAAATCCAGTCAGTGACTCCACTCAGCCAATCGTCTTCATTAGTCCCAGGTGCCTGATAATCAGGCTCACTACCTTCCTTCACTAGAATAGGGAGTTCACCAGGCCTCAGTGACGGAGGGGAAAATGAACTCACAACAGCAGGCCCACCAGAAGATTTTGCATAGGTGTGGCTATCTCAGTGAAGCCCTTGCTGAACCTTCGGTAGTATCCTACCAACCCGAGGAACTGACGTACTTCATGGAGGTTGCTGGGCTTCTGCCAGTCTCGGATGACAGTGACTTTGTCAGGATCTGGTGCCACACCTTCTGCACTCACTACGTGACCGAGGTACTGTACCTTTGGCTTCAGGAGGTGGAATTTGGATGGCTTCACTTTCAGGCCAAAGTTGGACAAGGCTTCAAACACCTCAGCTAGGTGCTTCAGATGGTCTTCATAAGTCTTGGAGAAAACAATGACATCATCAAGGTATAACAGAACTGTCTCAAAGTTCTTATGTCCAAGACAGCAGTCCATTAGCCGTTGAAATGTCCCTGGGGCAGTGCAGAGCCCGAATGGCATGTAGTTGAACTCGCAGAGACCCATTGGTGTGGTAAACGCTGTTTTCTCCTTATCTGCCTCTGCCACGGGAACCTGCCAATACCCGCTAGTGAGATCTAAGGTGGAAAAACAGTTTGCAGTTTTAAGTGCAGCTAATGACTCCTCAATTCTGGATAATGGGTAGGCATCCTTATGTGTAATGCTGATAATTTTTCTGTAATTAACACACATTCTCATGGTACCATCTTTCTTTTTCACAAAGACTATTGGAGCTGCCCAGGGGCTACAACTGGCTCTGATCACCCCAGCCTCCTTCATTTCCCGCAACATACTTTTGGCACATTGATATAGTGTTGGGGGTGTAGGCCGGTAACTTTCTTTAATGGGTGAATGATCTCCAGTGGGGATATGGTGTTGAACCCCTTTTGCCTTCCCAAAGTCTAGAGGGTGTTTACTGAATACCCGCTCATATTCCTGAGTCACTCGGTAAACCCCACTCTTTTGGTGCGAAGGGGAGGAGTCAGTTCCCACCTGCAGCTGCTGACACCACTCCTCCAGCTGCTTTACAGAGCCAGTGTCCTCCACCTGGTCGGATGAGATCAAGGGCTCTGCTGCCCATATTGCATTGTTACTCACAGTAAGCAGCTTAGCAACTGTGGCATACCGAGGCATTGTGGCCTCCTCTTCCCCACAATTCAAGAGGTGTACAGGTACTCTCCCTTTGCGGACATCAACTACCCCTCTGGCTGTCAGGACAGTGGGCTGGCTATCAGAGTACACAGGCTCTACCAATGCTTGGTAATCTTTTCCTCTGAGGCCGATGGCTGAACAAAACACAAAATTAACATTTCACATCTGGGGGGTATCGCAATGGGGAAAGAATCACTCTCTGACGCTGCCAATTTCTCCGCCAGACAGTTCTACCTGCTGTCTTTGCATCAGGGCCTTGATCTCCTTCTGCAGGACTCATTGTTCACTGCAACCAGCAGCCTCGGCCACCTGTTGCAACAAAACAATAACCTCGGAAAGACAATTTTCAATCACATTAGTACCAAGGATCATCATTGGATTATATTCTCATCGATCAATGTCTACAACTATCAGACCTTGAGATTTTAACTCTATTCGCCCCACTTTAATGGTTATCTCTTTACATCCTACTTGCGGCAAAGACTGACCATTGCTGGCAACTACTGTCAGTTCATCACTTGGGCCATGGGTAAGTTCAGAGTCAGCCCAATACCGCTTGTAAAGGATATATGACATAGTTGTCACCTGAGAGCCAGTGTCCAGCAAAGCATTCATGGGGATGCCGTCAATCACCACTGGGAGGACCGGTCGCCCTCCAACATACTTGGCTCGCCAGTTCCTTGGGCCTTGTGGTCCTACTCCTGGGGGATGGCCCTCTGCCCCAGGGGTTGCTCGTTTAAATAACAGAACCTTGCAGTGTGGCCGGCCTTGTGGCAGTGACGACAGATGGGACGTCCGTCCAGGTCATAGCGATCGTGGTCTCTCCCTCGGCGTGGCGGGATCCTCTTCTTCCGTAGCCATGGGACATCCTCTGGACTGGAGGCCAGCTGGATCTTCTCCTTGGATGACACCTGCAGGGACTGCACAGTTTTGGCAAGTGCAGCCATATTTTTGGTCAGCTCCTGGACCTGAAGACGCAGTTCGGCAGATGGGTCTTTGTCCAGAGTCTGTGCATCAGTCTCCATAGGGCTGAGAGGGAAAGATGCTGCTTCTTGATGGTATGTGATCGCTGGGCACCTAGGGGGCGCTGGACGGCTGACATTTGGTTCATGCAGCACCCAAATAGCCCTGTCTTTGAAGTCTGCAAAGTCAAGGTCAGGGTTTTGTAGGGCTATGATGCGCAGCTATGCTCTGTGGCTACTGGATAGGAGGCCCTCAATAAATTGCTCCTTTAGCAGTCTGTCTCCATCTTGCACCCTGTCAGGATCAATCTGCTTTATGGCTTGCAGCGCCTCCTGCAGGTGAAGAGCATAGTTCCGTATACTGTCCTGCACTCTTTGCTTACACCCAAAGAATCTCATCTTTATTTCAGCTGCAGTGCAGGTGTCGAAGGTGCTTTTTAGCTTTGCCAGGATTTTTTTTAACAGTCTCTTTATCAGTGTCCTGTCAGGCTTTTACTTCCCTTTGTGCTGCACCAGTTAGCTGCCCAATAAGGATGTTCACTTTCTGGCTTTCAGACAGAGGATACACCTCAAACAAACTGCACAGTCTCTCTTTAAATTCACTCAGTGTATGTGACTCCCCTGAATACTGCGGTAGCCAGGACGCTCCAAGTATATAGGGCATGGACAGCGGCATTATGGGGACTGCTGCGGTGGCCGCTGTGGAGGCAGCGCTGGCTGCTGGAGGCAGTGGCGCTATAGGAGCCGCAGCTGCGCTGGGCCCTGCAGCTTGCGGCACTGTGGGGTTTGCAGTGGCGTCCGACGCTGCGTCTGCTCTTGCTTCAGACATTCTCTTCCCCCCCAGTTAACTTTCGCCAGGCCCTGGGTTGCGCTGGCTTACCGGTTACCGCTCCAACGGCTGGACAATCAGGGGACGCCGAGACTGAAGGCATCA
Source organism: Dendrobates tinctorius (assembly GCF_039654945.1). Taxonomy (NCBI): domain Eukaryota; kingdom Metazoa; phylum Chordata; class Amphibia; order Anura; family Dendrobatidae; genus Dendrobates; species Dendrobates tinctorius. The sequence goes on along the minus strand of NW_027361761.1, from coordinate 13,534,708 downwards.
ACTTCTCACTTCTCGCATGCTGGCCTCTTCCCTCACGGCACTTCACTTTTTCGCACTCTTCGGCTGCCCATGCGCGCCAAGCAGCTCGGTAATGGCGGCAATTGCACAAATAGTCTATGGCACAAAACACAGTCTCTGGCACACAGGGCCCGGGGACACCGGGCTCCGTTAATCCTGTTTGTGACGCCAAAATGGGTCACCCTCCAAAGGCTGTGGGGTACTCGGTACCGGGCTGGTCCCTCAGAGGGGAATGTCACAGCAGAGGTGACCTGGTCCATGGCCCTGGGCACCCATGTAAAAGGGGAATGTGACGGAATAAAGTTTATGAGTGAATGATTCATGATGCCACCTGTGGTGTTCGGCAATGAAGGTGTTAAGCCGACTCTGCAGACAGATCCTCTGGGACAGATGGTGTGGTACAGCAATGATGGTGTAGCCCTCCACAGGCAGGGCTGTAGTCCCAGGGCAGAGTAGATGAAGAAGGAAGGTGTTGAGGAAGAGGGTGTAGTGTTTAGCACAGAGATGTAGCAGTGCTGGAAAGTTTGCAGGAAGAAGGCAAGGACACAACAGGGTGCAGTTTCTTTACCTTTACTTTGCTTGGCAAATGCAGTCCAGGGTCCAGATTACAGATGGCACAGGAGCTGGCTAGCCTGGAAGCAACTTAGGAATCTCTCTATCAGATGGGTTGTGTAGTCTCCTTCCTAGCGCTTAGTTTTAGGTACTTGCAGTACTGTGTTACACTGAAGTTCCTCCTGCTTATCCTCTTTAGAACTCCCTCGTTAGGCAGACAGCTGTAGCCTTTCTCTTCTGGCTCACACATCCTAACCTTTTCTATCAGACTTTCTGGCCAAAAGGCCAAAAATGTGAAGAGTATTTGGTGACTGCTTCCTTACGGGGTTGAATATTTCTCTCATGCCTCAGCCTAAAGAGGTGGGTCTGATAGAATTAGGGTTCCAATAAAGAAAGGTAAGGGAGAAAACAAGGGGAACTGCTACCTTGGATCTAATCCTTATAAACAGGGAGGAAATGGTTGAGGAGGTAAAAGTGGCTGGGACCCTAGGAGGTAGCGACCATGCTATTTTAGAATTTTGGATAACTAGAGGCGGAAGACCTGTGAAGACTCAGACGTCAAGATTAGATTTCAGAAAGGCAGATTTTAAGGGATTCAGAAAGAGAATTGGAGGGATCCAATGGCTGGATATCCTTAAAGACAAAAATGTCCAGGAAGGATGGGAAATCTTGAAAAATGAAATTCTCAAAGCACAGTTGTTAACAATTCCAAAAAGAGGGAAGAATAGGAAGCATTTAAGGAAACCAGGATGGATGAACACAGAACTTAAGCACATGCTAAAAAGGAAGAAAAAAATGTTTATAAAATGGAAAGAGGGAGGCATATCTAAAGAAGAATATAATGCTGTCTGCAGAACCTGCAGGGCACAAATCTGATTATCTAAAGCTGAAAATGAATTGAGGCTTGCAAGAGATGTCAAAAGCAATAATAAAGGATTTTGGGGATATGTCAAAAGTAAAAGAAAAGTCAAAGATGCTATAGGATTTTTACAGGATGAAAATGATGAAATGGTAAGACAGGATGTTGAGAAGGCTGAACTTTTAAATTCCTATTTTGCATCTGTTTTCTCTCAGAAAGGAAATGTAACATCAACTGTTATTCACTGTCCTATTAAGGGAATAGAAAAATCCAGGATATCTATAAACAGAAAGACAGTGAGGAAACACTTAGCTAACCTAAATGAATTCAAGTCTCCAGGTCCAGATGAATTACACCCCAGAGTACTGAAGGAGATAGCAGAAGAAATTTTTGAACCCCTCTCCATAATCTTTGAAAATTCTTGGAGAACAGGAGAAGTGCCAGAAGACTGGAGAAGAGCAAATGTTGTTCCTATCTTCAAAAAGGGGAAGAAGGTGGACCCAGGCAACTATAGGCCGGTGAGTCTGACTTCTATACCAGGAAAGATCTTTGAACAAATTATTAAACAACATGTATGTCAATACCTGGATAAGAATGAAGTGATTAAACAGAGTCAGCATGGGTTTGTAGCTAATAAGTCATGTCAGACTAACTTAATTTCCTTCTATGACGGTATCACTGATTGGGTGGATCAAGGAAATGCTGTAGATATAGTATATCTTGACTTCAGCAAAGCATTTGACAAAGTCTCTCATACAATCCTTATTGAAAAAATGACTAAGTATGGAATGGACAAGGCAACTGTTAGGTGGATTCATAACTGGCTTAGTGATCGGACCCAAAGAGTGGTCGTAAATGGCTGCACATCCAGTTGGAAGAATGTCTCAAGTGGGGTACCACAGGGCTCTGTCCTGGGCCCTGTATTGTTCAACATCTTTATCAACGATTTAGATGAAGGAATTGAGGGTAAACTGATTAAATTTGCTGATGACACAAAGCTAGGAGGGATAGCTAATACTAGAGAAGAGAGAGAGAGGATTCAAAAAGATTTAAATAAACTGGAGAAGTGGGCAGCAACTAACAGAATGGTTTTTAACAGGGAGAAATGCAAAGTACTACATCTGGGCAATAAAAATGAAAAAAGCATATATAGAATGGGAGGAATAGGGCTAAGTGACAGCACATGTGAAAAAGACTTGGGTATACTAATAGATCACAGACTGAATATGAGTCAACAGTGTGATGCAGCAGCAAAAAAGGCAAATGCAATTCTAGGATGTATTAACAGAAGCATACAGTCTAGATCACGTGAAGTCATTATTTCCCTCTACTCCTCTTTGGTCAGACCTCATCTGGAATATTGTGTCCAATTTTGGGCACCACATTTTAAAAAAGACATCAACAAACTGGAGCAAGTTCAGAAAAGAGCGACCAGAATGGTGACCGGTCTGCAAACCCTGTCTTATGAGGAAAGGTTGCAGGATTTGGGAATGTTTAGTTTGCAAAAGAGAAGACTGAGAGGAGACTTAATAGCTGTCTACAAATATCTAAAGGGCTGTCACATTGTAGAAGGATCATCTTTATTCTCATTTGCACAAGGAAAGACTAGAAGCAATGGGATGAAACTGAATGGGAGGAGACACAGATTAGATATTAGAAAAAACTTTTTGACAGTTAGAGTGCTCAATGAGTGGAAGAGGCTGCCACGAGAAGTGGTGAGTTCTCCTTCAATGGAAGTCTTCAAACAGAGGCTGGACAGACATCTGACTGGGATGATTTAGCAAATCCTGCTTTGAGCAGGGGGTTGGACCAGATGGCCCAGGAGGTCCCTTCCAACTCTACGATTCTATGATTCTATGAATTATCATGGCTGGTGGGCACATACAAATTAACAAATTTATGCTCGGAGTAAAGGCCCCGTCACACACAGCGATCTTGCTAGCGAGATCGCTGATTTTGTGACGCCACAGCGATCTCGTCAGTGAGATCGCTGTGTGTGACGGGGATCAGCGACCGGCCCCCCTGCCGATCGGCCTGGGCCGTTTTTTGATCGCTGGTCTCCCGCTGGCCAGCACGCATCGCATGGCAGCGAGAGACCAGCGATTAGCGACGCTGGTTTCTAATGTAAACATCGGGTATTCAGGAGCCGCGTCTCCTGGATACCCGATGTTTACATTAGAAACCAGCTTGCTCGCTGGTCCTGATCGCTGGAGGGGCTGTCTATGTGACAGCTCACCAACGATCAGCCTAACGATGTCCCAGCGATCCCATCCATGTCGGATCGTTTGTGGGATCGCTGGGACATCGTTATGTGTAACGGAGCCTTTAGTCAGTTTTATAAGCATAGTGTACATGACAATAATGCAGTGTTCAATTAATGTCATAGCTATTATCTATTATCTATCTATTATCTATCTATTTATACCTTTTTTGCATATCATGCTAGAGATTTTGCAGATAGACTCACTCTGGTCAGTTTTATTTTTTCTTGTAGTTACTCTTACAACTCAATTGTTTATTGTTCATTTTTCCGCAGTAATGAAACAGTCTTTGTGACCACATATTATTTTCAAGCAATCTCTTATCTTTCTGTATCACTTCAAAATTTTACAGAACTCCCTTTCACCATGGACCTGGTCACTCTTCTCCTCTCCATCGTTGTCATCTTATTTTTGCTGAACACATTCAGGAAACAAAAACAAGGATATGATAAAAATTTCCCACCTGGACCAAAACCTTTACCGATCATTGGAAACATCCACATAATGGACATAGGAAAACCCCATAATACATTTATGCAGGTAACATTGATTAACCACCTTGCTTTTAGGGTGTTATGTACAAAGAAAATGAAAGAACTAATATCCTGAAGAGAAGGCTATTTCAGTTGTGTAAATAGGCAGTAAATGGTTTACAATCAATGGAAAAGTCACTACCAGGAGTTCTAGAAATATTGTAGTATCATAATGATTTAATCTGGGAAGTTTACTGTGAATAGGCACAAGGCGCATAAAGAGATGGCTCAGTAGAGTTGGGCTTCATACATTAAGGTCTCCTTGTCGCTGGAGGATGGCTTACGCAATTTGCATCAAAACTCTAACTTTTTTTACGTGTGTAGTAATCGTGGAATTAATGCATTCATTAATGGTAACCTGTCATCTTATTCAAGCAAAGCAGCATTTATCAGAGCCTGGCTGCTATCTGATCATGAATGCAGCCAGCTATATTTTTCTCTAAATTACTCATATGTTTCAGAGGAAATATATGTAGATGTTCTGGCCTAAGACTAAAGCAGGAGATGAGACTAGTCCAGCACCACATCAGGTCAGCTGCTACATAGTGACAAGGGACTCTGGGCACCTACTCAAACTCTCGAACTAGAGGCACATTAGTCTATCCCTGTCCCCCGGATCACCTCCAATGGTGGAGACACAGGGGTTTCATAACTTAACCCTTATCTGATTCTTCCCTTATCCAGGGAGGTGAGGAGCCGAAGGGTATAGGAAAACACTAACCAGATCGGCAGGGGTTAGCAGACAGGGATAAAAGAAAACTACAATCATACAAATACACTCACACAAAACAACAGAGTGGGAAACAGGGGAGGTATAGGAAGTGGAAGCCAAATGTGAGAAGATAAGGATAAACACGCAAACCAACTCCACTTAGCAATCTCCAGAGAAACTCCTCAATCACCAACTTAAAATGCTGAACTTTCTCCTTCTCCACCAAACCAGGAAGTAGAACTATCATTAGCAACTTCCAAGTGCCAGTAAAGAGCATAAATTTCAGTGTGGAGTGGCCAAGACAGAACAGCTGAGACCATTCAGGATGAGGAGCTCCAGGAGTTCAACTGAATTGACTAACCCTTGCCTTGAAAAGTAAGGAAAACCTGCACATAGGATGGTGAAGCATTTCTAAAAAGTGCAGGAGTTCATGTAACCAGACATCAAAATCTTCTGGCCCCCTCTCTGTCACGGCATACCCATGACAGTACCCTCCCTCCTAAGAGGGACCTCCTGAGCCTCAGAATTAGGTTTATCTGGATGTGAAGCAAGAAAACACTGGATCCACCAGATTGCATGAGCGTCAGATGCTAATACCCACATTTTCTCCTCAAAAACGTAATCCTTTCAATGAACCAAATATTGAAGAGAATGATGTACCAAGCATGAATCAAGAATCTGCAATTCCAGAATCCCATCAATGATAACTTGGGCAGGTGGGGGTGGAAATGGTTCAGAAGAAGCAATATATTTTTTGAGTGTGGAAAAGGGGAGGTACAGGAAGGGGAAACCAAATGTAAGAATAAACACACAAACCAACTCAATGCAGCAATATCCAGAAAAACTCTCCAACCACCAGCTCCAAACACTGAGCACTCTCTTTCACTACGAAACCAGAACATAGAACTATCACTGGAAACTCCCAAGTGCCAGTTATGAGCATATATAATGGAGGGGAGTGGCCACCACAGAAAACCTGAGACATTTTAGGATGGAGAGATCCAGGAGATTGAATGAACTTATTAATCCTTGCCGGGATGGAGCAAGGAAAATCTACACTGTTTAATAGGATAGTGAAGCAGGAGTTCATGGAACCAGACACCGACATCCTCCAGCATGTTTCTGCCGCAGTATCTCCATGACACCGGCTCTTCACAGTGCTTGATTAATAGATCATTCAATATCTGAAACAGCAATGAACTAGTCTCATCTCTGATTAAGGTACCAGGTCAAATCTTCCAACTGTACTACTGTGGTTTGGACAGCATGAATTGAGTGACAGGTTCTCTTGAATTGCAGAGTGCTGTTGCATAGTATTTTGTACATTAATTCTTGGCATTGCCCAATATTTTCTGCATAACCTTTGACAGACCTACTCATATTTAGGATCCAAGTGGTATCCATATTCTGATGGATTTGGTAACATATTGAGTTTGTTTCTATAATAAATGGAAATCACAATGTAGAAGTCAACATCAGCTAATGGAGTTTTTGGTTTGGAAAAAGTTCGGCTTTATATTTTCTGTTGTAAGGATATTGTTGGTTGAACTTTATTGAAATTGAGGAATTATTTAATTCTTGTAGTCATAACTGGTCACTAGTTATAGATGTTTATGGAGAGAATGTTAAGGAAATTTTAGGACATTTTGTGACTTTTATGATCCTTCTTGTATTTACAGTTGGCCAAGAAGTACGGCACAGTCTTCAGTTTTCAGATAGGAATGTCAAAATCCATCGTCCTCTGTGGTTATGAGACTATTAAAGATGCTCTAATTAACCACGCGGAATTATTTTCAGAAAGGCCAAATATACCGTTATTTTCAGAAGCGGTTAAAGGACATGGTGAGTCTTTGTATTGGTTGTAACATTTTTCTTTTTTATTAAAGGGAAAACGCTGTTATAGGATGAGTCTATGGTCCAGGGCTGTGATCAAGCAGCAGGAGAGAAGTGCTATAATAAAGAATGTATCTGGCTATGGAGAAATTTGGATAACATCTAGAGCGTATACGTAAACTGGATGTTTTATGGATAAGTGATTTTTGACTTTACGAGAAATGTCCCATAAAATGTATCGGTGCCTATGCAAAATCTATAACATATCTATTATGTGTAGTGTTGAGCATTCCGATACCGCAAGTATCGGGTATCGGCCGATACTTGCTGTATCGGAATTCCGATACCGACTTCCGATATTTTTTCAATATCGGAAGTCGGCATCGGAATCGGAAGTTCAAAGTTGATTGACAGCCTGACGTCATCATGATGCGCGGTGTGTGCGCATCATGATGCGCCGTCATTTCGGGCCTTCCGGGGGTCTCTGCCGGCCTGCCGGGGGGCTGTGCCGGCCTGCCGGGGGGCTGTGTGGACTGCCCGGGATCTGTACCCGCCTGCCGGGGGGCTGTGCCGGCCTGCCGGTGGTCTGTGCACCCTGTGGGGGTCTGTACCGGCCTGCCGGGGGGCTGTGCCGGCCTGCCGGGGGGCTGTGCTGATGTCCGGGGGTCTGTGCAAGCATCGTCCGATGGGACTACAAGTCCCATCTGGCGATGCCTGCTACCATGACAGTGATTGACACATTAGCCAATGATGGGACAGTAGTAGTCCCATCATCCGGCTAATGTGTTAAATGTTAAAAAAAAAAAAAAAAAATACTACATACATACTACATGCATGCTACATACATACTACATGCTACATACATACTACATACATACCACATACATACTACATACATACTACATACATAACACATATATACTACATACATACTACATACATACTACATATATGCTACATACATACTACATATATACTACATGCATGCTACATACATACTACATGCTACATACATACTACATACATACCACATATATACTACATACATACCACATACATAACACATACATACTACATACATACTACATGCATGCTACATACATACTACATACATACTACATGCATGCTACATACATTCTACATGCTACATACATACTACATATATACTACATGCATGCTACATACATACTACATGCTACATACATACTACATATATACTACATACATACTACATACATACTACATGCATGCTACATACATACTACATACATACTACATGCATGCTACATACATTCTACATGCTACATACATACTACATATATACTACATGCATGCTACATACATACTACATGCTACATACATACTACATATATACTACATACATACTACATACATACTACATGCATGCTACATACATACTACATATATACTACATGCATGCTACATACATACTACATGCTACATGCATGCTACATACATACTACATGCTACATGCATGCTACATACATACTACATGCTACATACATACTACATATATACTACATACATACTACATACATACTACATGCATGCTACATACATACTACATATATACTACATGCATGCTACATACATACTACATGCTACATGCATGCTACATACATACTACATGCTACATGCATGCTACATACATACTACATGCTACATACATACTACATACATACTACATACATACTACATGCATGCTACATACATACTACATGCTACATACATACTACATACATACTACATGCATGCTACATACATACTACATGCTACATACATACTACATATATACTACATGCATGCTACATACATACTACATGCTACATACATACTACATATATACGACATACATACTACATACATACTACATGCATGCTACATACATACTACATATATACTACATGCATGCTACATACATACTGCATGCTACATGCATGCTACATACATACTACATGCTACATACATACCACATATATACTACATACATACTACATACAATACATTCATACAATACATACATAGACATACAGTACATATAACATAGAGTAACATACTTACCAATACTTGTCACATTGTTCCCCGAAGCCATTGTCTTTTACGGAATAAATATTAACATAACAAACCACAAAAATACTCACCCACGATCCGAAGCAGTCCACGAGTGTGTCCCACGACGATCTTGGGTAGAGAACTGCAGCATCAGCTGTTGCTGCCGTTCTCTACGGGCTGCAGGAATCCAATGACGGAAAGTAGGTATCCTTCCGCACTGTATTCCTCCGCCACTTAAAAAAAAAAAAAGTCCCTAGTCTCACTTTATGCCATTGCTGCGTGGGAATTTCCCAGAGAGGCTGTACAAAGGAAAAACAGGATTTTTCTTATTCCGATAACGGAAGTCCCATAGACTTGAATGGGACTTCCGGTATCGGAATCGGCGATACCGATACTTTTTTTTAAGATCGGCCGATCCATTCCGATCCGATACTTTGAAGTATCGTACGGTATCGCTCAACTCTAATTATGTGTCATTTCTTATGTAGTAGTCTGATCTCTGGGTTCACTAAAGCACCAATGTTTTAAATAGTCATGATCAAGCACTGAAATGCTTGAGTGCTCGTTACTTGAATTGAGCAGGTGAGACTCTCGGACTGGCTCGACTCGAGTAAAGAATATAATGGAAGTCAATGGGAAACTCAAAAATTTTTCCAGAAGACCCTAATGTGAGGTGAGGTGACACAGCATTTAATTGGAATTATTCAGAAGTACTATTTCAGTAGGCCCATGGACAAGAGCTAGAGTTCATGTGAGGATGAATGTTGACTCTTATTGTCATTGAATTAATGTTCAATGGCTGCCATTTGTTTACCTGCTAATTAGCTATTGTATCTGTCCTAGTATTGCAGTCCTAGTATTGTTCTACAATACTTGGGAAGCAAAGGCACAATGTGTGTCAATAAGTTCATGACCCATTGGTGCTCTGCATATATGAAGGACAATATATGCATGTTGTTTGAACACTCCAGCAGTGAGGGATGGCCTCCTTACACCTTCCTCCAAGTCTGTAGAGGAATGACTGAATGACAAGCTGTGACCCTTAATAAAGAGGATCTGCCTGTGTTTAGAGAGACTCTACATTACAGTAGCCATGACATCATAGCTCCAACTGATGAATTACCGAGCTACTTCATTGACCAGCACTGAACCCTCAAAGACGAAAGAGAATCCAAGTTGGGACAATCAAGTGACCTTGCCTTGGACATCAATGGACTGTCAGCTTCTTTGGGGATCCGCCAAAAGCAGGGAGCCACTGGTGGTGGTGGTAGTCTGCTCTGGAAGCAGCTCTAACCCTGGGGAGAAAGTGCAGGTGTTCAGTGGTATGAGCCCTGGTCCATACAGATGAGAGAACCCACTAACCCTGTGCCTCTACATATGGTGGCAGCAGTGGGACTCAGCCCAGCGGAACTTGTGGAACTGCAAGGGACTGGAGTTCTCAGACATCATTTAGGGCTTCACAACCAGGTAGGCATGCAGAAAGACCAAGCAAATCATAGCTGAAACATACAGAGTAGTTTTCAGATGCCACCATATCCAAGCCCACCAACTAGGCTTTGGGAAGAGGACCAGAGTTATTGTATAGTCGCAACAAGAAATGACAACTACAGGAGCTCTGCCAGCTTTGATGGATTGAATACCAGCCCATTGACACTCAGTCGGATTTAATCAAGGAATTGGTCAGTTAGGATACCCATAACATCATGGAGGATGATGAAAACTCCGCTGAATTGGACCCAGAGGAATTAAGCTGCTTGCCAAATCCAGGATCCAGTGGTAGTATGGAAACAAATACCCAGGCACCAGCAGCCAAAATCCAGGAATTGTTGATTGCATTGGGACCCGGAGCCTCAAGTGAGGAGAGAGATTGTGGTATTGAATCAGTTTTAGGAGTTCTAGTACCCCTACCACCAACACCGGACCCTATTTTCATGATATGCCACCACCAAAGAAATCGTCTTCGCTATTGAGACGTGCCAATATTTAGTGAGTCCAACACAGAGGTTGATGAACATCCACAAAGCTTTGAGACCCTAATGATGATGCATCAGGTGCAAACAGCTGATTGGGCCAAATACTTGTGGACTAGCTTGACTGGCCAGGCATAGCCTGCTGTTCAGTCTCTTGGGTCTCAGGACTGTATGGACTATTGGACTTTTAAGGACACCCTGTTATCCCTTTTTGCCATCACCCGGAAATATATTGCACTAAGTTCTGGACAATGTCTCCCTAGGGGGTCTCATATGTAGAATTTGGCAGTTATCCATGACACCGTTGGCTCAATGGTTAGACTTCCTTCTCCGCTCATGCTCTCCGGGACCTTATTGTGTTCGAGGAACTTATGGAGAACATGGCCCCAGAAATATAAGAGTAGGTAGCTGACAGGAAGCCCAAAACCCCAGAACAAGCAGCCTGATAGGCCTACGAATTTATAGGCAATAGATCCCACTGGTGACCCGCTTTGCCCATCAATCCCAAGAGACCACTCAGCCAAAGAATTAAGTGGACACCAGCCATTTGTGCAGGACTCTCTAACTACCCAGCAGAAACCCCACCAGTTACACGTGCAGTTATCTTGTACACATGACCAAAGATTGTCTACAGAGTCAGGGCCCCATGACTGGAGCCTGTCTGCCGGCCAATCAAGTCAATGTTTGCCAAGACGAGGCATCAGGGTCTAAGGGGCACTACCCCTGGGATACATCAGCAAAGGATAAGTGATATACCCTGTTCACACAATACGGCAGATTGACCACCCTACACCAGCCATCCTCCATAGCCACCTCCAGCTAGTCAAGATCAGTGATATCAAGGCCCAGGGATCTCAGACCACTGGGTCTTCCATCACCCTAACTAGCCCAGATATTGTCACACCAGAACACCATTTAACCATCCACCAAGTGGCTTTCTCCAGGGCAGGGGGTCAGCACTTGCGGAATGGGCGCATTTTCCAGCCAATATACGGAAAGCAAGTTGGAGAAGTTGTTCCAACAGTATAGGAGGATCCATACCATCAATCCTTCATCAGCTTCCAGGATCCACGGGATGCGGAGAACATTGTGATTGGAAGCAATGGATACCCATTTTTGCAAAAGATCTGGCTAGTAGCGTCAATCAGAGGGGATAGTTTATCTAGCGAAATGTGACTGTCATAAACTTTATGTTGGGAAAACTGGGCGTCAGTTCAGGCGTAGAATTTTAGAGCACATAGAGGCGTCTTCCTTTCTTTTTATTTCTCCTATCTCTAGGCACATGTGAGAGTGAGATGAGGGAGAAAAGCAGACCATAGAGTCCGTGTACAACATGTGGTGAAAAAAGTAGTAGTTTATTGAATTACATCAGGTGACAACGGTTAAACAAATCAATGTACAGTACATGAAAAGATAAATGTGTTAAGAACAGGGCTGGACACCCAGACATACAAAAGAATGAAGTCAAGAGGAAGCGAGAGGCTATATATTAAATGAATGGTAAGTCATAATGCTGAGAACTATGCACTGAAATATACAAAGAAGCTGTCACACATATGAAATTAATAAAGAGGGCTAAATAGAGGTAGAACAAGTAGTTATAAAGTGCTAGTGCAAAACAACTCAAGTAGTTGTCTCTATAGATCCAGAATATTAGCATATACAGTCATAGAACTAGAGAGTAGAATATGAATATAGTGCAAAAACATTTTCGCCAAGTGTTCAAAAAAAGGCATAGCCCATCATAGTATAAAACAGCTCAAATGATAATGGGATGCTTACAATTATACAACAAGGCTTCCTCTACTAGATGGTATCCACCCCGACACATGTTTTGGCAATCTGCCTTTGTTAGGGAGTACACTCATCAGGAAGGTTGAGGGTTTAAATGCGAATTGATGCCAGTCTGAAAGGGCAAGGGTGTGTGCGGGTCTGCCGATGGTAGAGAAGGGGGCGTGGTTAAACGCATAGCAAACCACAGCGTCGAGGAACAACGATTACCATGTCATGTGACCTGACGTCACCAGGCCCAAAGGCATGGCCAAAAGGGAAGGTCCCGAGCAATGTGGCGGCCATGCTTGCTGCAATATTCAAAGTTGGAGGGTGCGTGGATATTGGATAACCAATAGTTGTACAGCATAGAGGAAACACAGAAGTCTCTCTTCTTCACTATCTTTAAAAACTTTTCCCTCCTTGTTGGACTAACCCATGCAACAGGGCCTGGGCATTGAGAGGGTCTAGTGAAACGGTTTCAGATCTTCAATAGTGTTCCACTGCTACTGTTAGACCTGCTGTGTGTCTCTCTTATCTCTCCTCCATGGTTGCCCAAGGATCTATGACTTCTGCCTCCAGCATTTCAGATGTCAATTTTTTTTCCTAAATGTTTGACTTGGGCCTAATGGTATTGGACCATTTTACTAACCCTCTCCATCGCAGGAAATAGAATTGGAAAGTAGTGTGAGTCAAGTAGGGTGAACATCCAGTAATCAGTGTTGGCCAAAATGCGTATAACACATGGGTCATGAGAAAGGCAGCTAGACATAAAGTCAGCTATGTTTGTCAGACTCCCAACAGGCAAGACTTCCCTGTCCCCATCAGGAGGATGACTCTCCTTTTCGTCTCTTCAGTCTGCGGCTTCTCTTTCTCTTTAGCCCATCCCTGCTAAACAGATGGGATGAAGCTGGTGTGAGTAGTAGACACTTTAGCACAGGCAATCATTTCCTCCTTCTCCTCCTCTTCCTTTTCAGCAGCCTCCTCCTCATTATCACCCAATCCATGCTGGCTTGAGTAATATCACCCTGTTTACTTTATTCCTCCGTGTCCACCTGGTCCATGTGCAAAGCTTCCTCTTTAATTGTGAGTAGTGAGTTTTTGAGTAAACACAGAAGCGAAATATTTGCATTGATTGTGGCCTCATTGCCACTCACCATCTTGGTTAATTCCTCAAAGTTTTGTAGAACCTCACAGTTGTCAGACATTCATGCTCACTAGTCAGTTGTTATGTGCGGAGGCTGACTGGAATACCGACAGGCATGTTGCAGCTGGTATTCAAATACTGCTCTATGCTGGTCACAAAGCCTTGCCAACATATGTAATGTGGAGTTCCAGCATGTGGTCACATGGCACACCAGTTAGTGAGCTGGTGCATGCAAGTGCTACTACAGCACCGCCAGACCAGCGGCAATTATAGCTATCTTGCGAAAATAGGTGCACTCATGACGTACCTTCACAAGTAGCTCTGACAAATTTGGGTAAGTCTTCCGAAAGTGCTAAGCCACTAAGTTAAGCACGTGGTCCAGACATGGTACGTGTTCGAGCCTGCCAAGCTTCAGAACCGCCACTAGATTACAAGGTTCAGTGGCAAGAGGCTCAGATCTTTCTATTCTGTCATAGCTTTCAATAACTCTGCAGCAGTGTGGTGTTTGTCTCTTTAACAAATTATTTTCAGCAGAGCCTTTTCTGCTTCACAAAGGCAGTGCTGCAGCGCTTCCAGTTTGCTACTGAAATGAACAAATGTTCCGAGATGACAATTTGTAGATAGAGGATAAGGAGGAGGAGAGATTGAAGGGGCTGGTGTGGAAGGTGGAGGAGACCCTGATGGAAATAGGGACCGCAATCCTCGGCCTCTGTAGCACATGTGCCATCCCGCGATGTGACATTCTTTGGCTAAGGGCGCAACTTTTGAGCCAGAATTGCATCAGGTTTCTTTTAATATGTTTTAGTTTGAATAAAGTATCCACATATTTTACCAGAATGGGAGAGCAGGATTAAATCCTTTATTTCCTCTACTGTAGTTTTTAAATAATATTGCAAGTGAATTCCCAAATAATACCATTCTACTAGAGATGAGAGATTTGATTCAAGGTGAATTTTGCATTGAATGTTGCCAAAAAATCCGAAAATGTTTCTTTAGGCTTCCCCAGCCTTTGCTTGCCTTGATGCGCAGCATTGCTCCAGTCCGGTTGTCTTTTTCGGTCCATTCAGTTCGGTGCAACTTATCCCGCAGTATGGTCACCTTCTACAGTCCCGTATTCCTCTTTGCATTGGGTGTGTTTTAAATTCAGTCTGGTATGGACTCTTCCTCCAGCAAATGATATCATCGCTAGCGTCGACGCTCACTAGTCTTCCTCCATGTCATCATGTCTTTGTGTTGCATGAGTCCTCACATGATGTTAAGATGTGCATTGTTCCATGATATTATGACATTGCAAAGGCTAGTTTGGGTGCCAGAAGTGCTAAAGATGCCTGAAGTCAGAAGAACAATTTGTGACAGAGTAAAGAAGAAATGCACGGATCAAAGAAGACAATCGTATTGAGAACAAAAAATATATATCTATTTTGTTTCACCGATGTTTTATTTGGTCTGAGAATATACTTTAAATTTGCAATATGTGTTGTATTTTGCTCACCCTCTGATAGATTCAGTGGCAACAAAGAGATCAATAGGAGTTCTACATAACAAGCCTTAGAAAGGACAGTCTTTGGCTTGGATGACTACCAGATCAAAAAACAGAAAATTAAAGGTTGAATTTTAAAAACATGGTGCTAAGGTGCATAAAAGTTAAAAAGAAAAGGATCTTTGAGGTTACATAACTGACAGCTATGATTAAGGGTCGTTAACCCAAAATGAATCAGATTATGGATTCTTATTTTTTATTTTTTTTGTACCTTTACATTATGTTTTTAAAATTGACAGTAAAAGTTAGGTGCTAATTTTATCTTTTTGTGGTGCTGAAGTTCGGTGTTAACGGATCTCTATATCCACTTTTAATTTGCATCATATAAATTTGATTCAAATCGAATTTCATGGCAAAATTTAATGTGTTCATACAGTTGGATTCTGTTGTTTCTGGAGGACCCACAAGTTAACAAAAATTTACATTGTTCAACCCTACATATAGACAACACTCATCACATACTGTGTATTCACTCCATTAAGGTATCGTTCTTGCCACTGGAGAAAACTGGAAAGCGATGAGAAGATTTACACTCTCAACCCTACGAGATTATGGAATGGGGAGAAGAACCATAGAAGACAAGATCACTGAGGAATCGGAATACTTAATTGAGAAGTTAAGGTCCTATGAAGGTGAGAAATAAATTTATCCTTTCCTTAGCAATTCCTCACCCTGATAAATACATTCAGGACATCAAAATCATGTAATGAATAAATCAATAGTTTATTTTAAATTTTATTAATATTTCTTTAACAATGTAAAAATAATTGTTTGCTTTCAGGTAAGCCCTTTGATAATGTTACCAGTATTTATGCTGCTGTAACTAATATAATCGTGTCCATCCTCCTGAGTAAAAGATTTGACTACGAGGATCTGACCATACTGAGGCTTATGGGCTTAGTCAATGAAAATGTGAAACTTCTAAACAGCCCCTGGGTCGTAGTAAGTGATTTATTTAATGGTCTTTCATATGACTTCCATCGACCAACCAATTGGTCTGTTTGTCTTTTTTGTCCTTCTGTCTATGCAATAAAATAACATGTTATATTTTAAGTTGTGAATAAGGACAAAGCACATTTTATCATTCTTGAAGTTCATCGTGTAAATATATATTTTTTCCTTTTTTTATTGCATGTATGCTGTAGCTGTACAACAGTTTTCCATTTCTTGCAAATTTGCTTCCCGGAGCTCACAAAACCATTTTAGAAAATGTTAAAGAGTTTGATAACTTTATAACAAGAACATTTACGAAACATAAGAAAGAGCTGGATGTAAATGACCAGAGGAACCTCATCGATGCCTACTTGGCCAAGCAACAAGAGGTATGGTCAATGTGTTACCAGTTATCTTTCGAGACCCCAGAGCATAATAAGTGTGAGATGTAAAAAGCAAATAAAAGCTAATACTCATCTAATCTGTCACTCTCCATCTCCTAGCTACTTACTGCCTTCTCGCTTGCATTCTTCTTTCTGGCATTGCACTCCACATCACCATCCTCTTCACTATAAACCAGGACCTGTGGCCGAGTCACTAAGTATGGTGAGGTCACAGTGCACATCATGATGTCAAGGTGTCACGATGTTGCAATCTTACCAAGTGCAAAGACCCCCAAAGCCTAATTGTGACTGGAAGTCTCTGACCTACCATGCAGAGGTCATAGATATGGTGTGCTAAGGTGGAAAGAAAAGAACCAAATGGCAGACAATAAGCAGAGGAGCAAACAATGACCCGAGCACAGAACACATGATAAATGGCAAATTCCTAGTATTCACTACCTAGGATTGGGTAAATACTCTATGGAGCTCCTCCTAACTAAGAAACACAAAAAATGCCAATGGAGCCAATAATCCATAATAAAGAGTCTGCATGATTATATAAAGTATGAAAGTATTTTTAATTATATAAATATAAATAAGCAAACAACAATTATTTAATACATGTGATAACCAAAAACAGAGATCAGATGGTGTAGGTCAAGGTACACCGGTTAAGAACAAAGCGTACTTCTATATGGACCCATAACACGGGCAAGAAATCCCCACCCAGAGATGTAATTACATTGTGATACGTTCACATCTTATATAATGCTAGTGCCATGTTGAACATCACTGAATGAACAGAGGAGGGGAAGGGGGGAGGGGAAAAGGGGGGACCACGCCATACTAAATCCCTACCACAGTGATTCCATCCTGCAACTTGTAACAGTATGTCAACTTCCATCAGGTATTTCTACTGCTGAAAATAACCACAGTGAAAAAAGGGACATCCGGTTTCCCTTCCCCCCAAAGAAGCAACCGCGAAACGCGCATAGGGGCGCGTACTCAGTCATGGACTCTAGCACAGGTAACTGACCATCAGATCGTCTATATCCCCTTTACTTCCCTTTACTCTGTTCAACATGGCACTAGCATTATATAAGATGTGAACGTATCATATGTAATTACATCTCTGGGTGGGGATTTCTTGCCCGTGTTATGGGTCCATGTAGAAGTATGTTCTGTTCTTAAACGGTGACCCTTGACCTACACCATCTGATCTCTGTTTTTGGTTATCATTGGCCTTTTTTGTGCTTCTTAATAAGCAGAGGAGCATCCAGAGAGGAGAGCAGTGACGTGAGTATTAGTTTTTTACATTTAACAGGTGCTAAATGGTTAAAAAAAATGGCAGCCAACCTTTTTTTTTTGTGAATCAAATTGCAAAGTGTTCACATTTGAATGGAACCGTGAATTTCAGAAACGGAATCCTAAACTGATCAATCAGCTCATCTCTAGTTGCCAGCCTAAAGCATCTTCCACAAGTGGTAGAGGTGACAAGTGGGCTTGTTTTCCTATTTTACATATACTTGGATATCTAAAAATGGCAGACTCACCGTGTTCCAAAGAAAATTGTCCTTTATTTTTTGTGCACAGGTATGTCATAAATTATATATATATATACACTCACTGGCCACTTTATTAGGTACACCATGCTAGTAACGGGTTGGACCCCCTTTTGCCTTCAGAACTGCCTCAATTCTTCGTGGCAGAGATTCAACAAGGTGCTGGAAGCATTCCTCAGAGATTTTGGACCATATTGACATGATGGCATCACACAGTTGGCGCAGATTTGTCGGCTGCACATCCCTGATGCGAATCTCCCGTTCCACCACATCCCAAAGATGCTCTATTGGATTGAGATCTGGTGACTGAGGAGGCCATTTGAGTACAGTAAACTCATTGTCATGTTCAAGAAACCAATCTGAGATGATTCGAGCTTTATGACATGGCGCATTATCCTGCTGAAAGTAGCCATCAGATGCCTGTTCTTAGCTGAGAGGAGTGGTACCCAGTGTGGTCTTCTGCTGCTGTAGCCCATCTGCCTCAAAGTTCGACGCACTGTGCGTTCAGAGATGCTCTTCTGCCTACCTTGGTTGTAACGGGTGGCAATTTGAGTCACTGTTGCCTTTCTATCAGCTCGAACCAGTCTGCCCATTCTCCTCTGACCTCTGGCATCAACAAGGCATTTCCGGCCACAGAACTGCCGCTCACTGGATTTTTTTTCTTTTTCGGACCATTCTCTGTAAACCCTAGAGATGGTTGTGCGTGAAAATCCCAGTAGATCAGCAGTTTCTGAAATACTCAGACCAGCCCTTCTGGCACCAACAATCATGCCACGTTCAAAGGCACTCAAATCACTTTTCTTCCCCATACTGATGCTCGGTTTGAACTGCAGGAGATTGTCTTGACCATGTCTACATGCCTAAATGCACTGAGTTGCCGCCATGTGATTGGCTGATTAGAAATTAAGTCTTAACACACAGTTGGACAGGTGTACCTAATAAAGTGGCCAGTGAGTGTACATATATATAATTGAATGTATGTGTGTGTCACCAACCAATCACGAAGCATCTTTCATTTCACCAGAGCTGTTTAAATTAAGCTGAGCTGTGAGTGGTTGCTATGAGCAACAGTTTTCCCACTCCAGAAAACACCTCAGCAGACACTGACTGGGTGGGAGAAATCTAGCATCCCTTGGGACATAAGCTCCCAGCCATTGTCTGCCCCCCAGAAAGGAGCAGAGAGAACATGACAGAAATGAATCCCCCTCCCTGCCCATATACACATCACACATCCTCCACCCCATAGGCACATCTTCCCTCTTAAATGGATCTCCGGTATGGAAGTCAGGGCAAATCCATCTAGCGCTTTGGATTTTACCCCAGGGTCTCTTAACCCCTTAATCCCATGTGATGTACTATCCCGTCCATGTGCCCTGGGACTTAATTCCCAGGGACGGGATAGTACGTCACAGCGATCAGCGGCGCCCACGTGGTGAGCGCCGCTGATCGCGGCCGGGTGTCAGCTGATTATCACAGCTGACACCCGGCACAATGTGTCAGGGGCGGTCACGGACCGCCCCTGACACGTTAACCCCTTGCACACCGCGATCAAACATGATCGCGGTGTACCGGGGGTTAAAGGGAAGCATCGGCAGGGAGGGGGCTCCCTCCACACTTCCCTGAGCCCCCCACCGCAGAGCAATGTGCAGCGCTGCTGCGGGGGTCTCTTTCCCTACAGGTCCCCGGATCCAAGATGACGACGGGGACCTTCGGGCGCCTGTAGAGAGCTGACTTCCTCAGTGCCTGCAAATCGCAGGCATGAGGAAGTCTGCGTCTATGCCTGTAACAGATCGCTGATCTGTCACAGTGATCTGTGATGTGACAGATCAGCGATCTGTCACAGGACAGTGATGTCCACCCTAGGACAACCTAATAAAGTTAAAAAAAAATAAGTGTAAAAATAACTTTAAAAAAATCGCTAAATAAATTAGAAAAAAAAAATATTCCCCAATAAATTCATTTTTTGGAAATAAAAAAAGAAAAAAACTATAGAAGTACACATATTTGGTATCGCCGCGTCCGTAACGACCCGCCCTATAAAACTGTCCCATTAGTTAACACCTTTAGCAAACCCCTTAAAAAATAAAAATAAAAAACGAAGCAAAAAATTATGATTTATTATCACACCGCCAAAAAAACAGTGCAATAACGCACGATCAAAAAGACGCATATAAATATCCATGGTACCGCTGAGAACGTCATCTTGTCCTGCAAAATTCGAGCTACCATACAGAGTCATCACCAAAAATTAAAAAAGTTATAGCTCGCAGAATAAAGTGATGCAAAAATAATTATTTTTTATATAAAATAGTTTTCATTGCATAAAACCGCCAAAACATAAAAAAAGACATAAATGAGGTATTGCTGTAACCGTACTGACCCTAAGAATAAAAGTACTTTATCAATTTTACCATACGTGGAACGGTGTAAACGCACCCCCCCAAAAGAAATTCATGAAAAGCTGGTTTTTGTTCTTTCTGCGTCCCAAAAATCGGAATAAAAAGCGATAAAAAAATGTAATGTGCTTGAAAATGGCACCAATAAAAACGTCAACTCGTCCTGCAAAAAATAAGACCTCACATGACTCGGTGGGTCAAAATATGGAAAAATTATAGCTCTCAATATGTGGTGATGCACAAACTATTTTTACAATAAAAAGCGTCTTTTAGCGTGCGACAGCTGCCAAACATAAAAACCCGCTATAAATAGTAAATCAAACCCCCCGTTATCACCCCCTTAGTTAGGGAAAAATAATAAAATTTAAAGAAAATGTATATATTTCCATTTTTCCATTAGGGTTAGGGTTAGGGCTAGGGTTAGGGCTAGGGTTAGGGCTAGGGTTAGGGCTGAGATTAGGGTTAGGGGTGTGTTGGGGTTAGGGTTGGAGTTATAATTGGGGTGTTTCCACCGTTTGGGCACATCAGGTGCTCTCCAAATGCAACATGGCATCGGATCTCAATTCCAGCCAATTCTGCATTGAAGAAGTCAAATGGTGCTCCTTCCCTTGCAAGCTCTGCCATGCACCCAAACAGTGTTTTACCCCCACATATAGGGTATCAGCCTACTCAGAACAAATTGCAAAACAACTTTTGGGGTCCAATTTCTCCTGTTACCCTTAGGAAAATAAAAAATTGGGGGCAAAAATATCATTTTTGTGGAAAAAAATGATTTTTTTATTTTCACGCCTGGGCGTTATAATCTTCTGTGAATCACTTGGGGGTTCAAAGTGCTCACCACACATCTAGATAACTTCCGTGGGGGATCTAGTTTCCAAAATGGGGTCACTTGTGGGGAGTTTCAATAGTTTAGATACATCAGGGGCTCTCCAAACGCACATGACACCCGCAGACTATTCCATCAAAGTCTGCATTCCAAAACGTCACTACTTCCCTTCCGAGTCCCGACGTGTGCCCATACAGTAGTTTTCTCCCACATATGAGGTATCAGCATACTCAAGACAAATTGGACAACAACATTTGGGGTCCAATTTCTCCTGTTACCCTTGGGAAAATAAAAAAATTGGGGACTAATTGATCATGTTTGTGGAAAAAATACGATTATTTTATTTTCATGCCCGGGCATTATAAACTTCTGTGAAGCTCTTGGGGGTTCAAAGTGCTCACCACACATCTAGATAAGTTCCGTAGGGGGTCTAGTTTCCAAAATAGGGTCACTTGTGGGGGGTTTCCACTGTTTATGTACATCAGGGGCTCTCCAAAAGCAACATGACACCCGCAGACCATTCCATCAAAGTCTGCATTCCAAAACATCACCACTTCCCTTCCGAGCCCTGTCGTGTGCCCATACAGTAGTTTTCTTCCACATATGAGGTATCAACGTACTCAGGATAAATTGGACAACAACCTTTGGGGTCCAATTTCTCTTGGTACCCTTGGGAAAATAAAAAAATTGGTGACTAAAAGATCATGTTTGTGGAAAAATTATGATTTTTTTATTTTCACGCACAGGCATTATAAACTTCTGTGAAGCACTGGGGGGTTCAAAATTCTCACCACACATCTAGATAAGTTCCTTGGGGGGTCTAGTTTCCAAAATGTTGTCATTTGTGGGGGTTTCCACTGTTTTGGTACATCAGGGGTTTTCCAATCGCAACATGGTGTCCGGTCTCAATTCCAGCCAAAAACGTCAAATGGCGCTGCTTCCCTTCCGAGCTCTGTCATGCGCCCAAATAGTAGTTTACCCCCACATATGGGGTATCAGCGTACTCAGGACAAATTGCAGAATAACTTTTAGGGTCCTGTTACCCTTGGGAAAATAAAAATTGGGGGTGAAAAGATCATTTTTGCGGAAAAATATGATTTTAATTGCACCGCTGTACGTTATAAACTTCTGTGAAGCCCTTGTGGGTTCAAAGTTCTCACTACATATCTAGATAAGTTCCTTGGGGGGTCTAGTTTCCAAAATGGGGTCATTTGTGGGGGGTTTCCACTGTTTAGGTACATCAGGGGCTCTCCAAAAGCGACATGGCGTCCGATCTGAATTCCAGCCAATTTTGCATTGAAAAAGTCAAAGGGCGCTCCTTCCCTTCTGAGCTCTGCCATGCGCCGAAACAGTGGTTCCCCCCACATATCAGGTATCAGCGTACTCAGGGCAAACTGCACAATAACTTTTGTAGTCCAATTTCTCCTGTCACCCTTGGTAAAATAAAAAAAATTGAACCTGAAGTATTTTTTTTGTGAAAAAAAGTTAAATGTTCATTTTTTTTTAAATATTCAAAAAATTCCTGTGACGCACCTAAAGGGTTAATAAACTTCTTGAATGTGGTTGAGCACCTTAAGGGGTGCAGTTTTTAGAATGGTGTCACTTTTGGGTATTTTCTATCATATAGACCCCGCAAAGTGGTTTCAAATGTGATGTGGTCCGTAAAAATAAAATGGTGTTGCAAAAATGAGAAATCGCTGGTCAATTTTTAACCCTTATAACTTCCTGACAAAAAAAAATTTTGGTTCCAAAATTGTGCTGATGTAAAGTAAACATGTGGGAAATGTTACTTATCCGTTGTTTGTGTGCTGTATCTCTGTGATTTAAGGGCATACAAATTCAAAGTTGGAAAATTGCGAAATTTTCAAAATTTTCACCAAATTTCCATTTTTTTCACAAATAAACGCAAGTTATTTGAATGAAATTTTACCACTAACATGAAGTACAATATGTCATGAGAAAACAGTGTCAGAATCACCGGGATCCATGTAAGCGTTTCAGAGTTATTACCTCATAAAAGGACAGTGGTCAGAATTGTAAAAATTGTCCGGGTCATGAACGTGCAAACCACCCTTGGGGCTTAAGGGGTTAAAGGGATCATAGGTATGGAAGTTAGAGCAATTCCACTAAGTGCTCTGGTTCTGACCTCAGGCCCCTCTTAAAGGGATCCCCGGTACGGAAGTGAGGGCAAATCCACTCTGCGCTTTGGTACTGACCCCAGGCTCTCCTAAAGGGATCTCCTGTAGAGAAGTTAGGGTAAATCCCTCAGTGCTCTGATTCTGACCCCATGCTTCTATTAAAGGGATCATTGGTATGGAAGTAAGAGCAAAATCATCCAGCGCTTTGTTTCTAACCCAAGGCCTCTCTTAAAGGGATCTCCGGTATGGAAGTAAGGGCAATTCCACTCAGCAATCTGGTTCTGACCCCAGGCTCTCTTAAAGGGATCTCCTGTATGGAAGTTAGGGCAAATCCCTCAGCGCTCTGGTTCTAATCCCAGGCTCCCTTAAAGGGATCCCCAGTATGGAAGTGAGAGCAATTCCACTCAGCACTTGTGTTCTGACCCAAGTCTCTCTTAAATGGATCATTGATATGGAAGTTAGGGCAATTCTACTCAGTACTCTGGTTCTGACCCCAGGCCCCTCTTAAAGGGATCCCTGGAATGGAAGTGAGGGCAAATCCATTCTGCACTTTGGCACTGACCGCAGACCTCTCTTAAAGGGATCTCCGTTATGAAAGTTAGGGTAAATCCCTCAGTGCTCTGATTCTCACCCTAGGCTTCCATTAAGGGGATCATTGGTATTGAAGTCAGGGCAAATCCATTCAGCACTCTGGTTCTGACCCCAGGCTGACAGGATGATGTGGGATATTAGGGGTAATTGTCCGGTTGCTATGGCTGACGAAATGATGAGGGATATTAGGGATAGTAGTCCGATGGCTTTGACGGGATGATGTGGGATATTAGTAGTCCGGTGGCCCTGGTTGACGGGACGATGTCAGATATTAGAGGTGGTAGCCTGGTAGCTCTGGTTGATGGGATGATGTGGGATATTATAGTGAATGTGGATATGCGGCGTGGGCGGGGCTCTACACTCAGCTTTATATATATAGATATAATCATTATAATTTGTTATAACTAACCATAGTTAGTTACTGTACCCGGGCAGCAGCGGGCTCTTCAGCTAGTCTTTATATAAAGATGAAAATAAACGTGGCACACACCAATAATCATTGCTTCTTTTACAATTCCAAGTTTGAGTTTTAAGACAAGGCTTGGGGAGGACTCATTTTTCCTACCCCGGTATGACGGTCGTTTCTCAAATTAATTTCTATTATACAAATGAACAGTCTAGAAACCGATGAATAGAAAATTGATATTTGATATTTAAACGTTGTTTCCAGGGAAAAGCTGAAGACATTAAATATTTCAACAATGAGAATTTGATTTCTCTGGTGGCAGATTTGTTTGGGGCTGGAATGGAGACTACGTCAACCACATTGAGATGGGGGATTCTGCTCATGATGAAATATCCTGAAATTCAAAGTAAGATCTATCATTTCAAACATGTAGACATTTTTACTATATAATTTTTCAAACATGCCATTAAGAAATGTAGAAGAAACCACAGGCTAGATAGAATCCTTTTGTCTTAAAACATTTGCTAAGACATATAGGCCCACATTTTGCTAGAGAGCAAAAGTAGATGCAGAGGCAAAATGTGAAATCCCAAATGTAAAATCTATTAAAATTCACTCCCTGGTTTTATTTATTGCAATGAGGTCTTTGGGACACTCTAGAATCCAGAGTCTTGTTGCTACAGTCCCGATTGCTATGCTCTTGCCCAAAAGGTGTTTGATTTATGTCACAGCTGTGCTCAAAGTTTACATACCCGGCAGAATTTTTGCTTTCTTGGCCTTTTTTCAGAAAATATGAATGATTTCATCAAAACTTCTTCTCCACTCATGGTTAGTGGTTGGGTGAAGCCATTTATTGTCAAACTACTTTGTTTTCTCTTTTAAAATCATAATGACAACCCTAAACATCCAAATGACCCTGGTCAAAAGTTGACATACCCTGGTGATTTTGGCCTGATAACATGCACAGAAGTTGTCACAATTTTTTTTGTTTTGGGTTGTCATTATGATTTAAAAAGAGAAAACACAGTAGTTTGACAATAAATGGCTTTACCCAACCACTGACCATGTGTGGAGAAAAAGTTTCGGTGTTATCATTCATATTCTCTGAAAAAAAGCCAAGAAAGCAAACATTCTGTGGGGTATATAAACTTTTGAGCACAACTGTATATGAAATGCGTGAACATTTATCTTCCTATAACATAAACCAAACATCTTTTGGGCAAGAGCATAGCAATCGTGACTGTAGTAACAAGACTCTGGATCCTAGAGTGTCCCATTAGTATATTTGCTAATTTTTAGTTCTCGATTATCAGACAATAGTATTAAAGATAATGGAGACTTTGAGGTGGGATAGACCATAAAAATATATTTAAGATATATTTGAGGTATATTTGGAAATATGCAATAATGGTCTGTAATTATTGTGCAGGTTGCTAACTTTTTTATTTATATATATATAAAGCTGAGTGTATGCATGTGTGTGTATGTATCAAGCCATGCCCACTCCACATAGTGCCGCCTACTTGCTGTTGGAGAGTGAGGTTGGGAAAGTGTGGGACACGGGTGGAGAGCGGAGTTGCAAGGGAGAGAGCGGAACATGGATGGAGAGCAGGGCTGTGGAGGGATAAATCGGGACAGCGTGTGGAGAGTAGGGCTGTAGAGGAAGAGAGCGGGGATGTGGAGGGAGAGAGCGGGGCTGTGGAGGGAGAGCGGGACATGGATGGAGAGTGGGACTGCGGAGGGATAGAAAGGACGGCACATGGAAAGCGGGGCTGCAGAGGGAGAGAGCGGGACTGTGGGTGGAAAACAAGGTTGCAGAAGGAGAGAGCGTGATGAAGGGCGGAGAGCGGGGATGTTAAGGCAGAGAGCGGGATCTGGGTGGAGAGCTGGGCTGCTGAGGGAGAGCACAGGACGGCCAGTGGAGACTGGGGCTGCAGAGGAAAAGAGAGGGACGGCGAGTGGAGAGTGGGGCTGCAGAAGGAGAAAGCGGGATGGCCAGTGGAGACAGGGGCTGCTGAGGGAGAGAATGGGGCTGTGGAGGAAGAATGCGGGAGAGTGGGACTTCGGAAGGAGAGAGCATGATGGTGGATGGAGAGCTGGGCTGTGGAGAGAGACAGCGGGGCTGCGGAGCGAAAGCGGGGCTGCTGAAGAAGAGAGTGGGATGGCCAGTGGAGACAGGTGCTGTGGAGGAAGAGAGTGGTACGGTGGATGGAGAGCGGGGCCGCTGAGGGAGAATGCGGAAAGGCTGGTGGAGAGCTGGGTTTCAGAGGGAGAGAGCGGGACGGCGAGTAGAGAGCGGGGCTGTGGAGGGAGGGAGCTGGACGGTATATATCCGCTGTGGCTTATACTACTATATTATATATCCCCTGTGGCTGATACTTAAAGGAGGAGCTTGAGGTGCAGGAGGAGGCTGTGTAAAAAGCAGAAGCATGAGGTGTATCAATACTTGGTTACGCATTTAGTTAATTTGTGTTGCAAATCTGTAGAGTTGAATATCTGATGAGAAATATTTTTATGTGCAATATAATCATTATAATGTGTTATAACTAACCACAGTTAGTTACTATGCACGGGCAGCGCCGGGCTCTTCAGCGAGTATATATGTAGGTCTCTATCATGACAGAGAAAGTTCAAAGTGAAATTGAGCGAGTAATTGGATCCGCCCAACCTCAAATGGAGCATCGGAAAGAAATGCCGTATACAGACGCCGTCATTCATGAGATTCAGAGGTTTGGAGACATTGCACCGACTGCTGTTCCACATGCAACTTCTCAAGATGTCACCTTCAGAGGATATTTTATTCCAAAGGTACTATAAGAGCTGTCATCTGTTTTATCTGGTTGGACCATTTTATAAAATGGTGACATGAGAACCTGCCATTGACCTAAACCCTAACATTAAGACTATTCATAAAGGCACACGTAGTGCAGTACATCAAATATCTTTCTTTTATAGATGGGGCCAAACACAACTTTTATTTGTAAACTATATTATTGGATAATGTGGCAAAATAGTGGCTGAAGTCCATCCTGTATTCCTATCAAGAAAATCTTTTTTGAAGTAATTGCCAATTTTTCTGTGTAGGGAAAGAGATCCCCCTCTTTACCCCTGATATGATGATCAAAATACATTTCTTATCAGCGAAATCTATCTTTTTCTACACCTGGTCTGAACTTTCATTCTCAAAAATCTCAATTCTTTGGTCTAAAATGAAGATTTTCAGAGAGATTTTCCCTTTACTGAGACAAGAGATGACAGTTGGTGTTGTAAGATATCGCTTATTGCTTATTGTTAGTGTTGGGGAACACTCACTTGGCAGCGGATTCACAGCACACAGGAACACTTTCCATTTAAACAATCTATGTGGTTTATTATACAGCATAAACCATAAAACACAACAGTCTTACCTCAGACAGGTCAGTGTTCATTTTAGGGCTCCACTCTCTCAGCCCTGTGGCCACACAGGCTGTGCCATGTCCAGTAAACAGGCTCTATTGCCTCAACATAGTTATTTCCCCCTTTCCGGGGTTACCTCTTAGGAGCTCCTGCTCCAGATGCCGGCTCCATAGTCTAAACTCTGTCTCTTTCGGACCTCCGTCAGTATCACTCACGTTTGTCAGGGATTCTATCAGGACAACATCAATTGTTTGAGGTTTGCTTGAGCTTAGGGCATTCTGAAGTTTCATTTCAGATTATTGTTTTCCCTCCTGTCTGAATAGGGACTGGTAGGGGAGTGAGGGATAGTCCACGTTGAGTGGGGGCGCCAATTCTCGTTTTTAGGGTGCCAACCTCCATGGCTAGGAAGGTATCAGTGAGCCTTAAAGTAGGGCTATGTAGCATCCCAGCGTAGGTCTGGTTATTTTTCTCATTGGCCATTTTTCACTGGGATAGGTGTTTTTTAATGTATAAAATAAATAATTCGTTTTAAGGGATTTATATGTTCGCACAAGCTGCCGAACTAGGATCACCATCCCAGACAATGCCTTGCTCACTAGGCCGCCTAACAGTTTCAGATCCTCAGCCAGGAAGTACCTTCCCAATGCAGAGCCGTCACTGACTCTGGAAACACGGCCTCTCTGTGTGCTGATCAGGACTTCTGTCTCCACTTGGAACCGTCCAACACACAGGCCAGCAGGTCCAAAGCCTCCATGTGCTCTTCAGGGAGGTAGCACACCTTCCAACACATAGGCCTTCCAGGACCTTCCACATGAACCAATCAGGTCCATACACTCTCCCCATGTGACCTGACCTCAGGCACATTATATGGTCGATAACCACACCCACCGGTGATGTATGGATCACATAGTTATGACCTCACTAAAGTTCTATTTCACACAGCCACACACACACAGGCTTCATCCTGAGCGTTCAGACACACGCCCCTGGGTGGGTTTGTAGGTGACTGGTCTCACCCACCTCACCATTTTCCCTATTACAATGAAGGAACGCTTGCATGCATGTCCTATACAGCGCCCCCTAGCTGTCACAGGCCTCACTACATCACAGTGCTCATAATTTTCTTCTGTCTGTGACGACCCCTAGCTCTTCTTCTTTCGATAGAAATTTAAAAGCACCAACTATAATCTCCTACTCTAGTATTTGGAAAATCTGACTACACTAAATACATATTTAACCCACAAATTGCATCGAGGAGGAGAAAGAAGCAGACTCATATACACTCACTGGCCACTTTATTAGGTACACCATGCTAGTAAGGGGTTGGACCCCCTTTTGCCTTCAGAACTGCCTCAATTCTTCGTGGCAGAGATTCAACAAGGTGCTGGAAGCATTCCTCAGAGATTTTGGACCATATTGACATGATGGCATCACACAGTTGGCGCAGATTTGTCGGCTGCACATCCCTGATGCGAATCTCCCGTTCCACCACATCCCAAAGATGCTCTATTGGATTGAGATCTAGTGACTGAGGAGGCCATTTGAGTACAGTAAACTCATTGTCATGTTCAAGAAACCAATCTGAGATGATTCGAGCTTTATGACATGGCACATTATCCTGCTGAAAGTAGCCATCAGATGTTGGGTACATTGTGGTCATAAAGGGATGGACATGGTCAGCAACAATACTCAGGTAGGCTGTGGCGTTGCAACGATGCTCAATTGGTACCAAGGGGCCCAAAGAGTGCCCAGAAAAAATTCCCCACACCATGACACCACCACCACCAGCCTGAACCGTTGATACAAGGCAGGATGGATCCATGCTTTCATGTTGTTTACGCCAAATTCTGACCCTACCATCCGAATGTCGCAGCAGAAATCGAGACTCATCAGACCAGGCAACGTTTTTCCAATCTTCTACTGTCCAATTTCGATGAGCTTGTGCAAATTGTAGCCTCAGTTTCCTGTTCTTAGCTGAGAGGAGTGGTACCCAGTGTGGTCTTCTGCTGCTGTAGCCCATCTGCCTCAAAGTTCGACGCACTGTGCGTTCAGAGATGCTCTTCTGCCTACCTTGGTTGTAACGGGTGGCAATTTGAGTCACTGTTGCCTTTCTATCAGCTCGAACCAGTCTGCCCATTCTCCTCTGACCTCTGGCATCAACATGGCATTTCCGGCCACAGAACTGCCGCTCACTGGATTTTTTTTCTTTTTCGGACCATTCTCTGTAAACCCTAGAGATGGTTGTGCGTGAAAATCCCAGTAGATCAGCAGTTTCTGAAATTCTCAGACCAGCCCTTCTGGCACCAACAATCATGCCACGTTCAAAGGCACTCAAATCACCTTTCTTCCCCATACTGATGCTCGGTTTGAACTGCAGGAGATTGTCTTGACCATGTCTACATGCCTAAATGCACTGAGTTGCCGCCATGTGATTGGCTGATTAGAAATTAAGTCTTAACACACAGTTGGACAGGTGTACCTAATAAAGTGGCCAGTGAGTGTATATCACAATGTTACTTATTTTCATATGTAATATTAATTTTTGAAATAATAATTCCGCTTGATAGTTACTCTAAGCTCTTTCCAACTGTAATTGATTTAGTTTTTAACTTCTTAACCATGAACCTACATATTGTACAGATTAGCTGACTTTTTTTTCTTCCAGGGAGCCACTGTAATCACACTGATTCATTCCGCTCTCAGAGATAAGGATTACTTTGAAAAACCAGAAGAATTTTATCCGGAACATTTTCTTGACTCTGCTGGAAACTTTACGAAGAACGAAGCCTTCATACCGTTCTCCATAGGTAACATTAATAATAAATGACTTATTTTTGGAGGGATCAGGTCAGTGTATTAATAATATAATCATTAATAACAATGCAAATATGGGGATTTGTGAGCACTGTACAATGTGAGGTCAATTCCGTCCACAAAAACAAAACTTGTCAAGATATTAAACTTGTATTTTTCTTTCTATAGTTTAGTGATGTAAAAATAGTCAGGAATTTGTAAAAAAAAAAATTGGTTTCTGTTGCCAGACCTATAACATTTTTATTCTTCTATTGATCGAGCTGTGAGAAGATTTGCTTTTTTGTGTGGTGAGCGGTAGCTTTAATTGCTGGGCTACATGCATTGTTTTGATTATTTTTTATTGCATTTTTGGGGGGAATAGGGTTATAGAAAATGGCAATTATAATATTTTGCTGCTGAACTTCATAAGAGGCTGAAGATGGAAGCAACCCCTCTTCAACTCCTGGATGACATCACTTAAGTAAAGATGGGCAAACTCGAACAGTAAAGTTCGGGGACAGTACCAAATACCTAGCATTCAGGCACAGACCCCGAACTTTGACTTTTCCAGGATGTCCTGTTACAGATCGGGTTAGGCACCCCAAACATCAGGTGTTTCCCATGCTGTCATCAGCGTGAAAGCACGAGAAACCCAGGTGGCTCTGATCAACGGTAAGATCATAACCACCGGTCAGAAAGCCACAGTTCCCACTCTGACAGATGACAGCGTGATCCAGCAGCTATGACTGGTGGTAAAAAAGTAACCTCCGTTCACACCCATCCACTGATAAGAGAGTTCTACTCCCATTATTCTGCGCCAGCTGTCAGAGATAACAGGGAGAACAGGCGTCGTCAGGGCCTGTGCCAAAAATATTTTTTTTTTTTTTAAAATGGCGTGGGGTGTCTTCTATATTTGATAGGCAGCGCAGGCAAAACTAACCCTCAGCTGTCAGTTTTATCTTGGTTATCAAGAATAGAGTGGTCCCAAGCCTTTTTTATTTATTTATTTTTAGCACAAGTTGTGGGTTTGCCTGCCCCGGTTATCAAAAATAGAAGAGACCTCACCCCAAGCCCTTGTCCCCCATATTCCTCACCTGTACAAAGCAAAGATTAGCAATACTGTCCCATGCCTTAATCCATCTCTGAAATAACTGGTTTACGATCTGAACGGTGCCATGATGCAATTTGCCATGATGCAATTGTCCAGGCTGAAAACCAGGACACAATAAGGTGCTTTGAGCGCAGCTTCATCGACGGGCAGTGACGTCACAGAGGTAACCGCCGATCAATCAAGGTGTGTTCTCAGGCTCACGTAACTGTGAGCCGAGATGATAAACTGCGGTGACCTCAATGAGATCATCGGGAGCACATGAGAATTTTCTCACGGTGCTCGCTGTGATCTCATGGAGGTCACCACAGTTCATTGTCTCGGCTCACAATGAAGTGCTGGTGGGAGCACGGATTCAGTGACTGGTGTTTACCTCTATGATGTCACCTCTCGTCCCTGAAGCTGGGCTCAGGGCATCTTATTGTGTCCTGGTTTTCAGCACGGAAGGGTAGCGTCATATTATACACAATAAAAAGTGAAAAAAAAAACGTTTTTAAAACCATGAAAAAAATAAAAAACACAAAAGTTCAAATCACCTTTTGTTGCACCACTAAAACAAAACAAAAGAATAATACACATATTTTGTATCGCTACGTTCAAAAAAGTCAGATTTAGCAAAATATAAAATAAAATTAATCCAATCGGTAAACGATGTAATGAGAAAAGCAAATCAAAACATCAGAATTACCGTATGGTTTTTTTTTGGCCATCGCAACACTACAAAAAATGATATCAGTAAAAATGACTGCTCAGATCGGAAAAAATAAGTCCTCACATGGCCTCATATCCCATCACATGAAAACTTTACAGTTCTTGGAAAATGGCAAATTAGGCAAACAGTTTTTGATTACAAAATACCTTTTTTTTCTTCACTTAAATGCTAAAAAAAACTTTACATGTGTGGTACCTGCATACTGATACTGACCTGCAAAATCATATTGCACCGTCAGTTTTACCATTTAATGAACCTTGTATATCAAATACGCAAAAAAAAAAAACAAGTGTGGAATTTCACTTTTTTGCAATTTCAACGCACTTGGAATTTTTTTTTCCCGCTTTCAAGTGCGTCACATGATAAAACGAATGGTGTTATTCAAAAGTACAACTCATCTTGCAAAAAACAAGCCCTCATATGGCTATGCGGATGGAAAAAATAAAAATAAAAAAAAAGTTAAAGCTCTTGGGAGAAGGGGGGAGGAGAGCAGAAAGCAAAAAGGAAATAATGGAAATTTGCAAAGTCGTGAAGAGATAATGGCGAGTGCCGGCTTGTCTGGAGAAAAATCAATAAATCCATATACAGAAATTGGGTAATCCTTGCCTAGTAAGGCTTAATAAGTTTTCATAAGTAGCAGACCCACAGGCCATTAATAGATATATTGCATACAGTGCTTGACAAAAGCATTGATTTTCCAAGGACTAACCTGCAAACCAGACTATAAAAGCGATGAAGTTTATTATGCAAGCATATCCAAAAGTGATCATCCTCAGTTATTCTGAAGGTATGCCCATTAGTGGTGAAAGAAATGTTGGTATGTACATAAGTTTGCAATCTGTACCATTCAATGGAGCAAATGTGGTCTCACCACTTAGATTCCGTGGTAGCTCCAATCCAATCATTTTAAGTGTAACTGATTAAAAAAAGACAATTTACGTCTGAATTCATTCATGTATTTATGTTTTTCCTTTCTAGGAAAAAGAAGTTGTGCTGGGGAGACCTTAGCTAAAATGGAGATATTTCTCTTCTTTACATCATTGTTGCAAAATTTCACATTCCATCCACCACCTGGAGCAAAACTGGACCTTACTCCTGCCATGGGGTCAACAAATGCCCCCCAATCTCATGAAATCTGTGCTGTATCTCGCAGATAGACTGTGATCACCGTCTGTCCTAATGTGAAGGATATGTCACGTCAATGGAAAAAAAAATAATTGTAACTGTTTCAACAACCGCAGTTTGGGATCTAAATTTTGTAATCTACCAGGATATCAGTAACATGGACATTTGATGGACAGAGGAGTTTCTGGGTTTTTTTTTTGTATGTCCCTTCCCCCATATTTATGATAGAGCCACAGTTCTTTTGTGCACACTGTAAGATGGCTCCCAGTAGTCACTCAACATTGTGTTTGGACCCCAGTAGTACCCACACACAGTATGCAAGGCCTAAATAGTCCCCCTACACTGTAAGCTTTGCTCTCAGTAGTCAAGTGGTCCTCCCACCCTGTATGGATAGCCACTAGTAGTCCCTCCCACACTGTATGCATGGCCCCCAATATTCTAGTAGTCCCCAAAAAGGTATGTATGTCCCCCAGTAGCCCTCCAACACTGTATGCATAACCGCCAGTATTTCCCCCACACTGCATGCATGACCTCCAGTAGCCCCAACACTGTTCACAGGGCCACAGTAGACCTCCACATTGTATGCATGGCCCCCAGTAGCCAAGTATGTGTGGACCCACAGGAGCCCTCCCAAGTTGTATACATAGCCCCCAGTTTCCCCCCACACTGTATGCATGGCCCCTAGTATTCCAGTAGCCATCTCACACTGTATGCATGGCCCCCAGTAGTCCCCCACATTGTATGTGTGGATACACAGGAGCTCTCTCAAATTGTCTTCATAGCCCTCAGTTTCCCCCCACACTATAAGCATGGCTCCTAGCATTCCAGTGGCCATCCCGCATTATATGCATGGCCCCCAGTAGTCCCTAAACAAGCACTATTAATATAAAATAAAAACATCTTATACTCACCTAACCATGGATGTTGAGGAGTCCACTGGCAGACAGGAGAAAAGCGTGGGTAGAGGAACGAGGTGATGTCATTGCGTCAGGGCATCCAGAGTCCCATTACCATCATCCCACCTCCCCGCCTCATTTGTGCATCTTCCTGCTTTTCTGTACACCACATGCTTAAATTGACCTGTGGTCTACAGATAGTGGAGGCTGGGCAGCAGTGCCGGCACATTGTGTCTCCCTGCTCTTCAGCAGAGTTTAACTGCACCATTACAGTGTAGAATATCTGTAGCTCTGGGTGGGAACCTGTGAACGTGGCGCCTGGGGCGATGGCACCCTCTGTCTGACCTGCTCTTTATTGATCTATATGAGACATCATGAATTGTGAGATCTGCTAATAGCACATTCAGTGAATCCTCATATAATTCCCAAAGGAACATTTTATTCCGTAGGACTGGATACAGATCTAACGAAACATGACATTTCCAATAAGTAGCTCTTCTACTTCTGAGCCAAGGCTATCAGAAAATCATCCCAAGGTAGAGATCTACTGGTCCTCAGTCTATAGGGTCTAATAGTTGGCCACCATTTTTGTTACTGCACAGAAGCCAGATTTTATTCTCACAGTATGTAA
Source organism: Dendrobates tinctorius (assembly GCF_039654945.1). Taxonomy (NCBI): domain Eukaryota; kingdom Metazoa; phylum Chordata; class Amphibia; order Anura; family Dendrobatidae; genus Dendrobates; species Dendrobates tinctorius. Next base: position 13,499,544 of record NW_027361761.1, on the reverse strand, counting down.
GAGGAGCATGCGTTGATTTACTAACAGTCTTATGCAGCTTGTTTGGCTTCATATCTAGAAATATTGGATTTCAAAATGTTTGAATGCCCCCCTATTTCTAAACATTTACCAGATACATATGAAAGTATGGGTGATGGAACCTATTTGCTGCCATTTTTTCCAAAAGTAAACCTAAAAAATTATTCACAAATACCGTATCTGACATTACTGATGATATGTCCAGTGTGTACTATGGTAGCGTCATCATATGTTTTGTACAAATGGATAATAACCCTCAGAATAATTTCCAATGTAGGCTCAAGAAGCTCTAATAGTTGTGAGCATATGGATTCATAGCTAATCACATTTGATACAAATTTCCCTATAAATTTGGATTTGACAGATGGTAGATGTCTTGAGATTCGACCTACATGAATTCATCAAAAAAGGAGCAATTCCCTCTGCCTTTTTCAAGGATTCCAGGTAAAATATAAAAAAAATATTTACTCACCTTTCCTTACCAGTTCTGCTGCATCCACCACCAAGGCACCTCTTGTACTCCTTGCTGCTCTTCCGCAGTGATGAATGAACGTGCTCGACACTACTCGTTACTCGCCGAGTATCACTGTAGTCGGCAATCACCGAGCATTTCCGGGAATACTCGGCATGAACTCGGATTTCCACCCAGCATTTTTATCAGGCAGGGAAGGCCCAATACTCTTCGCGGTCTGTTCTTAGGACCTCCCATTTCTTCACGCCCTTCTTCTCTGCGCTAGCGGCCATTTTTGAGATTCATGTCACAGTCTATTAAATTTGGTCTTTTGCACATTTTCAAAAATTGTAAATCCAAGGCACACAGAACCCGATGGCATCGGGTCTCGTCATCTGTTCGTGACTCCAAAATTGGGTCACCCTCCCAGGGCTGTGGGGTACTCTGTAACGGGCCGGTGTCAGATGGATGTGTCACAGCAGCGGTGACCCAGTCCATGGCCCTGGGCGCCCAAATCAATGGTGATTTATAATGTAGTTTATAGGGTTAGTTCGTGACTAGAGTTGAGCGAAACGGGTCGAAAAATTTCAAAAGTCGCCGACTTTTGGCAAAGTCGGGTTTCATGAAACGAAACCCGACCCTAGGATGAGGTCGGCCACGAGGTCGGCGACTTACGCGCCAAAGTCGCGTTTCAAAAGTTTGTTTTGCGCTCTTTTTCAGCCAATCAGGATCCACGGACACTGTGGGCAACGTAATGACATAGGCAGGGGTCACCACCATCTTTCAGAAGGGCATGCAAGTGATTGGCTTGCTTTGGTGGTCATCACAGGGGGTATAAAAGGGCGTGCACGCCGACCGCCATCTTACTTCTGCCGATCTCAGTATAGGGAGAGGTTGCTGCTGATTCTTTAGGGAGAGCGTTCGGCAGGGAAGAAGAAAAAAAAACTGCTTCTGCTGCTGATAGCAATTTGGCCTGCACAACACACCAGTCACTGTGTGTGCAGTGCAAGGGGAGGCTATATTGTGGTGTATCAGTGGTGTTGGTTGTTGGGCTGCCTTTTAAGGCTTCCTGACAGGCTGGCATTGCTGTTTACCCACTGCTCTGCAAACTGCTTTTTTAAAAGCAATCCAATCTCCCTTATCCTCTAGTCACTTTTGTCACAGCTGTGCCATCGAGCCTGTCACATAGCGCTCAGATATCAGTGGCCCTCACACAATCCAAAAGTGTCCAGAAGTGTCTGCAGAAATTCAAAATCTCCCTTATCCTCTAGTCACTTTGGTCACAGCTGTGCCATCGAGCCTGTCACATAGCGCTCAGATATTCATTGGGCCTCACACAATCCAAAAGTGTCCAGTGTCCACAAGTGTGTGCAGAAATTCAAAATCTCCCTTATCCTCTAGTCACTTTGGTCACAGCTGTGCCATCGAGCCTGTCACATAGCGCTCAGATATTCATTGGGCCTCACACAATCCAAAAGTGTCCAGTGTCCACAAGTGTGTGCAGAAATTCAAAATCTCCCTTATCCTCTAGTCACTTTGGTCACAGCTGTGCCATCGAGCCTGTCACATAGCGCTCAGATATTCATTGGGCCTCACACAATCCAAAAGTGTCCAGTGTCCACAAGTGTCTGCAGAAATTCAAAATCTCCCTTATCCTCTAGTCACTTTGGTCACAGCTGTGCCATCGAGCCTGTCACATAGCGCTCAGATATTCATTGGGCCTCACACAATCCAAAAGTGTCCAGTGTCCACAAGTGTGTGCAGAAATTCAAAATATCCCTTATCCTCTAGTCACTTTGGTCACAGCTGTGCCATCGAGCCTGTCACATAGCGCTCAGATATTCCTTGGGCCTCACACAATCCAAAAGTGTCCAGTGTCCACAAGTGTGTGCAGAAATTCAAAATCTACCTTATCCTCTAGTCACTTTGGTCACAGCTGTGCCATCGAGCCTGTCACATAGCGCTCAGATATTCATTGGGTCTCAAACAATCCAAAAGTGTCCAGTGTCCACAAGTGTGTGCAGAAATTCAAAATCTCCCTTATCCTCTCGTCACTTTTGTCACAGCTGTGCCATCGAGCCTGTGACATAGCGCTCAGATATCAGTGGCCCTCACACAATCCAAAAGTGTCCAGTGTCCACAAGTGTCTGAAAAAATTCAAAATCTCCCTTATCCTCTCGTCACTTTTGTCAGAGCTGTGCCATCGAGCCTGTGACATAGCGCTCAGATATCAGTGTGCCTCACACAATCCAAAAGTGTCCAGTGTCCACAAGTGTCTGCAGAAATTCAAAATCTCCCCTGTCCTATAGACACCTTGTACCTTGTTTTACATTACTATATAGTTTGTTGGATTTTGTCTACATTTCTACCAAAAATGAGGAAGGCTGGTGGAAGAGGCCGTGGAATTGGGCGGGGGTTGGCAGCTGGTAATGATGGTGTTGGTGGTGGATCTGATGGTAGTGGCAAGAGCAAAATAGAACCGAATGCAGGAGGTGTTGAGCCTGCGTCATCGTCTGGCTACATAAGGCCTCGAACGCTTAGTTTTCTAGGAGTTGGCAAACCGCTTTAAAAGCCAGATCATCAGGAAAAAGTTTTGTCTTACATTGCTGACTCAGCCTCCAGCTCTATCGCCTCCTCTTCTTCAGTTGTAAAAAGTAAAAGCACTGAGTCGTCATTGGAGGCTCATGTTCATGAACCACACCTTTCCTTGTGTCCTTCACCCCAACTAAGATTGAAGGATGACGCAGGCCATACTACTGATTACTCCATGGAGCTGTTTTCACATACCATGCCTGGATTATCAAGTCAAATGGTGAATTACCCAGGCCAAGATGAATCTGACATGGAGTGCACTGATGCACAGCCGCTGATGGATGATTCTGCTGGTACATTCACTCAGAGCACTACATTGTCCTCGCAGTGTACAGAGCCAGATTCTGACCCTGATGAGACTCAGGTGCCCCTTCCCGCACACTATACCACCATACACGGTGACACAGAGGAAGGTGCACATGACATAGAAGAGGAGGTGATGGATGACCCAGTTGTTGACCCAGATTGGCATCCATTGGGGGAAGAGGGTGCTGCTTCCAATAGCTCAGATGAGGAGCATCCACAGCAGACATCGACATCGCAACAGCTGTTATCTGGCAGGCCCGGAGCACTCCAAAGACAGGTTCCAAACATCAAAAGAGTTGCTGGACAGCTTGTCCAGAGGGTCAAAAGATCACAGCGTGCTAGGCCGCAAAATGTCTGCCAAAGTAGGAAGAGTGCAGTGTCTCACTTTTTTGACCAAAATCCTCATGATCAGGCCAAGGTTATCTGTAAGAAGTGCGCAAAGACCTTTAGCCGAGGGAAAAATCTGAAAAATTTGAATACCAGTTCCATGCTTAGACATTTAACCAGCATGCACTTGCAAGCGTGGACACAACACCAAACCTCAAGTGCCACATGTGCAACTGATCACAACGAAGGTAGTCAGCAACGCTACATTGTTTCCCCCACTGTAAGCCCACCGGTTAGCACAGCAGCAAATGTTGAGGTGTCGTTGCAAGGCCACAGCAGTCAGGGAATCCCACTGTTATATCAACGAAAGACTGATTCTAGGCCATCAGAAAGAACACCAACTCCATCACCATCATCAACCCTCTCTCAGTCCGCCCTGTCCACCGCTACTTCCACCATATGCAGCTCTCAAGTCCAGCTCACCCTCCCAGACACTATGAGTAGGTCAAGAAAGTACTCAGTCTCTCATCCGCGTACACTGGGTTTGAACGCCCACATTGCCAAACTAATCTCGTTTGAGATGATGCCCTTTCGGTTGGTGGAAAGCACAGCTTTCCGCGAACTCATGGCCTTTGCAGTACCACGCTATGACCTACCCAGTCGCCACTTCTTCTCTCGCAAAGCCATCCCAGCCCTCCACCATCATGTGAAAGACCGCATTGTCCATGCACTCAAGCAGTCAGTGAGCGGAAAGGTGCACCTCACAACTGATGCATGGTCCAGTCGGCATGGCCAGGGCCGTTACGTGTCCATCACTGCGCACTGGGTTAATGTGGTGGATGCAGGGTCCACAGGGGACAGTGGTGGTGGGACAGTGCTGCCTAGCCCACGGTATAGGAAACAGTTGGCTGTAGGCGTTCGACCCTCCTCCTCCTCCTCCTGAAGCGAAAGCTCGTCCACAGAGCGCAGTCGTACGAGCACTCCATCTGCAGCTGCCACTGTTGCACACGATGTGTCCCCCTATCGAGCAGCTAGTGGAAAGCGTCAGCAGGCTGTGTTGCAGATGATGTGTTTGGGCAACAGACACACCGCCGAGGTGCTGGCCGAGTACTTGAAGCGACAAACTGAGTCATGGCTGGGCAGTGTACATCTTGAGGCAGGCAAGGTAGTTTGTGATAACGGCCGTAATTTTGTGGCAGCCATAGCCCTTTCAAAACTCAGCCATATACCTTGCTTGGCTCACACCTTGAACCTGGTGGTGCAGTGCTTCCTCAAAAATTATCCGGAGTTAACAGCCCTGCTCCAGAAGGTGCGAAGACTGTGCGCGCACATCCGCCGGTCGCCTGTACACTCCGTTCGTATGCAGAAGCTGCAGCGATTGCTCCACCTTCCCAACCACCGCCTCATTATCGACATTGCAACAAGGTGGAACTCCACCCTGCACATGGTGGAGCGGCTGTGCGAGCAGAGGCAGGCCATAATGCATTTGAGGGAGGATACACGGCCAGGCACTTTGAGAGCAGACATGGAGTTGACAGGTGTGCAGTGGTCGAAGCTGAAAGACCTCTGTAAAGTCCTTCAGTGTTTTGAGGAATGCACACGGCTGGTAAGCGCAGACGACGCCATCCTAAGCATGAGCATCCCACTTATGCGTCTGCTCATGCAAACTTTGACGCACCTTAAGGAGCAGGCGTCTGCAGCCAATGTTGATGAGGAGGAAGAGGAGGAGGGAATCCTTGATGACATTCAGCCATTGTCTGCTCAGGGACCTCTCCTGGACGAGGTGGAGGAAGAAGAGGAGGAGGAGGAGGATGATGGGGATGATTACTTAGGGGAGGAGGATGCATCTCGTGGGGCAAGTGAAAATGTTGGCGTGGCAAGGTCTGGTACAGGGTTTGTGCGTGACTGGAGGGATGTGGATTTGCCAGAAAGTGCTCCTCCAACCAGCACTCGCAGTGCATCATTGACACCGGGAACATTGGCCCACATGTCAGATTATGCCTTGCAGATCCTAAAAAGGGACCCACGCATTGCCAAAATGATGAACGATGACGACTACTGGTTGGCCAGCATCCTGGATCCACGCTATAAAGGCAAATTACAAAACATCATGCCACAGGAGAACCTTGACCTAATATTGGCTAATAAACAAGCAACTCTGGTAAATCGGTTGCTTGAGGCATTCCCAGCACACAGCAGCGGTGATGGTTCTCACACGAGCCGCACGGGCCAGGGGCAGCTTGGCAGAGGTGTTCGTGGTGCACACAGCAGAAGTGGCGTTGGAGACAGGGGTTTCATGACAATGTTGTGGACTGATTTTTCAAGTACCGCTCACACAACTGGTAATACTGCATCGATGGAAAGTTACAAACTACTTTTCCTCCCATATCAATGTTCTCCCACACAGGTCATTCCCCTTTGACTATTGGGCCGCTAAACTGGACACCTGGCCTGAATTGGCACAATATGCCTTACAGGAGCTCGCTTGCCCAGCTGCAAGTGTGCTATCGGAAAGAGTCTTCAGTGCAGCTGGATCAATCCTGACAGAAAAAAGGACCTGTCTATCAACCCAAAATGTGGATGATCTAACCTTCATTAAAATGAACCACGCATGGGTTTCCAAGGATTTTGTCCCACCTTCCCCTGATGACACATAGGGTGACAGAAAAATGGCTTGCTTTGGTCCACCTCTTCCTGGGACTTGACCTATTTCACCTTTTGCATCAGCTGAATGTCCAACATCAACATATGCCACTTTCTAAAACTCCCTAACTGTGCTGCCTCCCCCCCCCATGGCCGGGGTCACCACCTAGCGCACGACACCGTGCAAGTGCCGTTGCCCTGGACAGGTGGGTAGGCCGACTCTTGGGCGCGGGCACTGGTACAGGGTCCTTCACAGTGCAATCAAGTGTCTCTGACGGTGGTGGTGCACACCCGCCGTCAGACACACCGCCGTACTCTGAGGGGCCCAGTGCCAGTACCGACACCCATGAGTGGGCCCCCCTTGCTTGGGCAGGGCCCCAGCATTTGCAATCTTTACATCTCCCTGCTCCTCCGCTGTGTAGTCTGGGCCGTCAAATCCATACTGTGCCTGACACCGTCTGAGCCTGCCTCCTGATGTATAGACATATATTTTGAATGTGTACGCTATCCATACATGTTATCTGGGGATACGGTACCCTTTCTAACCTTTGTGCAATCACGTGCAATCCATACTGGGCCTAACACCGTCTGAGCCTGCCTCCTGATGTATAGACATATATTTTGAATGTGTACGCTATCCATACATGTTATCCGGGGAAACGGTACCCTTTCTAACCTTTGTGCAATCACGTGCAATCCATACTGGGCCTAACACCGTCTGAGCCTGCCTCCTGATGTATATACATATGTTTTGAATGTGTACGTTATCCATACATGTTATCTGGGGATACGGTACCCTTTCTAACCTTTGTGCAATCACGTGCAATCCATACTGGGCCTAACACCGTCTGAGCCTGCCTCCTGATGTATAGACATATATTTTGAATGTGTACGCTATCCATACATGTTATCTGGGGATACGGTACCCTTTCTCACCTTTGTGCAATCACGTGTAATCCATACTGGGCGTGAGAACGGCTGGCGAGCTGTTAAGCAAGCTACAGCACCTGTGGTTTGCACACGTAAGTTTTTCATTTTTTCAGGAATGACGGTTAGGCCTAATTCCGGAACTGCGGTTGACCTGCACTTACTGGGAAATCATTGTTCGCGGGTAATAATTGTAATCAGTGATCCCCATCACTAACGTTGTTCAGCGAGTTATCTGCACCTGTAAGCGACAAACGCTGGCCTTTTCAGTGTAGCGCACATGCAGCCACGGACATGTAAGGGCATGACACACCAGTTATTGGCCAATCTCATGTGCCAGAGCCTTACGTGTCTCTCTAGTAAGCCGGACTCGGACCGCGGGGCATGACGGAGTCTCGTTCGTTAACGGAATTAAGCTTGCAATGTGTGCATCTGTTCTGTAGCTGGCATGGTTGAGGTTTCCCAGGTGGAGTCGAATTTAACCGTAGGCTCCACTACTGGTGGTGCCCTTCTGGACATTCCTTTAAGGTTCAGCTTTGCAACCATACTGCCCACGTAAAACAAACACTTTGCCTTCATGAACGCTGTTTGGAGGGTCATGACTCGTGGGAATAACGCCGCCCAATCAGTTAACCTGCTAGAGAGATCGTTCGTTGCTCCCAAGCATGACATCACACTCCCTAGGAAGAAGGTAATGCCACTGTGGCGACCGTACTCCTGGGGGCGACACAAGTGCACTGATGCCCAGCCACTGCTCGATGAATCTGCTGGTACATTGACCCAGACCACTACATTCCCCTCACACGCTACACGACCTGAATCTGACCCTGATGAAACTCAGGTTACCCTTCCCATATACAGTTCCATCTTACACGGTGACAAAGAGGAAGCTGCAGATGAAAGTGCAGGTTCGGCCCACCCGCCATCAGACACACCACCGTACTATCAGGGGCCCTGTGCCAGTGCCGTCGCCAACGAGTGGGCCCCACCTGCTTGCTCAGGATCACAGCACTTGCAAAGTTGAAATACTGTGCAGTGAGATGGAAGATGGGGACGACGAGGAATCCAGACAAGTACAGGGATTCCCTAGCGAGGAGACTTATTTGATTGTTTTCAATGTTGGGACAGCAATTTTTGGGGAGCACTATACTCTGGAGAATGATAGATGGGGCCCACCATACACTGGAACATTCCAAAGGTGGACATCAGACACTGGAGCAGCATTTACAGGGCCCATTATACACTAGAGCATTAGAAATGGGGCCCATTATGTTTGGAGCATTATTTGGGCCCATAAGACAGTGGGGCTTCATCCATGGGGACCAACATATACTGTAGCATTATGTGGAGCTCATCATATACTGTTTCAAACATTATATGGGACCAATGATTCTGTGTGGAGAAATAGATGGGCCTCATCATGAGATGTAAAAAGTGAGGTATTTTTCATTGTACTATACTGCTATTTCTCTGCCGGAGCATGATGAGTTGTGGTATGTGTTAAAGGGGCGCTCTTTCGCCCAGGGCACATGAAAACCTGCAGCCAGCCCTCCCCCCCCCCACAACTTTAGCCAAATAACCCTCATTTTTCAGTGCATAACTTGTATTATGAAGTTAATTAAGGTTGACAAGCATAAGTAAGAAGAATTGATGCTTTTGGCATTCAAATGGGCACTGTAGGTGTGTTTCCTGTCCTCCTCTCACTGCCGACTTTTATTCCCCATTGACTTACATTGGGTTTCGTGTTTCGGGACGACCCCGACTTTTCCCTATAATCGGACGATCTTGCTCGACCCGACTTTTGGAAAAGTCGGGTTCACGAAACGAAACGCGACCATAAAAAAACAAAAGTCGCTCAACTCTATTCGTGACGCCACCTGTGGTGTTCGGCAAATATGATGTTAGGCCAACGCTGCATGCAGATCCTCTGGGACTGATGGTGTGTGAAGCATAGATGGTAAAGCTCTCCACAAGCAGAGCTGTAGTGCCAGGGCAGTGTAGGCGAAGCAATGGCGGGGAGGCGCAGATGGTGTAGGTGCAGGTACCCAGGTGTAGCGGTGCTGGAATAACTGGAGGACACCAGAGTGTGCGGTTCCAAAGCTGTACTCACTGTTTGCAGTTCACACAAATGCCTGCCTCCACGCCGTGCTCTCCAGGTCCGGGCTCCAGCCAACCTCCAGGCAAGATGGGATTCTCCCCTCCAACACTCCGCCAACATGTACCTTCCTGAACGACTCCTCCAATGCGCCTTTAGGTGCGAAGCACTCCAGTACTTAGTTACCCTGGAATGCCTCTCTCTAGGTGTTCCTAGTCTCTACTTGTATGACAGACAGCTGTAGCCTGCTCGGGGACCTCCTGGATCCCGGCTCTCTATTCAGTTGCTGTTGTGTCCGAAGTCTTGGGTGGGAGTAGTGCATTTACAGCCAACTACTCCACAGGTGTCTGCTGTAGAACCATAAGTGTCCATACAACCTCGGGGACCGGGCCCCGGCCTTGCGCTGAGAACCTATAGGCAGGGTACTCTCTCAACCCACTTCTCCTCTCTGTTCTCTTCTCCTTCGTTCCGTACTTTACTTCTCTCTTATGGAAATGCAGGTCACCGTCTACGTCTCTCTCTCCTTCTCTCTTTCTTCCCGTGCCAGCTGACTCCGATCACCGAGGCAGCTGCAGCCCTCCTTCTCCTCAGACCAGTCCTCAGACTCTCCTGACTGACTGTCTGTCTTCCTCTCCCAGCCTCCTCTGAGACTAACCTGACTTGCTTCCTGCCTTTCTCCTTCTTTTATACTAACTCCACCCACCTCCCAGCACATCTCATGTTACGAAGCAGGGTTCCATGAAAGGTGCTTCTGCTACACCCTGAGCCTATAGCTGCAATGCGGCCCTACTGAACTATCCTGTGTGTGGGATGCAGGTGTTGGAGTGTAGCAAGGAGTTGCCACCTTACCTGGATGGTGGGGCATCACACCTTAGGAGAAGGTGCAGTACCTCTGTGGCGACTGAAGCCTCAAAGGCGCCACATACCCCCCCGTTAAACACAGCATGTCCACGGGCTGCAAGACAACAAAAGTAAAAATACGTACCTCTGCTTATCAATGACTCAATGAGCCATGAGCAAAGGGAAAAGGCAGGAGTGACAGGTGGAGCATTCTTCTCATGGTCATCCATGGGACTTGTACAGAAACTATCAATCTGCTGTAATAATTCAGTTTTCCTTTGAGCCAAAGGACACAAAATTGTTTGTGCCATTTTCACTACAGAGCTGTCTCTGTAATATGCTACCCTTCAAGGCAACACTCCAGATTGTTTTTTTTAGATTTTAGCACTGGAGTAATGAAGCTAATGTAAGTTCCCTGCTCATAGTATTAAGGCTCATTCATAGGTCCAATTTTTCCACGTACAAGAAAAATGGACGTATTATTCCTATCAGACTTTAATCACAGTTTGGTGAGAGTGTCCTCTGTTCTTGTCCTACTTGAACAAGTTGAAAAAAAGTTTCTTCACCATCTCTATTCTGTCCATTCTGACAGCCCGTCAAAATCGATGTCATCCGAGGGCGGTCCGAATTTTTCTGTGGACCAATTGACTTGCGTTGATGACTTTGATCCAACTCTTGGATCAAAATTGGAAATGTTTCTGTGATTTTCGGCAGATCTCTCAGTCCACAAAAGAAGCATGGCAATGTAAATAGCTCCATGCACTATCCCAGGATCGAGTTCTATAAGTGAAAACCACAGATAGCACTCAAATGTGAAAATCACAAATGTGACTGAGCACTTATATTTACCAGCCTCTGTGTTCACCAATTTTCAGTACCACTCTAGTCCCAATCCAACATCTTGTGACTGCAGGTTCTGACTGACCAGAAGCCAGAGGTAATGGTCACAAGCTCTCAATGTAAGTCTACGAGAGCCTTGTTCTGGCCTTCTTCTGGCTCTCATAGTCTTACATTAAGTTATGACTTCCAGCTGGCCCAGCAGACACTGCATTAATACAACAGGTCATAAACTGCTGGAGATGACCAGAGCAGTGCTGAGAACAGATAAAGATGGCAGCTGGTTAATGTAACACTAGGGACAGAGATCTTAATTTAGTGGCACCACTCCAGTGGTAAAATAAAAAAAAAAATCAAGAAAACACTGGAGTGGCGCTTTAAGTAACTGGCGCTAATAACTTCACTTTCAAAAAGTAAATGAACATCATGGACCAAGATTAAGTCCTACTCTGCTTGGGGTTGCCGTAAGCAGAAACAAATGGAATTAGTTCCCTGGCTCTGGGGCCACATACTGAAACGTGAAAGCTCCAAAGAGACAATCCCATGTTAAAGCAATTTTTAAGTAATGATACTAGCTAATAACTTACAGAATACATTAATTTAGGTCACTATGGTGCACCTAAAAGATAGATGTGAAACCAACCGACAAGCAAACGAAAATACCATATATGAGGTTATTATTTCCTTTGCCAATATGACCCTCATTATCACCTATCTCTTTCACTGGTCCTCTAATCGTCTCCTTTCTAATCTCTATTGTCTTCTCTCTTGTTCTGATTCCCAACCTCGAATGTTGTCATTCTTCACTAGGCTGCATGTCATCATGCAGGGTGTGATGTACAGTATATTATTAATATCAATGACATATTGTGCCCCACATGTTGTGAAATGCATGCTGTTGTTGCACATCCTGCATGATCAAGTAGGGTCTAGTGAAGAACATCAGCACTGGAGGCACAGAAACAGAAGAAGATAAAAAAGAGAAGATTCAGGAGCTGATCAAAGGTTGGGTAGCAGCGGGGCAGGTGTGCAGAGAGCTTAGGAGACATGTATATAAGATATATTTTTACTCCTTTCCAACCCTTACTGGCTGTCCCCTATTTTACTGGAATTTGTGCTACTCAAATCAGATTAATGCAAATCTAAATTTTGGGGTAAATTTCTAATGAATTTGATTTGGTGTGAATTGAGTCACTCATGTGCTGTTTTATTCTTATGATAGACCATCACTGTTTGCTTTGTGGGAGTTTTACCAGTTAAAGTCCCAGATGATCAATGGAATGAAGGACCTCCATCATTTTTCACCCCCAGACAGCACCATGCATAACAATGTGGCTGTGTCTCAAATTGCTTCACAGGTGTGTGCATACAAATGGGATGTATCAGTGGTAGTGGTGAAACGCCCACCAGGGCCGTGGGGTACTCAGAACCGGGTCAAACAGTTCTTTGGGGGAAGTCACGGGGCCATGACCCGACTCCGTGGCCCTGGCTCTGCCGTAAATGGGGAATATGTATATGGGATTTAACAAGACGCCACCTGGGGTGTTTGGCAACGGATGACCGACGCTGCTAAAGGAGACCGCTGGGGCTGATGGTGACGCAGCTGGGATGGTTCTGCCCCCCACAGGTGGAGCAGGACCCCAGGGCTACCAGCTCCATATATGTCAGGCTTCATGTACCTTGTGGTGCAGGACTCAGGGCGCAAGAGATTACTAGAGGACACAAGGGCTGTAGTTTTCTTTTCCTTTACTTGATGGTTGATAGTACAGACCAGTGCACTGGTAATAGATTGTAATGGAGAGCCGGGCAGCCTGGAAGCAATTTTGGATACACCCGGCAAGGTAGGTACGGAGGCCTTCCTTCTGCGCTTTCCTCCCTCTTTCCTTGCTACCTAATAGCTCACCCTTCTGCTGCCAACTGTCTCTTTCTGTTTTAAAAACAAACTGTTGCCCACATGGCAGGCAGCTCGAGCCTATTACAGGTGCCGCTCCTTTGTGTCGTCTCCAGGCTCTGGTATGCTGCTGTGCCACAAGGTATTACAGTAGATCGGGCCAGGAGACCTGCAGTCCCCTGCCCTCCGGATTTAGCTGTCGGGACTTCAGTACCCACGCAACCACGGACTCTGGTATCCGGTTCCTAGCACTCAGCTCTGGGGCAAATTTAATCACAGCTCCACTCCCCAAGTTCTGCTTGACTTCACTCCTACTGACACCTGGTAAGGGGACCCCTCCTTGCTTCCAGGCGTGACATTCCTCCCTGTGAGAGAGGCAATGCCACTGTGGCAACCGAACTCCTGGGGTCCCACAGTGATGAGCGAGTATACTCATTGCTCGGGATTTCCTGAGCATGCTCAGGTGATCTCCAAGTATTTTGGCGTGCTCGAAGATTTAGTGTTTGTCGAAACAGCTGCATGATTTGTGGCTGCTGAACAGTCTCAATACAAGTGAGGAATGACTGTTTATTAGTAATTCCACACATGTATTCAGGCTGTCTGGCAGCCGCAAATAATGCAGCTGCAGTTGACAAACACTAAATCTCTGAGCACACTAAAATACTCAGAGATCACCCGAGCATGCTCTGGAAAACCCAATCAACGAGTATAATCGCTCATCACTAATCAGTGGTCATTTATAGTACTCGACACAACCACAAGAGTATATATAGAGCTTGGAAAGGGTAAAAGATCCATGGGCTCCCTTGTGTAGCTGGTCAGCAGGGATGATGGATCTCAGATCCTCAGTCACCAATTCCTTATTGATGGACATCCTAAGGATAGTCCTTTAAGGTGAGTTCACACAGGGTATTTTTGCTGCTTTTTTTCTGCAGTAAAAACCTGACCTTGGCAGGAAAGAAGCTGCGGCAAAAACACAGGTTTAGGTGCGTTCTTGGTGCGTTTTTTGGTGCAGATTTGGTGCGTTTTTTTTCTCTCTTTCTTCATGCTAATGTCCTTGACTTTTCAGCAGCAAAAACGCTGCAAATAATGATACCTGAGTTTTTGCAGTGTTTTTGCAGCGTTTTTCAACAGCTATTCAAACCAATGGGTGAAAAATGCTGCAAATTGCTGAAAGAAGTGAACAGGCTCTATGTCCAAAAAAAACCAAAGTGTGTGCATGAGATTTCTGAAATCTCACAGGCTTTGCTGGTACTAAAAAGCAGCTGAAAATTAGCATAAAAAAAGCAGCAAAAATGCCTAGTGTGAACATACCCTAAAAGTGAATTTTGTATCACATGGAGATAATCATACGATCTTTAGAAAAGACCCGGCCACTTCATAGCCAAAACTATTTTCAGCACATATTTCAAACACATAAAAGTGAAAGGTGCAAAAATCTGCTTTATTCCATAGGTAATTTGCCATGTTCACATTGCCATTAAACAATTTAAGCGATATCTGGGAAGATGAGCCGTCCGTCTACAATTGATGGGGTTACAAGACCTGGGACCATGTCGAGTAACAGAACAAATAGGCGATTGTGCTCCATTGGCTCCTGTAGTGTTCATCCAAGAACAAAGGAGGGGTTGGCACAAAGACATTAGATACATTCTACTGAAATGTGAATTTGCCAGATGACAGACCCCAATTTCCAACAGTGATGGATTATCCCAAGGACAAATCATCACTGTTGGTTGTTTCCTTCGGCTTCGATGCAGCGGAGGAAGATTTTATAAATTTTGAAATTACTGAGACAAACTGTTTAATAAGGAAAATGTATCAACGAGGTATGGCACAGATTTCATGTGTTTGAGGAGCGTTTGTAGTCCCCTGCCAAGGTGTGAGGTCCAATATTGCCCCAGCCGGGGCCTGGAAAGTAAAGTTTTGCAATAACGTTGTGAAGAAGAGGAAGAGCTCCATTTTAGCCAATGTTTCTCCAGCACAACTTCTCTTTCCTAGAAATAGATAAAAGAAGAAAATGTTTAGAGAGAATAACATTGTTTTTGAAATAAAAAAAAATAAATTTTTAAGGAGGCCTCAAAATTTAGATCTTGGAAAGAAATGATCTTTCTTGTGGAATTCTAGCAGATAGCACTAACTTAGGCTGGTTTCAGTCCGTGTATGGAGTGCGATGTGTGGGTCAGCCATGAGTCTCTTGAGATAAACTCAACAGTCTGAGTTACATAAAAATTGTGAACTCGGATATATTAGAGATATCCTCCTCTTGGAGGAAATCTATGTTGCTTAGACAAAATGTAACACAATTTTTTGGTATTTTTACATTGTTTTTACAAACAGCCCATAATTTCTAATACTGTTTTACCATATTCTTTTATTTCCATAGAATCTGACTCATTCTTTAAAGAGTTAAAATAATGTACTTATATATTCATTTTTGCCAATATAAGACATTTTTAAATCTACCCTTTCTATATATCACCCCCTATGTATGATGCTCCATGCTCTCCTTACTCTCCAGTTGCCACTGACACTTTTGCACAGTATTTCTTGTGGCCCTGGACGATCATGCATAAGTGCAGTGTTTCTCAGCTGGCTTCCTGACAGCATAGCTCTGCTTCAGGATTTGTCTAGATCAAATCTTTTAATGTGAGCGATAAGGTCATGGAAAGGAGAGATGCCTCCTTCATTACAGTGCAGAGACCTCATAGCAGTATGCAGTAGTGTGTGGGTGTGCTGGTAATTAAGAGGAGGTGACTGTATACAGGAAGCTGGGACGAGCAAAATACTGCAGGATGAGCCTCTGTATACAGGGGGATGAGAGGAGAGATATACTGCAGGATGGAGCTCTGTATACAGGGGGACGAGAGGAGAGATATACTGCAGGATGGAGCTCTGTATGCCGAGATCTGAGAAGAAAGATATACTGCAGAATGAGACTCTGCATACAGAGGGCTGAAAAAAGAGATATAGGGTGGGAATCTGTATTTAGGGGCTGAGTGGAGAGATATACTTCAAGTTCGTGTTCTGTATACAGGGGGCTGAGTGGAGAGATATGCTCCATGCAAGAGAGGACTGTATACAGAGACTGAGATTAGTTGAGCTGTGTTTGTTGATGCTTAGAGACTAGTGATGTGAAACTGCAAATGCCATTGTATTGATTCATATGGCAGAGAATTATCTTCTAATATGAGCATCAATAGAGAGTTATATGCAGTTACACAAAACTTATTTGCAACAAAGTTCGAAACCCTAACCATGGCATACAAAGCTATCCACAGCCTGTCTTCTCCATACATCTGTGACTTAGGCTCCCGGTACTTACATCAATATCCTCACAAGATCCTCACAAGATCTCCTTCTCTAGTCTCCCGTTATCTCCTCTACCCACAGTAGATACAAGATATATCCCCTGCTTCCCCCCTATTCTGGAACTTGCTTGCCCAAATTCATTTCAAATTAACTGTTGTTTCCTGTTTTCTGTAGCTCAATTATCAGCTTTGCTGTGTAGAATGGAACAGGAAGAGCAGAGTCATTAATATCCTTAGAGAGTACGCAAGCTAATAACAGAGTTATCATACTGCTTGAGATCTAGTTAAAGCAGTATTGTTAAGGCAAGTTTACATGGATATTATGGAAAAAAAAGTCAACCAACCCTCACTAGAGGCCCTCAGACCAATAGATACTCTATGGGGATCGAACAATCCTTAGTATTAATTTACTCATTCTTAATAATCTTTAACTTTGTTGGCAGCATATCCCCTCTTTAAGTGGGAAAATGTGCTGCTGAAAATGATGATGTACAGTATAGTGTTCTGTCTCCGACATCTAATCTCTGATTATTTGTTTGTAAATATTTGCAATATTTTACTGGTGAGAATATGGAGAAATTTACATGTAAATAGACTGTATTTGTTTGCAGTGTTTTGGCTCCCTCTAGTGACCAGAGCCATAACCGCAGTCTTATCGGTTTTTCTTTCACTTTCATGTCTGAATCTTTTCCCTCCTTTTGCAATGCATGATGGTAGTTTGCAAAGCATTATGGTTAGCTCAGCCTCCATCTCCCTCCACTTTCCCCCATTTTCTCTCAGCCTGCATCCTGGAAGCATCTCATCTTTCATCTCCCCTTGTGATTGCATCACCGATATGTACTCATGCTTTCTGTAACATGTCTTATTTAGCATGGTTTAATCAGTCCTGCGCCCCGGTCAGCTATTAGTGTGCAAATGTTCATTCATAACGTATGCTATGTATAACGTGTACTTCTACTATGCCCCTGTACTGATTGTATTGTATATTATGTTTGTATTGTAGTTTCACCGCGCCAATATATCAAGTTCAATAAAAGCACAGACTCAACCTACAGTCTCCTTATTGGACTCCGGTAGAGCGGTTTAGCTACCTGTATAAGCTGCAAATAAAGTCTGGCTTATTTAGTGAGGACAGAACATTTAGACTGCATAATAAAGGCCATAAGATGTCAAGTAAGTAATTTTTGTTGATTAACCTGTGCAGAAGGACCTTACACACAGATAAAGCTCAGCATGCAGCTCTCCCAGTCTCAGGGAGCAGAGACTGCACTCCATTAATATCTGGTGGAAAAGTCCATGACATTTATCTAATGACTGTCTCTAGGGATGAGCGAGTACTGAAGTATTCGAACTCGCCATACTCGTACCGAGTATACCCTTATACTCGGGTATTTGGTACGAATAGTGAGTCCAATGATAGTCAATGGAAAATGCGAGTAATTGTCTGCTGTCTGGGGGTTGAGGAAAAGGCTAAAAAATGTGTAAATGTTAAAAAAAATGTGTTCTGTAAACAAATGTATATAACATGGGGGCACCTGGTCAGGGGCTGCATGATTGTTTTTACACCACTGCTTCACTAGAATGTACAAACACTATTTGAAGTCCTGTGTTTTTTTGCCGGCAGAGTGGGACTCGTACGCCACTTACGCAGTGCCAGTGATATATCAGAAGTGCCGTAAGAGCGAGTGATGATGGAGGCGATCTGACAGCTAAGTGTGTAAGTGGTGTAAGGGGAGCAATCTGCCCTAGGGGCTGTGTTATGGTTAACGCAGGAAGAAGCCACCCATCATCATCATCACAAGGGATTCACAATAATAAAGCTTGGACTGTCCTTGTTGTGCCACTGCCCAATGTGTAGGCATAGACATAGTGTCTTCAAAACATTAGCCCTAGGGGCTGTATCATGGTTGATGAAGGAAGCAAGGCAGGTCTGAAGGGCCAAACAATTATGATAAAGCCAGGACTACTTGCATAGAGGTGGCTGTGCCCAGTGTCCAGGCATAGCCATAGTGTCTCCAAAAATATGGTTGATGAAGGATGAAGGTTCTCACTCTCATCATAAGTGCCTCCGATGGGAAATATTAATTAACGTAACATGAGGTGCATGTGTCAGAAGCAGGTTTTGAAAACATATGTAAGAAGAAGAAAAAAAGGGGCTTGTATGGGAAGGAATGGATGTGATCACCAATTTAAAAAAAAAACATGTTGGGTGACTTTAGGTTGGGATACTGTCATCTGGAGGGCTTAAATACTGTTGCGAAATCCAGTCCTTGTTAAATTTTATCAGAGTCAGCCTGTCTGCATTCTCTGTAGTCAACTGTGTGCCTGTATCTGTGATGATTGCCCCAGCGGCACTGAAAACACGCTCTGACATCACACTAGCAGCAGGGCAGGCCAGCACCTCCAAGGCATAGAAGGAGAGGTCGGGCCAACTATGCAGCTTGGATACTCAGTAATTAAACGGTACAGAAGCTTCAGGAAGGACGCAGGTATGGTCACTTAGATAGTCGTTGACCATCTTATTCAACTTCTCCCTCCTTGACATTGCTACTGTTCCAGCTAGTCCTTGGTGATGAGCCGGTTTATTGAAGATGGCCCAGTTTGTGGGCATTTTACCACCACCTCTTTTGGACCTGCTTGGCGTATCTCTCCCCATTAATGCATGCTGTTGCACAGAGCTGGTATCTCTGCTAGCAGTGGTGTCTGAGGGTGCTGTTGCCATCAAATGATCGAAAACGGCCTTCTTGAAGAATTCCATTGTGAAACCTCTTGGTGACTGCAACAGTAGCGAAGGAAATTTGTCCTTGTACCGTGGGTCTAGAAAGGTGGCCAACCAGTATAGGTTGCTCTTGAAAATGTGGATTACGTGAGGGTCTTGGCACAGACAGTCAGATATGAAGTGTGTCATGTGTGCCAAGCTGCAAAGAGGCAAATGTTCTGTGACCCCTGAGGGAGGAACAATACCCATCCTCTCCTGACACTGACTCTCCTCCTCCACCTCCTCCTCTTCAGCCCACTCATGCTGGACAGACATCAAGCTGGGGTTGGGATTCCCCTCTGTAGCTTGAGGTTTCACCTCGGTACCACTAAGAAAGAAATCCTCTCCCTCCTCATTTTCCTCATCATCTTCATCCCTCAATGTTACCTGATGATATTGGCTGGGCTGGGTAGGATCACCAATTGTGAAATCTTGCTCCATACCCAGCTGCTGGGCATGCAAAGATTCCATTTTTTGATTCTGCAGCAATTTTTTCAGCAGACATAGCATAGGGATGGTTATGCTGATAATAGCCTGATCACCGGTCACAAGCTTGGTGCAGTACTGAAAGTTATCAAGCACCTCACAAATATCAGCGATCCACACCCACTTGACAGTTGTTATGTGTCTTGGCTGAGTCTCAGTGTGATGGGCATGTTTAAGCTGGTATTCAGAAAGTGCCCGCTGCTGTTCACTTACCCTTGCCAACATATGATATGTTGAGTTCCATCGTGTTGGCAGGTCGCAAATGAGTCTGTGGTTTGGCAAATTAAATTGCTTTTGAAGCACTGCAAGACCGTCAACAGTGGTTGAGGAGGGGCGGAAATGGGTGCAAATACGACGCACCTTCTCAAGTAGGTACTGCAAGTCAGGGTATGTTTTTATAACTTTCTGCACCACCAGGTTCAGCACATGAGCCATGCATGGCACGTGTACCAGCTTACAGAGCTTTAAAGCCGCCACCAGTTTACGTACATTGTCGCAGACAACCAGACCAGGTTGGAGTTGCAGTGGGGAGAGCCACTGATCGGTCTGTTGCTTAATTCCTTGCCACAGCTCTGCTGCAGTGTGTGGTGTTTCACCTAAGCAGATCAGCTTCAGCAGAATGTTTTGCCGCCTTGAAGATTCGCTGTTGCACAGCTCCCAACTTGGGAGTGATGTGGAGTGTAATTCAGCATAGGATGACAAGGTGGAGGAGGAGGAAGAGGGGAGACTGGACGCATATGATGAGGTGTAAATCCTGATTGAGGTTGGGCTCGCTATTAGTGGTGTGGGTAGGATATATGTTGATGGTCCAGTTTGAGACTTTGTCCCACCCTCCACCAGGTTGAGCCAGTGTGCCATGACAGAAGTATATTGTCCCTGGCCACAAGTACACGTGTCTGTTGTAAGATGGACCTTATCGGTTACAGTGTTAGTGAGAGCATGCTTTAGATTTTTTAAGATGTGCTGGTGTAACGCGGGGACGGCACACCGGGAAAAATAGTGCCGGCTGGGAATCGAGTATCGTGGGGCAGCCTCAACCAAAAGATCATGGAAAGACTGTGTCCCCACAAGCCTAAACGGCAACATCTCCATGGCTAGCAACTTGGCAATGTGCGTGTTCAGTATTTGTGCCTGTGGGTGTGTGGCTTGGTATTTCCGCGTCCTTTCATACATCTGGGGCACGGACAATTGGACGCTTTCCTGGGACAAACAAGTGGATGAGCTTGTTGTGGCCTGTGTCTGCGCAATTGCAGCTTGTGAGCAAGAGGTATGATGATCACCTGCTTCCTGCCCAGCAGATTGGAAAGGACGTATCACAGGCGACATGGCAGTGGTTTGACCCGTGGTCGTAGACACTGATTTGGTACCCTGTTGGTCAGCCCACCAACTAGGGTGCTTGGCTGTAATACCATGGCCGCCGGGGGGTAGCTTGTGCGGCCGCTCCAGTACTCAAAGTGCTGGAGGCTGTTTTATCACCCATATGTTGTTCACTTTGGGGACCCAATTGACTGCAGACAGAGGCTAGAATCAACTTTAAAAACTCAGCTTATTCTCTTCAGGGCACAGCACGTCCAATACAGTAACAGGACTCTTTACTTGGTAACAGCAATACATCTTCATCTACTGCAGTACGTCACTTCTTCCTTCACTTCACATATATGCACCACACAGGCAAGGTGACACGTCACACGGAGCACGATGAACACGGAACACTTCTCTTCTTCCAGAGCCCGACTTCGGCCCACGAAGGTACCAGACTTTTCCGTTAAAGCTCACCCCCTTAAGGCACTGTTGCTCCTGTTCGTGTTCTAGATTCACAGCTCACTAAACACTTCACAAAGCTCCTGTACTCCAGCTGTTACTCCCACAGGGACTCTTCCACGGACCTCCCTGGCTTGCAATTCTCCAGACACGGGCTGGACTCAATAGACTGGCTTGGGTTGTCACTTCAGCTCTTCCTTGCTAGTTGACTTACTGACGAGACTCCTTCTGTCCCTTACAGTCCCCAGTCTCTGACTGCAAGGCCTCCAGCACCACTACGTGCTGGCTACTGCTGTAGGCACTCCGCTGTTCTTCACTCTTGTCCTGTACTGTTCGCTACCCCCAGCTCAGCTAACACTTGGAGGGAAATCTATCTCCTTTCTCCCTGTCTAGCCACTCCCCTATGATAACCCTTTTAACGTCTCCTCACTAGTTGAGCTCAGTGCCCCCATATAGTGGCCCTTTGCTAATACTACACCAAACTTATCTAACACACACAACATGTACACTGCACACAACAACATCAACATTCGCAGAGCAAAGTCCTTGCCCCCCTTACATGGCTGCCATGTGTTTCCACATACTGGTGGTGCTTTGGTTGCCTTTGCCCTGGCCTCTGCTCAGCTTCCTATGGCAGATGCTACAGATGACAACATTTGGTTCAGAAGGACTATCGGAAAAATTTTTCCAGACAGCGGCTGAACGCACCCTTGCCTTGACTTGGGGCACAGAGGGATTGCTCTTGGCAACAGTTGACACACTTCGCATTCTGCTCAAACCAATAGCCCTTGGTGCCTTTGTTGGTGCTACGTATCCACCTTCATCCTCTGTGCTGCTGTGCTGGCTATGCGTGCCAACGGCCCAAGTCGGATCGGTGGTCTCATCATCGACCACCTCGTTGTCCATGTCATCCTCCTTCCGTGTTGATATTGACGACTGGACAGATGGCAACTGTGTGTCATCACTATCAGCCTCCACCTCTTCACCCCATATATCACGTGGATGAAAGTGACTTTCTTCTAGACGTGGGGTTTCAAATATTTGGCCATCTTCAACAGACCGTTAGGAGTGGCGGAAGGCACTAAATAAAAATATAAATAAAGTGCCTTCGCCACTCGGGGTCCACCGTGCGGAGGATGGAAAAACCGCAGCTAGGTGAAGACAGAGCTATCTAGCGTCTAGAGTCTGTTATGAGCACAGACAGTCAGCGGTACACCCGCGGTATATGATCACAGGAGTAGCACTAGATGGCGGTACTTACTCCTTTTAGACCTACCGAAGAGGATCGGGTGTAGAGTGTTGCAACCGCGAACGCAAATAGAGCTGCAACTGCAGCGCAGCGAGAACAGAGCCGCTGCAAAGACACTGCTAACTAGCAGGCGCAATGCTGACGCTAAGCTGCTGTGGTAATGGTGCAATAGCTGGCGCTATACTGGCACTAACTCAAACACTCTCACAGACGTAGTATCAGAGGGTAGGGGTTTCCAATGAGTCATTCACCAGTCCATGCATCCATCAACAAACATACAGCAGCAGTATGACTATACTAGCGCATGGCGGAACAGCCATGCATGCTTTTTATAGCAAACGGGACCTTCCGGAAATCTCCAGGTCTCCAAGAGAAGCCAAAGGGATCCGACACAGGACCTGCACACCTGACTCCCGAACTCCAATGGGAGTTCGTCCCATGAGCATGCTCAGATGCAGGAGTAAAGGACAGCCTCTGGAGAAAGTTGCCGCAGAGCAATCTCCTCTGCAATCTCCTCTGCAGCAGCTGAAGAGCAGGAGACTGCAGAATGTGAGGATCTAGATTTCAGCATAGGAGAGGCAGAAATCTGACTCCTAACATTACCCCCCCTCCTAGGGCCCCCTCCTCCCTGAGCCTTCCGGACCATCAGCCCGTGCCCTACAGTGGCATAGGGCTAAAACTCGCCCAAAGGCGAGCTTGGTGTCCTGGTAGGTGATACAGTAAACCGGGACACATGGAAGGCGTCAGTGGAGGCCAGGTCGCCAGGTTTCAGAAGGGACACCTGGGAAATAGCGGGAGTGGACGATGCTACAGAGCGCCACCGTGAGTCGGCGGTCGTCACCACTCTCCGCTTGGAAGGCTATCCTGAGCACATGAGGTGCAGGCCTGAATACATTTTTTGATGTCCCGAGCCCTGTGGGGCCACCAATACGCTCCGGCCAACAGCTTCGTGGTTTGCATATAGCCCCGATGGTTGTGCGCATTGGGCGCATGTGCCCAGGCGAGAACCTGAGCCCTAAGATGAGGAGGGACAAAGGTCTCGCCGACCGGCTCAGATTCCGGCCATTACGGGGAGCTGGCTTCCTGAGAAGCAGTACACAGATGATGACAACCGCAAATGGACACTGGAGCCGGAGCTGTATCAAAACTGGTGCAAGACACCTCCATGGGCTCAGGGGGGTAGAACCTCTGGCTCAGGCAGCTCAAGAGGCTCAAAAAATTTGAGAGCCGGACTAGCTCTCCGCTTGGAGTGAGCACGCTCCATACCGCGCTCCGAAAAACGGAGGTCAATACGTGAGGAGACAGAAATTAGCTCCTCCAAGCTAGTGGGGATCTCTCTAGTAGAGAGAGCATCCTTGACATGCTCCGCTAGACCTCGCCAAAAAACGGGAATAAGGGCCTTATCAGACCATTCCAACTCGGATGCCAGTGTCTGAAAAAGGACGGCATACTGGCTAACCGAGAGGGATCCCTGAGTAAGTGCGAGTAACTGCAGAGACGTATTGTGCGTGACCCGTGGGCCGAGGAAAACCTGCTTGATGGCCATTAACAGGTGCCCTGCGGTCCGAATATCAGGATCACCGCGCTCCCACAAAGGCGTAGCCCATTCCAAGGCCTTTGCCCGACAGTAGGGAAATAACGAATGCCACCTTGGCCCGTTCCGTAGGGAATTGCGCGGCCAGCAGCTCCAGGTGGATTGAGCACTGGCTGATGAAGCCCCTACAGGAGGCGCCATTCCCGGAAAACTTATCGGGTAACGGGAGGCGGGTGACTGTCGGTGCGAGGGTGGACACGGACATACGGCCTACCGCATCAGTTAGAGCCTGTACAGCAGCATCAGTAGCTTGTGCAGCGGCGAGAACCTTCTCAAGAGTAACTAAGCAGTTCTCAAGCTGCCATATGCACTGCATGAGTTGCTGCTGATCTGCCATCACCAGCCAGACCCTGGCACTAGTATAATGTTAGGAGTGGCAGAAGGCACTAAATAAAAATATAAATAAAGTGCCTTCGCCACTCGGGGTCCACCGTGCGGAGGATGGAAAAACCGCAGCTAGATGAAGACAGAACTATCTGGCGGTAGTGTGCACAGGGTTTAACTGCACCCAAAGTGCACTGCACAGACTCTGTTGAACTCACAGAGTCACAGAACACAAAACACAAAAACGCTGAGTCTGTTATGAGCACAGACAGTCAGCGGTACACCCGCGGTACATGATCACAGGAGTAGCACTAGATGGCGGTACTTACTCCGTCTAGACCTACCGAAGAGGATCGGGTGTAGAGCGTCGCAACCGCGAATGCAAATAGAGCTGCAACTGCAGCGCGGCGAGAACAGAGCCGCTGCAAAGACACTGCTAACTAGCAGGCGCAATGCTGACGCTAAGCTGCTGTGGTAATGGTGCAATAGCGCGCTGGTGCTGATACTGGCACTAACTCAAACACTCTCACAGACGTAGTATCAGAGGGTAGGGGTTTCCAATGAGTCATTCACCAGTCCATGCATCCATCAACAAACATAGAGCAGCAGTATGACTATACTAGCGCATGGCGGAACAGCCATGCGCGCTTTTTATAGCAAATGGGACCTTCCGGAAATCTCCAGGTCTGCAAGAGGAGCCAATGGGATCCGACACAGGACCTGCACACCTGACTCCCGAACTCCAATGGGAGTTCGTCCCATGAGCATGCTCAGATGCAGGAATAAAGAACAGCCTCTGGAGAAAGTTGCCGCATGGCAATCTCCTCTGCAATCTCCTCTGCAGCAGCTGAAGATCAGGAGACTGCAGAATGTGAGGATCTAGATTTCAGCATAGGAGAGGCAGAAATCTGACTCCTAACACAGACGATCCCCCTCAAGTTCCTCTTCAATGTCGTGTGGTGAGAGGCCAGTGGCAATGCAAGGAAATGGATCAAACAGATCCTCGGAGTGACCAAGGTCGTGGAAAAATGTTTCCTGTGACTCCTGACTGGGTAATGAACTAGGAATAGGTTGAGAATAGGATGACCCAGCGTTATCTGTATGGACAGTAGACTGTTTTGTCATGGACAATTGGGTGCTGCTAGAACATTTCGTTGAGGCCTTATCAGCCATCCAAGACAGTATCTGCTCTTGTTCTTCTGGCTTCCAGGCCCGTTTATGTTCCAGACGGGGAAATTTCGCCAGGAACCTAGATGCATCAACCTTCTTCAGTCTCCCAGACTCTGTGCCTTGTTGGGCACCAATGACCCCACGTCCAACGTCCACGTCCCTGTCCCTTCACAACAGCCTTTTTAGGAATTTTGGATTTTTCTGCCATAGTTGCAGATGTTCAGATGCAGATGTTGGGGAAAAGAGCTTTTTTTGGGTTTTACAGAGGATTTCTGGGTGATTTGCACCAAAAAACACAACTCTCTCTAGCAGCTGCTCACACTCTCCCTACACTAGCTGTGTTCTGCCTGCAATGTGCAGAAAATGGTGGAGGCAGGGCTTAGTGCCAGGCTATGATGACTCATAGGATGCTGGGCGGCCAGCCAATCATAGTAATGTCGCCCACAACCAAGAAGGGTGCGCCATTACTGTGATTGGCAACTGCTGGGCGGGAGAACCGAATAGCCAGGAGAGTAGTGAAATACTCGCGATGTTCCGAGTACCGCGAGTACAGCATTACTCACCGAGTACCCACGAATATGCTCGCTCATCCCTAACTGTCTCCCATCTATTGCAGCTTCACACAGCAAAAGTCCCTAAATTGATTTAAATGTATTTATCATCCTGACCTCGGATTGTCCTACCTTACCTAGTGAGAATGGTATGAAGGCCTCATTCTTCAGAAAGTTTCCACTGGAGTCAAGAAAGTGTTCTGGATAAAACTCATCAGCTTTCTCAAAACAAGTTTTATCTTTCAGTACGGAATGCAGTAATGGGATAACAATAGTGCCCTGTGAGGAAAAGTCATGCAATATATCAGAGAAAATGAATTTACAACTTCAACATTGCAATGTCTTTTAAAACAAATGTAGCACCATGGAAATCCAAGTCTTACTCAGAAGACCAGCAGGGAATTTCGGTATCAGTAAGATGGATCCAAATTCTCATCTGGAGACCCCATCCATTGACCTCAATGGTGCCACTTTAGGTAAAATCATTGTGATGGCAGGAATAACACTACACTATATGATGCATAATGCTTGCCAGAAACTATAGCGGTGACTATGAAATCATATTTGAATAGAACCTTTAAAAGGCAAAACCCGGACACATGGTATATTGATGAGCACAATTTAAATGTTAGTATATCTAAGTCTCACCTTTGGTATAAAATACCCTCTAAATCTGACATCTTCAGAAGCAACATGAGGGACATTGCGCGGCAAAATATCACCAAACCTCTGAATCTCATGAATGACGGCATCCGTATACGGCATTTGTTTCCTATGTTCTACATGAGGTTGAGCTGATCCGATCACTTGCTCAATTTCTTTTTGGACTTTTTCTGTTAGAGAAGGAAAAACAAAAAGGTTCTTTGCACATGAGATGGACTTCCTACATAAGCAGATTGAAGGAAACCACAAGATCCTAATGGACCCAAGCTCAATTATGTACTTTTGTACTGTGATGACTAGGAGAGGCGAGCTTCCTGGACTGGACCCTCTGGGTCATGGCGCTGAACCCTCCCTGGGTAAGGTAACCAGGTGAACCCGACCCCTATACAGGGATCTTTAGGGGCAGCCCTAGGGGATTCAGATACCCCGACAGCTGGTACCAAGAGGGGTGGCTCCTAGTGAAGTCGTTGGAGAGAAACAAACAGAGACAGGACCGAGATAGTGCCAAAAGGACAACCGCAGGCTGGGCACAATGAAACTGGAACCAGGAATGCTGCGCTTGAACAGAGGATCAGACAGGAGAAGCAGGGAGAAGAACCGTTAGGCACCGGGAAATGGCACCAGGACTGAAGTGGGACATGGAGCACAGAGCAGGAACCGGAGTCATGGAACCAGCAGAGCGGGACAGGATCTAGGAGCCCAGAGGCCAGGAAGATGAGACCTGGGACTGAGAAAGACACAAACAGGTAAGGGGTTAACACAAATAACAGGCAGATATGTACAGAAAGAGGAGCCTAAGAATAGATACATAAAAGCAACACAATAATCAGGCTCCTCCGCTAAGGAAGGGTGGCCTGATATACCCGGCAATAGAAGCCCACTAGCCAGCGGCGCTTCCGCGTCAGGCACCGCAAATGGTTAAAGAGCCGGCAAAGCGTGTGGCCGCAGCCTAAGGTGCATGTGTGCAGGATGCAGATCCGCTGCCAGCCGCAAGACCAACAGGGACATGCCGCGACCCCTGACCAGCGAGACACCGAGGTACCGGAGGGGAGAGGTGAGTATCGGGTAGCGGGGAGGCCGCGGTCATAACAGTACGCCCCCCCTTAAGCCTCCCCCTCCTGAGATTGGCCAAAAATTTCCCTAGAATATAGTGTGCATCAATGTTCTCCCATGGCTCCCATAATCTCTCCTCAGGCCCAAAACCCTCCCACTCAATAGGAAAGAATGTCTTCCCCCTGACTCTCTTCATGGTCAGTATATCTCTTACCTCAAAGACATTGTCAGTACTAACCGCCTGGGAGGCAGAGGCGAGTGCAGAATGAAACCGATTAAGTACTACTGGTTTTAGGAGAGAGACATAGAAGGTGTTTGGGATCAGGAGCAATGCAGACAACTTCAATTAATAGGCCGCATCATTGATACGTCCAATGATCTCAAAGGGACCAATGTACCGGGAACCCAGCTTGTACGAAGGGATCTTAAGTAGAATATATTTAGACGAGAGCCAGACCTTATCGCCAGGCCAATATGGTGGGAGATCCAGCCGCCTCTTATCAGCATGTCTCTTCATCCCACCCCCAGCTCTCTTGAGTACTTCCTTGGTCTCCTTCCAGATTTCAGAGATCTCCACAGATATGGCATCTGCTGCAGGCACGCCTGAGGTCACTGGGAGGGGTTCACCAGGGTGCTGTCCAAAGACAACAAAAGATGGAGAATTGGTTGAAGACTCACTGGGATGGTTGTTATAAGCAAATTCTGCCCAGGGAAGAAGGCTGACCCAGTCGTCTTGATGCGCGTTGGAAAAACGATGCAGGTAAGATGTCTAAACCTGGTTAGTTTGTTTCACCTGCCCATTGGTCTGCAGATGGTAAGCAGAAGAGAAGTCCAGAGACATGTCCATGAGCTTGCAAAGAGCTCTCGAGAGCCGGGAGGTAAGCTGAACATCTCACTCAGACATGATGCACTGAGAGAATCCACTGAGTCTGAAAATTGGATGAATAAAGATCTTGGCTAACTCAGGAGCCGACAGTAGCCTGGGTAGGGGAGCAAAATGAGCCATTTTGGAGAAACGTTCCACAACCACCAGGATAGCCATACACCAAGAGGAACGAGGCAGGTCAGTGATGAAGTCCATGGTAATGTGTTGCCAAGGAACTGGCAAAGGAAGTAGAAGACCGGAGGGTAACCGTCTTGGGACCTTGTCCTTGGCACATGAAGGGCAGGAAGCCACAAAGTCTACCACATTTCAATGGAGGTATGGCCACCAATAATAGTGAGAGGTGAGGGTGAGAGTCTTTTTAGTCTCGGCGTGTCCAGCAATTTTGGAGGAGTGTCCCCAACGTAACACCTCTCCTCTATCCCCTTCAAACACGAAAGTCCCCTGTAATATCCACACGTTATGAAGAATTCAAGGTATTAAACTTTAGATATGTTTTATTCTTCGTCCTCCAGCACACAGCATAACACTTGCATTCCCATGCTACCAGAAGTGAAACTGAAACTTCCCTTGTCATCCCTCTTGTCTCCACCCCCCAAGTCCCATAAGTCTGGCTTGCTTAAAGAGACAGATCTAATTATTATACATTACATCATCCCCCTTTTTTTTTTTTTTTTTTTTTCTATAAATAACCCATATTACTGATAAATGCAACAACATGAAAACGTCCAAAGAAATCATATGTCCGTTTTGTCTTATTTGTTCAATTCCAAAACCAGAGAAAACAAACAAAAAAAAAAACACAACAAAACTGTAATTACACTTCTTCAATAAGCCTCGATGGAGCTCTTCTCTCTCGTGTAGGATAACGTCTGGGTTCATTGAGAGGGTTCATTATTGATGGACCAGCTACCTCTTGTTGGTCCTCTCCACCATTGGATACCAAATCTTCCACCAAAGAGAGTTCATTGTCATCATTCTGCGGTATGACTTTAAAATATGAAGAATTTCGCGTTATGGAGTGTCCATCTCGTTCAGCTGTGATCATGCTGCCTTTCCTTTTAGTAACATAATATTTTGCAGGACCATATACTGGTGAGGTCTTGTTGGTTGATCTTTGACGTACCACCACGACATCCCCTCTTTCGATGGCACTTGACTGTGTCCTTCGCCTTCTGTCTGCATAACGTTTCATGGCTTGTTTGTTGGAGAAATCTGTGGATCTCACTGAGGAGTCACTAGGTCGGGGATGGCTGGCCACATCAGGGAGACGTATACGCAGGGTTCTGCTGAACATTAAATGAGCTGGAGCAGCATTAGTAGTGGAGTGTGGCGTATTGCGGTAATTACGCATGAATTTGTATAATGACTGTTTCAGTGGGATGTGCTCCAGACTCGCTGCCCTGATACGTTTCCCCAAAGTGCGCATAAAACATTCCACAATTCCATTGGCTTGCGGCCAGCAAGGTGTGATTTTCCTGTGATTGAATCCCAAGTATTCAGAAAATTGTGTAAACACATGTCCATTGAATGGAGGTCCATTGTCTGTTTTGACCACTCTTGGAATACCATATGCCGAGAAAATGTCATCCAGCTCTGGTATAACATTATTAGCAGATGTTGAAGAGATAAATTAAATGACAGGGTATCGAGAATATTCATCAATTGTTACGAGAATGTATTGGCCATTTGGCAATGGTCCATATATATCGACTGCCACTTCCTCCCAGACAGCAGTGGGTAGCGGAGACATTTGTAATGGCTCTAAGGTTGATGATGGAGTGATTAATTGACAAGTAGAACAGCGTCTAATCTTTTCTTCCACCAAATGATCCATATTTGGGAACCACACTTTTTCTCTGAGTAACTTCTTTGTGCCAACAATTCCTAAATGACATTCATGTGCTATCTGTATGACTAAGTTACGCAAAGTCTTAGGTACAACTAGTTTGGTACCTCGAAGAATGAGGTGTTCTTCAGTGACTGATAATTCCTCACGTACGTTTGAGAATAGTTTTAACTCTTTCAGATCAATCTCAGAATCAGGAAATTTTTCCTTTTGAATTTCATGCCACCTTCGATTTTGGATGATTTGTATTAGGTCACAGAGTGTCTTGTCTTTTGTTGTTTCATTTATAAATTGATCAAGAGAAAGTGCTTTTGGCACGGCATGATCTGTAACAAAACATAGGTATTCTTCAATGGAGGAATGCACAGGTATATCATCATTAGTAGGATGTCTTGAAAGATAATCAGCCGGATTGCTGTATTTTCCAGGTTTGCGAACAATGTTATAGTTGTAGTCCTGTAGACGTAGGCCCCATCGTTCAATTCGTGCAGGCACTTTAGCTCTGGGATTTCCAAAAATTGTAAGAAGTGCTTGATGATCTGTGACAATGGTGAAGGGAGCTCCATAGAGAAATAAGTGAAAGTGTTCACATCCCCAGACAACTGCCAAGCTTTCTTTTTCAGGTTGAGAATATTTTCTTTCAGTGCTTGTTAAACTCTTAATTGCATAAGAAATGATGTGAGGATTTTGATTGTTATCCTTGTACTGCGCTAGAATAGCACCCAGTCCCACGGGACTGGCGTCCACAATCAGTTCAGTTCGAAGAGCTGGATCAAAATAAGCCATAGTAGTTGTCGAGCAGAGTTCATTTTTAATTGTTTCAAAAGAGGTCTGACAGTCTTGGGACCATTGAAAAATACAACTTTGTTTTGTAAGTTCCCGTAGTGGATTGCTGATTGTTTAAAAATTCGGAATATATCTAGCACAGTAACTTGCCATTCCAAGGAAAGAACGCACTTCACTGGCATCCTGTGGAATTGAGGCTGTTCTGATAGCTTCCACTTTCTTGGGGTCTGGTTGTACTCCTTTTGCCGAGAAGATGTGACCATAGAATTCTAATGAACCCTTGTCAAACTCGCACTTCTCTTTGTTTAAAGTGAGTCCAGCAGAAAGCAGACATTCGAAGATAGCATATAGAGCACGATTATGCTCAGCTTGAGTTTTACAAAAAACCAATATGTCATCACTGTAATTAAAGGCATTTGGGATGTGTTGAATGACACTCCTTATTGCATCCTGAAAAATTTCTGCTGCTGAGCAGACTCCAAAAGTCAATCTTTTGTATCTTCTGAGGCCCACATGGGTGGAAAATGTGGTCAAGTATCGGGACTCTGGACTCAGTTCTAATTGATGATATCCCTTATTGAGGTCGAGCTTTGAGAAGACGGTGGCTCCATTTAATAAATGAATGATGTCATCAATCGTAGGTGAGATATGTCTTTCCCTCTGGATAGCGGTGTTGGGCAGGCACATGTCAACACACAGTCTCACTTGATCAGGAGTCTTTGGTTTTGGAACTACCACAAGTGGAGAGACCCACGGAGTGGGACCAGTAACAGTTTCAATAACGTCCTCATCCATGAGCAATTGGAGTTCCTTTTCTACCTTCTGTCTCAGGTGAAATGGAATACGCCTGTGAGGCTGGGCTACTGGACGAACATTGTCATCCACATGAAGGTGTACTTGAGAGTCCTTTAGTTTTCCCAAACCACTAAATAGGGAGGGAAAGCTGTTCACCATAGTTTGTACATCCATATCCGCAGGGTCAGTTATGGTATGAATAATCTGGATGAGCCCTAGCTCCAAGGCAGTGTGATAGCTGAGAAGACAGCCTCCCGATCCTTGTAATGTGTGGAAAGTGGTTTTCTGCCTGTTTTCTTTATATCTAATTTCAGCATCAAATTGTCCCATTATAGCTAGAGGTGTTTTAGATCCATAAGGAAAGATTTTAGTCTGCACTTGTTGTAAGACTGGCCTTGTTTTCAATTGTTCATATGTAGTGCCATCTATGATATCCACTGAAGCTCCTGTATCTATTGTAAAGGTAATGTCAGTGTTGCAGATTGAGAGTGTAACACAGGGAGACTGTACTGAACCAGTGACAGAGGTAGTGAACACATAGTTCTCAGTCGCAGACATTTCTTCTGTGTCCTGATTTATTACATTTACATCTGCAGATTTTGTCATAGGCAGCGGAGGCTTGTAGTGCGCTGATTTGCAAACAGCTGCAAAATGATTCCCTTTTCCACATTTACTGCAGGTTTGTCCCATAGCTGGACATTTGTTCTGGTGGTGAGGGAAATCCTGTCCACATCTATAACATTTCTTTTGTTTCTGGGCTTGTTTGTCTGGTAAATTTTTCTGTTTGAGATTATGCACATGTAATTTATCCTCATTCTCCATTACAGTAGCCTGATGATCTGCTATTTCTATAGCACGGGCCATTTTGAGCAAATCATGTAGAGAGATATCCTGCTGCAGAGCCTTACGCCTTAGGTTATTAGACGAGCAGGTGACAATTATTTGAGTTAGGATTTCATCATCTACATCTGTAAAGGCACATCCATGTGCTAACTCTTTCAGCCGTGTGACATAAGTGTCTATGGACTCTTCTGGAAGCTGCTTGGCAATCCTGAATTTATATCTTTCATATCTGATGTTCTGTTTGGGGTTGAAGTAGCCAGTGAGAGCTTTAGTGCAGTTGCTGTATGTGTCTGTTTCTGCTGCAGGTAACGTACTGTATATGTCATAAACTCCTGTGCCTGCACAATGTAGGAGCAAAGCTCTCTTTCGTTTCTCCTCCATTATGTCCATGGCTTCTAGGAAATTCTCAAATCTGTTTAGCCATTTTCTCCAGTTATGGGAGAGATTAATGACATCAGTCATATCAAATTGTGGGAATGTGTGCAAGTAGTCAGCCATGATAGAGTCTCTCAGTGGTGCTGGCGTGTGAAGCGGTAAAATATAGTCTGTACTCACAGCAGTAGGTGATTATATCCCATCCTCGTCGCCAGTTGTAATATCCACACGTTAGAAGAATTCAAGGTATTAAACTTTAGATATGTTTTATTCTTCGTCCTCCAGCACACAGCATAACAGTTTCATTCCCATGCTACCAGAAGTGAAACTGAAACTTCCCTTCTCATCCCTCTTGTCTCCACCCCCCCAAGTCCCATAAGTCTGGCTTGCTTAAAGAGACAGATCTAATTATTATACATTACATCCCCCTCGTGGAGTAACAAGATTCACGAGAGGCACTGTGAGGATTTTGGCAGAGTCAATAATGTGTCTAGGGACCTCCTCCGCCTCAGTTGACTGAGGGGACCTGGACAGTGCATCAGCCTTGATGTTCTTGTTACCGGGTCGGAAGTGGAGCTCAAAGTCAAAGCGGGCAAAAAACAGGGACCATCTGGCCTGCCGGGGGTTAAGTCTCTGGGCTGAATGGATATAACCCAGATTTTTATGGTCGGTGATGATTATAATGGGGTGAACAGCCCCTTCCAGAAGATATTGCCATTCCTCCAGCGCTAGCTTTATAGTCAACAATTCCCGGTCTCCAATCGAGAATGAAGGGCCAGCTAACCTCTGGACGATGGAAGACCGAAGCTTTTGCAAATGCCCGTTTTAGAGTTAGAAATGCATCTTCGACCTCCGAAGTCCAAGTCGAAGTCCAAGTATTGGGGTTAGCTCCCTTTCGGGTAAGAGCAGAGATAGGCTTGGTCAGCGAGGAGAAACAAGGAATAAACTGCCTGTGGTAGTTAGCAAAGCCAAGGAACTGCTGGATGGACCTGACCCCTATGGGATGAGGCCATTTGAGAATAGCGGACAATTTCTCAGGATCCATCTTCAATCCAGTGTCAGAGATAATATACCCCAAGAAAGGCAACGAGGTTTGTTCAAAAAAACTCTTTTCAGTCTTGGCATAAAGTCGACTCTCCCGTAAACTCTGCAGTACCAGGCGAACACTTCTTCTATGGGAAGGAAGGTCTGAAGGGAAGACGAGGATGTCATCCAAATACACCACGACACAAGAGTATAGAAGGTCCTGGAAGATTTAATTAACAAACTCCTGAAACACCGCCGGAGCATTGCAGAGACCAAAGGGCATGACCAGGTATTTATAATGTCTGTCCCGTGTGTTAAAGGCGGTCTTCCACTCATCTCCGGTGCGTATACGGATCAGATTATAGGCACCTCGAAGATCCATGGTGGTATTATGTGTTATCTATATGACAGTATTATGTGAGATCTATATAGTGGTATTGTGTGTGATCTATATGGCTGTGTTGTGTGATCTATATGGCGTTATTATGTGTGATCTGTATGGTGGCATTATGTGTTATCTATATGGTGGTATTATGTAAGAACTATATGACGGTATTATGTGTGATCTGTATGGTGGTATTATGTGAGAACACTTGGGCAGCATTATGTGTGATCTATATGGTCGTATTATATGAGAACTATATGACGGTATTATTTGTAATCTATATGGTGGTATTATGTGGGAACACTATGCAGTATTATCTGTAGAAAGGGAACCCATTGGGTTCTGGCTAAGCACCTGCACACTGTTCTGGGGTAATAGAGGAGGCAGCATGCCATCCAGTTAGGTGCAGTCAGGGGAGGGCTGGTGAGGCAGCTGAAGAGAAAGGTCTCATTTTTATCGTTACTATAAAGCTACATTTCCCCCAGCCTGCTTCCCAGCATCACCCCGGACTGCACTTGTCACCTCGCTTTCACACATCACCAGGACAGGATGGAGAAGACAGGATCTGAGGAGGGGAATGGGGTCTTTGCAGGCAAAGTCTGGATCAGAACAGGCCATCAATCAGCAGAAATGTTTCCTGGATTTCTGTGGAGCAGACAAGCAGACAGTCCATCCATGTGTATAAAACACAGCGCTCTATGTACAATCCCTGGCTGCTCTGCTCACCGAATAGGGTGCCCCCCATAGACCAGCACACTGCTCTCTTGAAATACTCTGTGCTACCATCACTCAGCTCCCTCCACCATATAGCTCCCAGAATCCTTGATGCCTGCCATCCTCGGTGACTGTCTACTTGTCAGTATAACTTTGCAGTCACCAGCAAAATGGCTGCTCACTGTGTTCCTAAATCTCATGCTCTCTTATCCCTTAGCAAACACCCAGAAGGGGAGGAGAGGAGGGACAACACACCCATGTCAGCAGACTCAGCCCATATTTACTGCAGGGCAGTAATGTGAGCTAGTTGTACACTAGGATTTTGTCAAATTTCAGTAGCTGCTCCCCCTGGTGTTTAATAGTGGAAATATCATACCTTTTAAAATTATTTTTAATATTTTACTAAAATATAAACAAATGATAATATTTTTTTAAGAAAGTTTTGTGTAAAATACATGATTCTAAAAAAACACAAAAAAAGAGAGATTAGTAATGATTCTAAATCAGATCTTGAGTTTCGACACACCGAAAAAGTTACTCAATAAACCCTTGATTTGATGACTGGTGTGGCCTCTCATCTTACCTTGAACTTCTGGATATTTCATCATGAGCAGAAGACCCCATCTCAATGTGGTTGATGTGGTTTCCATTCCAGCAATGAACAGATCGGCCACCAGAGCAATCAGATTCCCGTTGTGGTAATATTGAGTTGACTCCGGTTTTCCCTATAAATGATGATCAAGTCATTACCTTAGTGCAAATGGTATAAATAAAGTAGGTCAGGGCATGGATGTTGATAGAACCTGTATGTCTTAATATGATTGGCGCTAGCTAAACCAAGGAGAGGTCTAAGACTATTTGCAAACCAAGATATTTTGCACAGATTTTCTCCAAAAACCATCATAAAAATATCTTGAAAAACACGTGAAAGGCTCCTCCTCTTCATTTCAATGTTAATCACTTTTTCTGCTCAAATGAGAAGTTTGAAAGTATTTTTTTCCTCTTTAGCTTATGAAAATTGCTTATTGGGAAAAATAAAGTGCATGACAAATCTTTGCAGAATTTCCAGATTGAATCTATGCTAAACTCAGCATTGTCCAATCAAAAGGTGTCAAAAAACACTCCAGGAAAAAAATATCTTTCAGAAGGCTGCAAAAAAAATCTTTAAGGCTATGGGCCCACGTAGCATTCTAAAACCCACAATGAAAACCGGACTCCTTCCCAGAAATCGCGCGTTTTTTTCCGCGCGAATTCACCGCGATTCTGTTTGCGATTTTGCCGCGATTTTCTCAAGCACTTTCCAAGCGATTTGAAGCATCGCTTGGAAAGTGATTGACAGGTTGGTCACACTCGTCATACATAGTGTTTGACAAGTGTGAACAGCTTTTTACTATTGAGGCCGCCTATGCGGCCTCAATAGTAAAAGATAAAATGTTAAAAATAAAAAATCGGTGTATACCTTCCGATGTCCCGCGCTGCCATCCCGGGCCTCAGCGTTCCCAGTAATGCCTTGCGAGACCTGTGATGACGTTGGTCTCGCGTTACTATAGCGATCTCGTGAGACCACTAGAGTCACGCGAGACTAAGTCATCACAGGACATTGCCGCAAGGCATTACTGGGAACGCTGAGGCCCGGGATGGCAGCGCGGGATGTTGGAAGGTAAATATACCCCGATTTTTTATTTTTTATTCTTTTTTTTACAGGGGTATGGTACCCAGGGCCTGGAGGACAGTCTCCTCTCCTGCACACCGTGGGTACCAACCGCACATGAGACGCTTAACTTCCCGCATGGTGGGCATAGCTACATGCGGGAAGTAAGCGATTCTCATGCATTCCTATGGGTGCGGAATCGCGGCAATTCTTTGCGATTCCGCACAAAAGAATGATCATGCTGCGATTTTTTCCGCGATGCGATTCCGCCGCGGAAAAAAGCGCAGCATTAGCACAGCATATGCGGAATGCCATAGGAATGCATGGGGGGCGTTCTGTACACGATTTTTAAACGTTTTCGCAGCGTTTTCGTGCCGAAAATCGCGGCAAAAACGCTTAAAAATAGCATCGTGGGCACACAGCCTAAAACTGCTTCAGGAAATGAAAACCTCCTGCAAAAACTTCCCTTAGAAGGCGTGTTTCCTGAAGTGGTATTCATTTGTAGAGATGAGCGAATATTTCAATGATCGGTTTTGATTACGATCGCCGAATTTGCTTGCTGAATATTCGTCATATATAACCGAACGCCATTAAAGTCATTGAGAGGCAAAAATACAAAGCATACACATACCTTCAAATGGGCTCAAAAGCTGCCAAAACACATCAAATGGGACAGACACCAGGAAAGTGGCCTCAATTCACCCACAGTACAAATTGTAGCATGACCAGGCAGCAATCAACAATGCATGAGGTATTGGGGTCTGAGCCAGCATTTACAGCTTTGAATTGATTGTTAAAGTAAGACAAGGTGGGTGAGGGATTGGGGTAGGCCTGCTGTGCTAGGAGCCCTGATACTACATGCATCAGATGCTCAGCCACACTCAGGTGGCACAAATATCAATTTTGTAGACTGCTGCAACAGAGTAGAACTAGTACAATGGGGACCAACATCTCTTCCACTACAGTCAACCCTGAAAGCCGGACTTCTCTTCTTCCTATATATGCAATTCTAGTGACCGGCTGATTGCTGCAGTTCATCGGATCCTACCCATTTGTGCTTATGGTTGTTGTGTTCCACACAACTGAACCAGGTGAGTGGATCCATATCTGTGAAACGTTTATATCATTGGATAAGACCCTATTGTGCGCTTCTGTCTCCCCCTTTTTTTACTACAGTCAACCCAGCAGATGGAGACTGTAACGGGCAAGGTGGTGGTACTACTGTGCCATATCTCTTGAAAAGCCTGGAGGGGCATAACTAGGTGACCTACCAAATCCCAATTC
Source organism: Dendrobates tinctorius (assembly GCF_039654945.1). NCBI lineage: Eukaryota > Metazoa > Chordata > Amphibia > Anura > Dendrobatidae > Dendrobates > Dendrobates tinctorius. Next base: position 13,461,106 of record NW_027361761.1, on the reverse strand, counting down.
GGATAAGTGGCAGCAGGTGAAAATTCTGACCCAAAGAGAGACAAGGAGGTGGCACCAGGTGCTACTTCAGGGCTGACCTACAGAGGGTTGCAGCTGACACCCTAGAGCGGGTAGGCTGCTACAGCCCGAAGGAGTGATGAAGAATGTAGGCAGGCACTATAAGGACACTGGAAGCACGGGTGCAGATGGGGCCAGCTGAGGAACAGAAAAGCACTGGCAGGTGAGGGCTGGACCGAGTGTTAGACAGATGGGAAATGGCAGGTGCGATCTGGACCTGCTGATGGGCAGAAGAGCACAGACAGGTACGAGCAGACGAGTACAGGGTAGACAAGCAGACTGGCAGATCTGGGGAACCTGACAACTAGCAGGCATGCAAGGCAAGATTGCCTAGGTGAATCACCTCCATATCGGAGGATGAGCCTTAAATAGAAGGTGTTGCCCAGCTATTTCCTGGGAACGCCTTAGGTCAATGTGGGCAGTCCCTTTAATAGGGAGGGAGCATGCGCACCTTAAACATAGTGCAACTGAAACTTGGGGGACACCAGCAAATAGGGGTGAGATGTGAGTGGGAGACACTAAATGTCCTGTCTGTTAGGTACGAGGAGGTCCAACAAAGGGCGAAGTCTGTAATGACAAGAGATCAGAAAGTATGTAGTAAGAAGGAATGGCCCACTGTGTCAAAGGCAGATGCCAGATCCAGGAGAAGTAAGCGGACAAACAAGTCTCGCTTTGATTTGGTGGTTAGTAGGTCATTGGTGACTTTAAGCAGAGTAGTTTCAGTGGAATGGTGTGGTCAGAAGCCATATTACAAGCAGTCAAAAAGGGAGCAAGAGGAAAAATAGGAGGTCCCTTCAAAATGGACGTGTTGTTCCAGTAGTTTGGAGGCATAGGGGAGAAATGAGATGGAGCGATAACTAGACACAGAGAATAGGTCAAGGGAGGACTTTTTGAGGATGGGTGTGATTGAGGTATGTTTCAATCAGGAAGGGAAGACAACAGTTGTTAGTGACAGGTTGAAGAGATGGGTTAGACTTGCGATGGAGACTGTGGTAAGGTTTGGAATGAGGTGGGACAGTATTGGATCAAGTTCACAGGTGGTGAGGCAAAATCTTCAGCTGGGATGACAGGAGAGGGAGGGGGAGCTGGTGGATGGAGGAGAGAATTGAAAGTACTGAAAAGCTGTTTAGGGTTATGAGACAGGTATGATATGATAGATGAGAAGCAGGTTTGTTTTGATGCAGTGAGCTATTGAGCAGCATTTTTACAACTTCTGCTACTGGACGGGCTGGTACTCTTTGTAGATGAGGGCCAGAAAGAACATGTGCTCCAGTAGAAGACAAGCACTGCATCAAGTGTCATCTGCTCCTCTTCCTCCACCTTAACATCACACACAGTACAGTCCTCAGAGGTGGCACCCCAATTACCCTTGTTTTCCCCCTACTTCAACAACTCTTCAATTACCCAACTGACTGTTGGAAACCACAGATGGCTGAGTTTGCAGATCTGTTCACACATTTTATGCCTTGGCTATCGGAAGTGTACTCCAAAGTTTCACAGAGTCAAGAGGAGGAAATCTTCTGCACTGATGCCCAAATTTTTTTTTACAGTTTGATCCACGGCCGGACGACGTAGTGGGGTGGAGGTGATCCATTCCTGATAAGACTTAGATACTTGAGGCTCACACGGACTGTTCTGTGCTGTCAGGGCAGGAATAGGAGAAGGATGACTCTCATGGCAAGGAGTGACAGAACAGAGAGGATGACGATGAGGTAGTAGATCACACTTTGTGTAAACGCAGTGGCATGCAGATGAGTAGCTCAGCAGAGGAGGAGGAGGAAAACGAGGAGGTTACGTTGCAGCCTCCCGAAGACAGTTATGCAACCACGACAAGCAAGCATCCTCAGCCCCAACTCTATCAGTGGCCTTCAGTGTTTTTGAGTCTACAGTTAGCCAGCTTGAGTATTTTTTTCAGACCAACAAAAATTACGTTATCTGCCAACTTTGTTAAAAACGACAGAGTACAGTGAAAAAATAGAATAATTTGACTACTGCATACATGAACTGGCACATGTGCAATCAACATGTGTTAATCTGGGAAACTCAAATGCAGACTAGCGTGCCTCACCAAACACTGTAAATGCCATCAACTGCATCTTCCGATTCTTCCTCCTCCCTCATTCATCGTTGCAAGTGATATCACATAGGTCTCTGGCTGCAGAACCTCCACTTGTTTACGCGCTACAGTCGGGGTGAGTGAGAGCCTGTCATCTGATGCAGAAGTGGCCGTTCCTGCTGTTTGTTTACTGATTTTAGATAACAAGCACAACCCATCTTTCTCAATCCACCGTAACATCTCTTCCTACATCTCTCTCTCACAGTCCAACAGCTTGTCGATTTCACCTTGTCGATTTTCACCTGTGTCAGCACAGCAGCCATCCCTCGTTTGTGCAGTTGTGCTCACATAAAAGATTGTTTCCTTCTACACATGGCAAAGCTAAGAACTTGAATTTCGCCATCTTCAATTTACTAATAATAATAACAACCTTTATTTATAGAGCACTAACAGATTCCGCAGTACTTTACAAGTCAGCAGTTAATAATCTTTATACTAATCTTTATGTTTATATAGCGCTAACATATTTTGCAGCGCTTTACAGTTTGCACACATTTTCATCACTGTCCCCGATGGGGCTTACAATCTAAATTCCCTATCAGTATGTCTTTGGAATGTGGGAAGAAACCGGTGTACCCGGAGGAAACCCACGCAAACACGGGGAGAACATACAAACTCCTTGCAGATGTTGTCCTTGGTGGGATTCAAACCCAGGACTCCAGTGCTGCAAGGCTGCAGTGCTATCCATTGAGCCACCGTGCTGCCCCTAAAACAGTCAAAAGTTACTAAGTTTACAATAATCAAACAAAGCTAAATTAATGATGGCCCTGCTCTTCAGAGCTTACAATCTACAATGAGGTGGGGGTGACACAAAGCACAGGTGCTTATTTACAATGATGGTCCAATCATCTTGAGGGAAAGGTGGATAGATAAAGGCTGCATTAGGCTTTTGGGCACAGTTGTGTTTGATGGCAAATTATGTTCAGAGAAGTAGAGAATAGGCTACATATAAAAACGACTTTGATTAGGAAATGTGATAGACTGCCCTAAACACATGTGTTTTTAGGGAGCACCGAAAAATGTGTAAGTTGTGGTTATACTCCTAATTTCATGGGGGAGAAAGGGTAAGAGGTGAAAAAAGACCAGATCAGGGGTGCTACCATTTTTGCATGTCTCAGAGGTTGAAAGTTGTGAGAGGCCACGAGATATGTCTAAAGATAGAAGCTGGGATGCAGTTGGGGAGGTGAGGATGTTGAAGTCTCCCAGGATAAGGGTTGGCAATTCAGAGGACAGAAAGTGTGACAGCAAGGCAGAAAAGTGGTTAAGGTAGTGAGTGGGTGAGTCTGAGGGATGGTATATGACAGCTACTCAGAGGGAGAGAGGATGTTGTGGAGCTCCAAAGATGAATGGAGTCCAATGGGCCTATATTTATACATTTTTTAAAAAACATAATTGTTGGTGGCAGCAAAGAGTGTGGGGTTATCGTGGAGTTAGCAATGATTATCTCTCATCTTCCTCTTGACAATATCCCATAGATTCTCTATTGGTGAGTTTGCTGGCCAATCAAACACAGTGATACTATAGTTTGGCAGTGTGGACAGGTGTCAATTCCTGCTGGAGAATTAAATTCCCATTTCCAAAAAGCTTGTTAGCAGAGGGAAGCATGAAGTGCTCTAAAATTTCCTGGGAGACGGCTGCGCTGACTTTGGTCTTGATAAAACACAGTGGACCTACACCAGCAGAAGATATGTATTCCATAAACAATCATTGTCTGACCGTAACCCCATACAGAATCTATGGGGTATTGTCAAGAGGAAGATGAGAGACACCAGACCCAACAATGCAGATAATACACTAGCAGCAGGGCAAGCCAGCACCTCCAATGCATACAGGCTAAGCTCTGGCCATGTATCCAGCATAGAGACCCAAAACTTGAAGGGGGAAGAGCCGTGTAGGAGAACACTGAGAGGGCAAGACATGTAGTCTGTCACCATCTGACGGAAAAGTTGCCTCCTGCTGACTGGAGCCGTCTGTGATGGTGTAGACATTTGTGGCGGGGACACAAAACTTTGCCACACTTGGGCCATACTGGTCTTGCCTTGTGCTGAGGTGCTGCTTCTGCTCCCTCTTTGCGCAGAGCTTCCTCCACTGCCTCAACGCTCTGAGCTGCTTTGTAAAGCACTAGCAGCACTGCTCTCGGGTGGAATGGAGAACATGATGGAATGCACCAATGTGTCTTGGTACTCTCGCAATTTAAGCTCTCGATGCAACGGTGTTATGAAGCTTTGTAAGTTGTCCCGGTAGCGAGGATCTAGGAGGGTGTACTCCCAATAATCAGCCGTGTTGAGAATGCGGGTAATGCGGCGGTCATTTCTCAGGCACTGCAGCATGAAATCAACCATGTGCTGCGGACTGCCAACTGGCCAAAAAACGCTGTCCCCTGCTTGAGGAGTCATCTCTGCCTGCTCTGCATCACGCCACCCTCGCTCTACATGCTGACTACTAGAGCATTGTGTACCTCCCTCCTCTGGACAGATGTCTTCCTCCTCCATTGACTCCCCCTCATCCTCCTCACAAAGTGTCCCCTGCCTAGGCCTTTATGAGGAACCACGTTGCGCAGACTGTCAAGAAGCAGATGACATTTGTGACTCCTCATCCTCCACCTCTTCCACAACCTCCTCCATTAGTGCTTGCAGTGTTTTTTGAAGCAGGCAGATAAGGGGGACTGTCATGCTGACTAGTGCATCATCTGCACTCGCTATCCGCGTGGAATCATCGAAGGCACACAAAACGTGGCAGATGTCCTTCATAGAGGCCCACTCAGTGGTGGTGAAGAGAGACTTGATTGCGCCTGATGCAGCTGGTACTCCATTACTGCTGCCTGCTGCTCATGCAACCTCTCCAACATATGTAACGTTGAATTCCACCTGGTGGGTAGGTCACATATGATGCGATGTTCCGGAAGGCGGAATCGGCGCTGCAGAGCAGCAATGCGCAATCTTGCCATGCTGGAATGCGGCAAGTGAGCGCACTCTAAGCGGACCTTGTGCAGCAGTGCATCAAGATCCGGATTTTCCCTCAAAAAACACAGCACAACCAAGCTGAGCACATGTGCCAGACATGGGATGTGAGTGAGGTTGCCTAGGCCCAGAGCTGCCACCAGATTTCGGCCCTTGTCACACACTACCATGCCTGGCTGGAGATTCGCTGGCAAAAACCACACGTCGCTCTCCTGCTTGATGGCATTCCAGAGCTCCTGCGCTGTGTGGCTTCGATTCCCCAAAGAAATTAATTTCAATACAGCCTGTTGACGTTTGGCCACGGCTGTGCTCATATCTGTCGTAACAGGTAAGCGTTCACGGGTCCACGTGGAGGTAGACTGTGACGGCTCCTGCAGCGCTGATTCAGAGGAACTTGAGTAGGAGGAGGAGTCTATGTGTACAGACTGGATTCTTGCAATCCTTGGAGTTGGCAGAACACGTACAGCGCCACTCTCCAGATCTGTACCCGGCTCCACAACATTTACCCAATGGGCAGTGAGGGAAAGATATTGTCCCTGTCCATGGTTACTGGTCCACGCATCGGTGGTCAGGTGGACCTTGCTGCTGACGGTGTTTAGTAGCGCATGTTTAATTTTTCCCTCCACATGCTTTTGCAGGGCAGGGACAGCTTGCCTGCTGAAATAAAAGCGGCTGGGCACGTTGTATTGTGGGACTGCCAATGCCATGAAGTTACGGAAGGTGTCAGTCTCCACCAGCCTGAATGAGAGCATTTCAAGGGACAGTAGTTTTGCAATGCCAGCATTCAGAGCCTGTGCTCGGGGGTGGTTTGCCGAGTATAGGCGCCTTTTCTCCCATTTAATAAAGATAAATGTCCAGCTCCACGATATAGTGAAAATGCAATTCTTTATTCACTTAGTCCATACACATTGTGTATGGACTAAGTGAATAAAGAATTGCATTTTCACTATATCGTGGAGCTGGACATTTATCTTTATTACCTTGGATTGGACACTTGGACACAGCGGTCTCGTGCGCCGATGTTGGAATGCTTCGCCTGGTGACCTGGATTTATACGTATGTTGCCTTTTCTCCCATGCCTGTGCTACCGATGGCTGTAGACTGGCCTGGGAGTGTGAGGATGACAGGGAACGTGGTGCTGTGGGTGGAATGACACTGTGTCTCTGTACAACAGTGCCAGAGGTTCTTCCATGGTGATCCTGTGAGGAAGCTGAACCAGCTGTGTGTGAGCTGGAGGAAGAGGCTACAACACGAGCTGAAGAGGTGGTAGGTGGCGCTGTAGGTTGGCCTAGGTCTTCAGTGTGTCTTTGTAACTCCATCACGTGCTTGGTCCGCACATGTTTCCACATATTTGTGGTATTGATGTTGCTGACACTTTTCCATCTTTTCACTTTCTGATTACACAGCTTGCATTTGACAAAGCAAATGTCATCTGCAACTGTGTCAAAAAGACTAGGCACTGCAAGTCTTGGGAGCGCCCGTTTTGGGTTTTGGAAGAGGCATGCTCCTCATGGGTGCCGAAGTGGAGGCTACAGGCAACCGAGTCTGCCCCCTCCCTCTCCCTCCTTTTTTGGCCGATCGGAGAATCTCTTCCTCAGAGCTGCTCCCACCACCTTTCTGTACCTCACGCCATGATGGGTCAAGGACCTCATCATCTACACTACCCTCTTCAAACGACTGCTTCTCCTGGGTAGTCTCGACAGCACAGAACGCACCAGAAAGTGGCACCTGAGTCTCATCATCAGATGCATACTGAGGTGTGCTGACCATAGGCACTGGCCCACCCGCCTCTTCAGATTCAGAGAGACAAAGCTGTTGTGCATTGCTGCATACTACCTCTTCTTCAAATTCTCGAATGCTGCTAGGCTGGCCCCCTCTTTCCAAGCTAACAGATTCAGAGAACAGAAGTAGAGATGGCTCCTGTCCAGGGCTCTCTGACTGCCTGGGCAATTTGGCAGGTGGTGAAGAGACAGATGGATGTCCTTCAGTGCTCTGGACCTAGGAGGACCTGGAACTAATTGAAGTTGATGCGTTAGCTGCCATCCATCCGGCAACGGCTTCAATTTGATCGTCCCGCAGCAGTGGGGTACGGCGAGCTCCTACAAAGCTGCGCATAAAGGACTGTTCCCTGGTAAAACTGGGGGATGCTAAGTCACTGGTGCCCACAGCAGGCACAGAATCCCCACGTCCTCTCCCTGCAGAAACTCCACGCCCACGACCACATGTCTTACTCCCTGCCTTCTTCATCTTGGTAGACTGATAAAGATAGGCAGAAAAGTACTAAGGGCTTAGTGTGCTTACTCCTGAACAGCTGCTAACAAGTATAAGAAGCACTAATTTTATAAAGTGTGGACTAGACTTTAATATGAGCTAATGTGGCCTACACAACTGTAAAGTGGAGAGCTTGGTGAACTTTATTAACTTTTTTTTTTTTTCACAAAAAGACATTGGATGTGCCCAAAGATGTAAAACCGATAGTATCACAAACTTTTTGTAGCTATTACAATGCAGGAAGGTAACCTACAATGCAATAGATGAGGCTCCAAAAAATAGGCTAATACTAATCTGGCTGGGGCTGCAGGGCACAAGCCAGAAAAAAAGGCTCCTCTATCTACTCTATGTAGTGTTTGCAAATATTCTAGCTGGATACAGATCTAACCACACTAATAGGAGAAATCTGGAAAAATGAGCAGCACTAATGCAAAAAAGGACAATGTATGAGGCAGTGACGCACGCTGAGGGGACTACAACCAGAGGTGGCTGCACTCACACACAGAGACCTCGCAGACAGCCGTGAACAGCAGTGCAAGTCTGCAGAAAAGCTCCTCTATCTACTCCTATATAGTGTTTTCAAGCAATCTAGCTGGATACAGATGGAACCACACTAATAGGAGAAATCTAGAAAAATGAACTGCACTAATGCAAAAAAGGACAATGTATGAGGCAGTGACGCACGCTGAGCGGACTACAACCGGAGGTGGCTGGCTGCGGAACACACTACAGCGTGAGCTGCACTCACACACAGAGACCTCGCAGACAACCGTGAACAGCGCTGCAAAGCAAAGGAAGCTACAGCAGTTGATAAAGTAGCCTGGGTAATGCACAATATTATATAGCAAATCGCTAGGTCACACTGTCCCTCAGAACAGCAGCGTCCTATCCCTAACTGAATTCACAGCAGAATGAACCCAAAATGGCGGCGGGGGCTTTTATAGTGCATCATGACATCATTTCAGCAGCCAATCACAGCCATGCCAGTAGTTAACATGCCTAACATGCTCTAACAGGATGTGCCCACACTTCTTAGGATCCTCATTGGCTGAATAAAATCAAACTGCCTCATTGCATTATGGGAACTTCCGATTCCGGTATTCGAAATATACTAAAAGTATCAGAACTCAGTATCGGAATGCTCAACACTAATTAAGAGTTGATCGATTAAAATACCTCTTGCTGCTTGGTTAGGTAGGCATCGATTAGATTGCGCTGGTCATTCACATCCAGTTCTTTTCTCTGTTTAGTAAATGTTGACTCTAAAAAGGCGTGAAACTCTCTGAAGTTTGAAAAAATTTTGTGGTGAGCTCCTGGAAGCCAGTGTATCAGCCGGGGAAAAGTGTTATACAGCTTTAAGATGGAAAAAAAAAGTAATACAAAAATAAATAATATAATTAGATGCATATAAAACCCAAACATTTAATTAATAATACGGTAATTAATATTTAATTAATGATTATTTAAATGCATAAATAATAATAATATTTTAGTAAAGGAAAATAATATAAAGCTACAAAAAAGAACATTCGACCACCTAACTACAAATACAGTGGCTTGCGAAACTATTCACCACCTGGGTTTATTACTTATTTTGTTACATTACTACCTGTGACGACTGACTGCTCAGCCATGTATCTAATCCTCTCCTGTGCGATACTGACTTCTGAGCTGTGTATCTAATCCTATCCTGTGTGATACTGACTGCTCAGCCGTGTATCTAATCCTATCATGTGTGATACTGACTGCTCAGCCGTGTATCTAATCCTCTCCTGTGTGATACTGTCTGCTGAGCCATGTATCTAATCCTATCATGTGTAATACTGACTGCTGAGCTGTGTATCTAATCCTATCCTGTGTGATACTGACTGCTCAGCCGTGTATCTAATCCTATCCTGTGTGATACTGACTTCTGAGCTGTGTATCTAATCCTATCCTGTGTGATACTGACTGCTCAGCCGTGTAACTAATCCTATCCTGTGTGATACTGACTGCTCAGCCGTGTATCTAATCCTCTCCTGTGTGATACTGTCTGCTGAGCCATGTATCTAATCCTATCATGTGTGATACTGACTGCTGAGCTGTGTATCTAATCCTATCCTGTGTGATACTGACTGCTGAGCTGTATATCTAATCCTATTCTGTGTGATACTGACTGCTCAACTGTGTATCTAATCCTATCCTGTGTGATATTGACTGCTCAGCCGTGTATCTAATCCTCTCCTGTGTGATACTGACTGCTGAGCTGTGTATCTAAACCTCTCCTGTGTGATACTGACTGCTGAGCTGTGTATCTAATCCTATCTTATGTGATACTGACTGCTGAGCCGTGTATCTAATCCTATCCTGTGTGATACTGACTGCTGAGTCGTGTATCTAATCCTATTCTGTGTGATACTGACTGCTGAGCTGTGTATCTAATCCTATTCTGTGTGATACTGACTGCTTAGCTGTGTATCTAATCCTATCCTTGTGATACTGACTGCTGAGCTGTGTATCGAATCCTATCCTGTGTGATACTGTCTGCTGAGCTGTGTATCTAATCCTCTCCTTTGTGATACTGACTGCTGAGCTGTGTATCGAATCCTATCCTGTGTGATACTGTCTGCTGAGCTGTGTATCTAATCCTCTCCTTTGTGATACTGACTGCTGAGCTGTGTATCTAATCCTATCCTGTGAGATACTGACTGCTCAGCCGTGTATCTAATCCTCTCCTGTGTGATACTGTCTGCTGAGCCATGTATCTAATCCTATCATGTGTAATACTGACTGCTGAGCTGTGTATCTAATCCTATCCTGTGTGATACTGACTGCTCAGCCGTGTATCTAATCCTATCATGTGTGATACTGACTGCTCAGCCGTGTATCTAATCCTCTCCTGTGTGATACTGTCTGCTGAGCCATGTATCTAATCCTATCATGTGTAATACTGACTGCTGAGCTGTGTATCTAATCCTATCCTGTGTGATACTGACTGCTCAGCCGTGTATCTAATCCTATCCTGTGTGATACTGACTTCTGAGCTGTGTATCTAATCCTATCCTGTGTGATACTGACTGCTCAGCCGTGTAACTAATCCTATCCTGTGTGATACTGACTGCTCAGCCGTGTATCTAATCCTCTCCTGTGTGATACTGTCTGCTGAGCCATGTATCTAATCCTATCATGTGTGATACTGACTGCTGAGCTGTGTATCTAATCCTATCCTGTGTGATACTGACTGCTGAGCTGTATATCTAATCCTATTCTGTGTGATACTGACTGCTCAACTGTGTATCTAATCCTATCCTGTGTGATATTGACTGCTCAGCCGTGTATCTAATCCTCTCCTGTGTGATACTGACTGCTGAGCTGTGTATCTAAACCTCTCCTGTGTGATACTGACTGCTGAGCTGTGTATCTAATCCTATCTTATGTGATACTGACTGCTGAGCCGTGTATCTAATCCTATCCTGTGTGATACTGACTGCTGAGTCGTGTATCTAATCCTATTCTGTGTGATACTGACTGCTGAGCTGTGTATCTAATCCTATTCTGTGTGATACTGACTGCTTAGCTGTGTATCTAATCCTATCCTTGTGATACTGACTGCTGAGCTGTGTATCGAATCCTATCCTGTGTGATACTGTCTGCTGAGCTGTGTATCTAATCCTCTCCTTTGTGATACTGACTGCTGAGCTGTGTATCGAATCCTATCCTGTGTGATACTGTCTGCTGAGCTGTGTATCTAATCCTCTCCTTTGTGATACTGACTGCTGAGCTGTGTATCTAATCCTATCCTGTGAGATACTGACTGCTCAGCCGTGTATCTAATCCTCTCCTGTGTGATACTGTCTGCTGAGCCATGTATCTAATCCTATCATGTGTAATACTGACTGCTGAGCTGTGTATCTAATCCTATCCTGTGTGATACTGACTGCTCAGCCGTGTATCTAATCCTATCCTGTGTGATACTGACTTCTGAGCTGTGTATCTAATCCTATCCTGTGTGATACTGACTGCTCAGCCGTGTAACTAATCCTATCCTGTGTGATACTGACTGCTCAGCCGTGTATCTAATCCTCTCCTGTGTGATACTGTCTGCTGAGCCATGTATCTAATCCTATCATGTGTGATACTGACTGCTGAGCTGTGTATCTAATCCTATCCTGTGTGATACTGACTGCTGAGCTGTATATCTAATCCTATTCTGTGTGATACTGACTGCTCAACTGTGTATCTAATCCTATCCTGTGTGATATTGACTGCTCAGCCGTGTATCTAATCCTCTCCTGTGTGATACTGACTGCTGAGCTGTGTATCTAAACCTCTCCTGTGTGATACTGACTGCTGAGCTGTGTATCTAATCCTATCTTATGTGATACTGACTGCTGAGCCGTGTATCTAATCCTATCCTGTGTGATACTGACTGCTGAGTCGTGTATCTAATCCTATTCTGTGTGATACTGACTGCTGAGCTGTGTATCTAATCCTATTCTGTGTGATACTGACTGCTTAGCTGTGTATCTAATCCTATCCTTGTGATACTGACTGCTGAGCTGTGTATCGAATCCTATCCTGTGTGATACTGTCTGCTGAGCTGTGTATCTAATCCTCTCCTTTGTGATACTGACTGCTGAGCTGTGTATCGAATCCTATCCTGTGTGATACTGTCTGCTGAGCTGTGTATCTAATCCTCTCCTTTGTGATACTGACTGCTGAGCTGTGTATCTAATCCTATCCTGTGTGATACTGACTGCTCAGCCGTGTATCTAATCCTCTCCTGTGTGATACTGACTGCTGAGCCGTGTATCTAATCCTATCCTGTGTGATACTGACTGCTGAGCTGTGTATCTAATCCTATCCTGTGTGATACTGACTGCTCAACTGTGTATCTAATCCTATCCTGTGTGATATTGACTGCTCAGCCGTGTATCTTATCCTCTCCTGTGAGATACTGACTGCTGAGCTGTGTATCTAAACCTCTCCTGTGTGATACTGACTGCTGAGCTGTGCATCTAATCCTATCTTATGTGATACTGACTGCTGAGCCGTGTATCTAATCCTATCCTGTGTGATACTGACTGCTGAGTCGTGTATCTAATCCTATTCTGTGTGATACTGACTGCTGAGCTGTGTATCTAATCCTATTCTGTGTGATACTGACTGCTTAGCTGTGTATCTAATCCTATCCTTGTGATACTGACTGCTGAGCTGTGTATCGAATCCTATCCTGTGTGATACTGTCTGCTGAGCTGTGTATCTAATCCTATCCTTTGTGATACTGACTGCTGAGCTGTGTATCTAATCCTATCCTGTGTGATACTGACTGCTCAGCCGTGTATCTAATCCTCTCCTGTGTGATACTGACTGCTGAGCTGTGTATCTAATCCTATCCTGTGTGATACTGACTGCTGAGCTGTGTATCTAATCCTATCCTGTGTGATACTGACTGCTGAGCTGTGTATCTAATCCTATCCTGTGTGATACTGACTGCTGAGCTGTGTATCTAATCCTATCCTGTGTGATACTGGGCTGTGTATCTAATCCTATCCTGTGTGATGCTGACTGCTGAGCCGTGTATCTAATCCTCTCCTGTGTGATACTGACTGCTGAGCTGTGTATCTAATCCTATCCTGTGTGATACTGACTGCTGAGCTGTGTATCTAATCCTCTCCTGTGTGATACTGACTGCTGAGCTGTGTATCTAATCCTCTCCTGTGTGATACTGACTGCTGAGCTGTGTATCTAATCCTATCCTGTGTGATACTGACTGCTGAGCCGTGTATCTAATCCTATCCTGTGTGATACTGGGCTCCCCCTGCAGTCTGTGTCAGAGGGTGGTCTGTGTTGGCACGCTAATGAATCGTGTTATTTCCAGCTTTACAGAAGGACGATAACACCATAGAAATGATAAGAATAAGAGGCCTCAGTTAACACAACTGTCTACAAAGAAAACTGTTGCTGATAGCAACCAATCACAGCTCAGCTTTCATCTTTTAAACAGCTCAGGGACAGCGTGGCGAGTTTTGAGTGGCGACTTTTGTGTTTGGACTTTTATGTGGCGAGGTTGGTGTATGTGTGGTGAAATGTGTGCTGAGGGTGGTATATGTGGTGAAGCACGTGGTAGTGTGTGGCGCATTTTGTGTGTTCATATCCCCGTGTGTGGTGAGTATCCCATGTCAGGGCCCCACCTTAGCAGCTGTACGGTATATACTCTTTGGCGCCATCGCTCTCATTCTTTCAGTCCCCCTTGTTCACATCTGGCAGCTGTCAATTTACCTCCAACACTTTCCCTTTCACTTTTTCCCCATTATGTAGATAGGGGTAAAATTGTTTGGTGAATTGGAATGCGCGGGGTTAAAATTTCGCCTCACAATATAGCCTATGACGCTCTCGGGGTCCAGACGTGTGACTGTGCCAAATTTTGTGGCTGTAGCTGCGACGGTGCGGATGCCAATCCCGGACATACATACACATCCACATTGGGCTTTATATATTAGATAAAATCTTATTTATCCCACTTTTCTCATAGCTAGCCATCCTGATCTCTGTGCCTCAGCTTTTTCCTTTCCCCTGTTGCAAACATCTTCAACCTCTTGGCTTCAGGCCATCGCTCACTGCACGACTTGTTCTCTGACATCATTGCATGTCATACATTTGTGGCGCATTTTGTGATGTTGTGACATTAGGACACGCATTGCCTCCTTGACGGAATAGTGGGAAGTAATATCTAACGCCTAGTTGTGATGGAAGCCATGGCCTAGGGTGAAGAGAATGCATGTGACATGGAAAAAAGAAAAAAAATATGTGCAGAAGAACAGATGGCGGGCTGTGGGGATGGCAGAACAGGTGAGCAATGATTTGAGAATTAAGGTCTTTTTTTCATGTTATATACAGTGCCTTGTGAAAGTATTCGGCTCCCTGGAACTTTTCAACTTTTTCCCAGATATCATGCTTCAAGCATAAAGATATCAAATGTAGATTTTTGGTGAATAATCAACAACAAGTGGGACACAATTGTGAAGTTGAACGAAATTTATTGGTTATTTTAAATTTTTGTGGAAATTCAAAAACTGAAAAGTGGGGTGTGCAATATTATTCGGCCCCTTTAATTTAATCATAGAATCATAGAATCGTAGAGTTGGAAGGGACCTCCTGGGCCATCTGGTCCAACCCCCTGCTCAAAGCAGGCTTTGCTAAATCATCCCAGTCAGATGTCTGTCAAGCCTCTGTTTGAAGACTTCCATTGAAGGAGAACTCACCACTTCTCGTGGCAGCCTGTTCCACTCATTGATCACTCTAACTGTCAAAAAGTTTTTTCTAATATCTAATCTGTGTCTCCTCCCATTCAGTTTCATCCCATTGCTTCTAGTCTTTCCTTGTGCAAATGAGAATAAAGATGATCCTTCTACAATGTGACAGCCCTTTAGATATTTGTAGACAGCTATTAAGTCTCCTCTCAGTCTTCTCTTTTGCAAAGTAAACATTCCCAAATCCCAAATACTTTGTTGCGCCACCTTTTGCTGCGATTACAGCTGCAAGTCGCTTGGGGTATGTCTCTATCAGTTTTGTACATTGAGAGACTGAAATTCTTGCCCATTCTTCCTTGGCAAACAGCTCGAGCTCAGTGAGGTTGGATGGAGATCGTTTGTGAACAGCAGTTTTCAGCTCTTTCCACAGATTCTCGATTGGATTCAGGTCTGGACTGTGACTTGGCCATTCTAACACCTGGATACATTTATTTGTGAACCATTCCATTGTAGATTTTGCTTTATGTTTGGGATCATTGTCTTGTTGGAAGACAAATCTCTGTC
This sequence comes from Dendrobates tinctorius, assembly GCF_039654945.1. NCBI lineage: Eukaryota > Metazoa > Chordata > Amphibia > Anura > Dendrobatidae > Dendrobates > Dendrobates tinctorius. Next base: position 13,445,906 of record NW_027361761.1, on the reverse strand, counting down.
CCAGTCTCTGGTCTTTTCTAGACTCCAACAGGTTTTCTTCAAGAATGGTCCTGTATTTGGCTCTATCCATCTTCCCATCAATTTTAACCATCTTCCCTGTCCCTGCTGGAGAAAAGCAGGCCCAAACCATGATGCTGCCACCACCATGTTTGACAGTGGGGATGGTGTGTTCAGGGTGATGCTGTGTTGCCTTTACGCCAAACATATTGTTTGGCATTGTTGCCAAAAAGTTCGATTTTGGTTTCATCTGACCAGAGCACCTTCTTCCACATTTTTGGTATGTCTCCCAGGTGGCATGTTGCAAACTTTAAATTACACTTTTTATGGATATCTTTGTGAAATGGTAATCTTATTGCCATTCTTCCATAAAGGCCAGATTTGTGCCGTGTACGACTGATTGTTGTCCTATGGTCAAGACTGTCCCACCTCAGCTGTAGACCTCTGCAGTTCATCCAGAGTGATCATGGGCCTCTTGGCTAGATCTCTAATCAGTCTTCTCCTTGTTTGAGATGAAAGTTTAGAGGGACGGCCGGGTCTTGGTAGATTTGCAGTGGTATGATACTCCTTCCAATTCAATATGATCACTTGCACAGTGCTCCTTGGGATGTTTAAAGTTTTGGAAATCATTTTGTATCCAAATCCGGATTTAAACTTCTCCACAACAGTATCACGGACCTGCCTGTTGTGTTCCTTGGTCTTCATGATGCTCTCTGTGCTTCAAACAGAACCCTGAGACTATCACAGAGCAGGTGCATTTATACACTTGATTTCACACAGGTGGATTATATTTATCATCATTAGTCATTTAGGACAACATTGGATCATTCAGAGATCCACAATGAACTTCTGGAGTGAGTTTGCTGCACTGAAAATAAAGGGGCCGAATAATATTGCACGCCCCACTTTTCAGTTTTTTAATTTCCACAAAAATTTAAAATAGCCAATAAATTTCATTCAACTTCACAATTGTGTCCCACTTGTTGTTGATTCTTCACCAAAAATTAACATTTGGTATGTTTATGTTTGAAGCATGATATGTGGGAAAAGGTTGAAAAGTTCTAGCGGGCAGAATACTTTCGGAAGGCACTGTACATGACTCCAGAGCTGATTAAGAATTTTCATCTAATAACTGCCCTATGAATCATATTTCCAACACAATTTGGTGAATACAAATCTTGGCTCTTACCCGCACCAGGGGGCTCGCGGAGAGTCTCATATTTTCATTAATTAGATCTATAAGCTTTAGTATGGTGGGATCTTCATAATCAAATCTCTCACTGAGCAGTATGGACACAATTATATTGGCTACAGCAGAATTCACATTTTTATGGTTATTGAAAGGTTTTCCTAAAAATAGAAGATGAGATATTGTAAGATAAAATAGGACATACAGTTTGGAAAATAAGTATGTGACACCCTGTCAATTGATACCCTGTCGATTTTGCAAAGAATAGAGAGGTCTCTTATTTTTATCGTAGCTACACTTCAACTGTGAGGGACAGAATCTTATAAAAAAAATCCAGAAAACCGCATTACATGATTTTTACTAAATTAATTTGCATTAAATTACATGAAATAAGTATTCTCTAATGTCCCAGAACATAATAAACATTTGTTTTCAAAAATCTCTAATAATAATATTACTCACCCAGCACTCACCTGTCCAATTTTGGATCCCCGCTCCAGTACGGCCGTTACAAAACTTTATGGCCACTATAATGCACATACATACTGTCATGATCTCAGTGCGAGTTTGACTCTCACAGGTGGGGTTAATGTCTGGAACCAGTGCTGATGACTGGCATTTCTGGGGTTAAAAGTTGTGATCCCAGTGCAGGCTTACCTGCACACCAGGAGCTATGATGGTGGCCTCTCCCTGGTTCTGGGAGAGGCTTCTTATAGCCTCAGGACGCTCCCATCCCTATCAGTTATACTTTCGCCCTTGGCATTGTGTGGTGACCCTTGAGTGTGTTTGTGCTGTGTTCTGGTTGCTTGATTCTCTGTGTACGACTTGGTCTGTTCTCTGGATATTGCTTTAGATTCTGCTTGGTACCTTCTATGTCTGTTTGGTTTTGACTTCTGCTTGGCCCTGACTATCCGCTCTGTCTCATCCCTGTTACTTTACTGATATCTCTGTGTATGACCTCCTCTTTGTCTGACTGAGTATTTCTGTATTGTATCCTGCCACCTCTGAAAGCAGGATGCTAAGCCCCACCCCCTTGCAGTCACAGGACCGTAGGTCCTGTGACTGCTTGCTAAACTTCAGCGTCCACAGGTCCTGTGTATCTGTACTTTCTGGCTGTACCTGACCTCGGGCCCCCCTACAGTGCGGGTGAGTCCCTGCTCAGCGGAGGCTGCATGCCGGCGCTGACAGGATCCTGACATTATAACTGACTATTAAGTTTTTGGGGATTTTTTTTCTTTCTCTGCTGAGAAATATGGATCCCATACAGTCAGATGTTTCAGGGTTTATCTCTGGAGCAGCAAGCTCTGGCTCGTTCTCAGCAGCAGGTTTCTGAGACAGTGCGGTGGACTTTAGCTGCTGGGTCTCTGGGGGCTGGGGGGAGTGATGTTGTTTTGGTGTCCCCAGAACCACCTGCTAAACTGCCTGATTTCATTTCTGGGAACAAAAAGGAGTTCAGGGTCTTCATGGAGGGGTGCAAACTCTTCTTTAGTTTGAGGCCATGTTCCTCTGGGGACGAAAGTCAGAAGGTTGGGGTCATTATTAATGTTGAGCGATACCACCTGATATTGAAAAATATTGGATCGGATTGGATTGGCCGATATGAAAAAAGAATCGGGTATCGCCGATTCCGATCCCGGAAGTCCCATTCAAGTCAATGGGACAGAAATATGGGAATTAAAAAAACCCTTTCTTGCCTTGTACATCCTGTTCGGGAGGGGGGAAGAGTGTGGGCGGTGCGTGGGCGGACACTGTGCATGTTTGTGTGTGCGGGCGGGGTCTGTGCCGACTGTCGGGGGCCTGTGCCGGCTGCCGGTGGTCTGTGCGGGCCTCGGGGGTCTGTACAGGCCTGTCGGGGACCTGTGCCGGCTGTCAGTGGTTTGTACGGGCCTCTCGGGGGCCTGTGCCGGCTGTTGGTGGTCTGTGCCAGCTGCAGGAGGCCTGTGCCGGCTGCCGGTGGTCTGTGCCGGCTGCCGGTGGTCTGTGCGGGCATGCCGGGGGTCTTGTGTGTGTGTGTGCCTGCTACAATGACAGTGATTGACACATTAGCCAATGAAGGGACAGTAGTAGTCCCATCATCCAGCTAATGTGTTGAATGTAAAAAAATATATATACATACTTCATACATACTACATACATACTACATTCATACAGCATACATACATACTACATACATACTACATATATACTACATTCATACAGCATACATACTACATACATGCTACATATATACTACATTCATACAACATACATATATACTACATTCATACAACATGCATACATACATACTACATACATGCTACATATACTACATTCATACAACATACATACTACATACATGCTACATATATACTACATTCATACAACATACATACATACATACTACATATATACTGCATTCATACAACATACATATATACTACATACATGCTGCATATATACTACATTCATACAACATACATACATACTACATACATGCTACATATATACTACATTCATACAACATACATACATATTACATACATGCTACATATACTACATTCATACAACATACATACTACATACATGCTACATTCATACAACATACATACATACTGCATACTACATACATGCTACATATATACTACATTCATACAACATACATATATACTACATACATGCTACATATATACTACATTCATACAACATACATACTACATACTGCATACATGCTACATATATACTACATTCATACAACATACATACATACTTCATACTACATACATGCTACATATATACTACATTCATACAACATACATACATACTGCATACTACATACATGCTACATATATACTACATTCATACAACATACATATATACTACATACATGCTACATATATGCTACATTCATACAACATACATACATACTGCATACTACATACGTGCTACATATATACTACATTCATACAACATACATATATACTACATACATGCTACATATATACTACATTCACACAGCATACATACATACTACATACATGCTACATATATGCTACATTCATACAACATACATACATACTGCATACTACATACATGCTACATATATACTACATTCATACAACATACATACATACTACATACATGCTACATATATACTACATTCATACAACATACATACATACTACATACATGCTACATATACACTACATTCATACAACATACATACATACTGCATACTACATACACACTACACATATACTACATTCATACAACATACATACATACATACTACATACTGCATACATACTACATACATACTCCATACAATACATTCATACAATACATACATATAGACATACAGTACATATAACATAGAGTACATACTCACCATCACTTGTCACATTGTTCCCCGAAGCCAGTGTCATCTAGGAAAAAATATGAAAATAACAAACAAGCCATATACTCCCTGATCCGCAGAAATCCACGAGAGTCCCACGCTGATCTCTCGTGGAGAACAGCAGCATCAGCTGATGCAACCGCTCTACGGGGCACCAGGAATCCAGTGACGGGAGATAGGTATCCTTCCGCACTGTATTCCTCCGCCACTGTAAAAAAAATAGTCCCTGGTCTCACTTTATGGCAAAAGCTGTGTGGGAACTTTCTCACATAGCAATGACAAAAGTGAGACTAGGGACTATTTTTTTACAGTGGCAGAGGAATACAGTGTGGAAGGATACCTACCTCCCGTCACTGGATTCCTGGAGCCCCGTAGAGAGCGGTCGCATCAGCTGATGCTGCTGTTCTCCACGAGAGATCAGCGTGGGACTCTCGTGGATTTCTGCGGATCAGGGAGTATATGGCTTGTTTGTTATTTTCATATTTATTCTTAGATGACACTGGCTTCGGGGATCAAAGTGACAAGTGATGGTGAGTATGTACTCTATGTTATATGTACTGTATGTCTATATGTATGTATTGTATGAATGTATGAATGTATTGTATGCAGTATGTATGTCGTATGTATGCAGTATGTAGTATGTATGTATGTATGTTGTATGTCTGTAGCATGTTGTATGCATGTATGTATGTATGTTGTATGAATGTAGCATATATGAAGTATGTATGTAGTATGTATGTTGTATGAATGTAGTATGTATGTAGTATGTTTGTTGTATGAATGTAGCATGTATGTAGTATGTATGTAGTATGTATGTATGTTGTATGAATGTAGCATGTATGTAGTATGTATGTATGTATGTTGTATGAATGTAGTATATATGTAGCATGTATGTAGTATGTATGTATGTTGTATGAATGTAGTATATATGTTGCATGTATGTAGTATGTAGTATATATGTATGTTGTATGGATGTAGTATATATGAAGTATGTATGTAGTATGTATGTATGTTGTATGAATGTAGTATGTATGTAGTATGTATGTTGTATGAATGTAGTATATATGTAGCATGTATGTAGTATGTAGTATGTATGTTGTATGAATGTAGTATACACTCACTGGCCACTTTATTAGGTACACCATGCTAGTAACGGGTTGGACCCCCTTTTGCCTTCAGAACTGCCTCAATTCTTCGTGGCAGAGATTCAACAAGGTGCTGGAAGCATTCCTCAGAGATTTTGGACCATATTGACATGATGGCATCACACAGTTGGCGCAGATTTGTCGGCTGCACATCCCTGATGCGAATCTCCCGTTCCACCACATCCCAAAGATGCTCTATTGGATTGAGATCTGGTGACTGAGGAGGCCATTTGAGTACAGTGAACTCATTGTCATGTTCAAGAAACCAATCTGAGATGAATCGAGCTTTATGACATGGTGCATTATCCTGCTGAAAGTAGCCATCAGATGCCTGTTCTTAGCTGAGAGGAGTGGTACCCAGTGTGGTCTTCTGCTGCTGTAGCCCATCTGCCTCAAAGTTCGACGCACTGTGCGTTCAGAGATGCTCTTCTGCCTACCTTGGTTGTAACGGGTGGCAATTTGAGTCACTGTTGCCTTTCTATCAGCTCGAACCAGTATGCCCATTCTCCTCTGACCTCTGGCATCAACAAGGCATTTCCGGCCACAGAACTGCCACTCACTGGATTTTTTTTCTTTTTCGGACCATTCTCTGTAAACCCTAGAGATGGTTGTGCGTGAAAATCCCAGTAGATCAGCAGTTTATGAAATACTCAGACCAGCCCTTCTGGCACCAACAATCATGCCACGTTCAAAGGCACTCAAATCACCTTTCTTCCCCATACTGATGCTCGGTTTGAACTGCAGGAGATTGTCTTGACCATGTCTACATGCCTAAATGCACTGAGTTGCCGCCATGTGATTGGCTGATTAGTAATTAAGTCTTAACACACAGTTGGACAGGTGTACCTAATAAAGTGGCCAGTGAGTGTATATGTAGCATGTATGTAGTACGTATGTATGTTGTATGAATGTAGTATACATGTAGCATGTATGTAGTATGTAGCATATATGTATGTTGTATGAATGTAGCATATATGAAGTATGTATGTAGTATGTAGTATGTATGTAGTATATTTGAAGGATGTATGTAGTATGTATATATGTTGTATGAATGTAGTATATATGTAGCATGTATGTAGTATGTAGTATATATGTATGTAGTATATATGAAGTATGTATGTAGTATGTATGTATGTTGTATGAATGTAGTATATATGTAGCATGTATGTAGTATGTAGTATATATGTATGTTGTATGAATGTAGTATATATGAAGTATGTATGTAGTGTTTAGTATGTATGTATGTTGTATGAATGTAGTATATATGTAGCATATGTAGTCGCATCGGACGATGCCTGCACACACACACAAGACCTCCGTCAGGCCCGCACAGACCACCGGTAGCCGGCACAGGCCCCCGCAGCCGGCACAGGCCCCGAGAGGCCCGTACAGACCACCGGCAGCCGGCACAGGCCCCCGGCAGCCGGCACAGACCACCGACAACCGGCACAAGCCCCCGAGAGGCCCGTACAGACGACTGGCAGCCGGCACTGGCCCCCGACAGGCCTGTACAGACTCCCGAGAGGCCTGTACAGACCACCGGCAGCCGGCACAGGCCCCCCGAGAGGCCCGTACAGAGCCCCGACAGTCAGCACAGACCTTCCGCAGTCGGCACAGACCGCGCATCATGATGCGCACAGACCGCGCATCATGATGACATCATTTCAGCAGCCAATCACAGCCACAACAGTGGCTCATTGCATTATGGGGACTTCCAATTCCGGTATCCAACATTGAAAAAATATCGGTACTCGGTATCGGAATTCCGATACAGCGAATATCGTCCGATACCCGATATTTGCAGTATCGGAATGCTCAACACTAGTCATTATGTCTCTGTTAAGAGGGTCCCCACAAGCTTGGGCTTTCTCCCTTCCTCCCACTGCCCCTGAGAGAGTGTCTGTGAATGCGTTTTTTGAGGCCCTCGGGCACATATATGATGAGCCGGACCGAGTGCGATTGGCAGAGGACATGGTGATGAGTGTCTGTCAGGGGAAACACTCGGCTGAGTGGTTTTGTACAGAATTCCGCCGCTGGGCCACAGAGGTCTCTTGGGACGACAACGCACTCTGAGGACTCCTTCGCAGACGCTTGTCCGAGTGGCTACAGGATGCCTTGGCATTACATCCCCCACCTAACTCACTCAAGAACGCCATGACCCAGGCCGTCCGGATGGACCGCAGGCTGCGGGCCAGGGGGGTGATGCAGGCGCAGACTCCATTGTTCCCTAGTGGAAAAGAGACTGTTTCTGTGCCCATGGACGTAGGGGCCCTCTCCCTGAAGGAAAAGGAGAGACAAAGCCGGAGAGAAAAGCAGTTATGCGTCTACTGTGGTAAAACGGGACATTGGAAAAGGGAGTGTCCTGCAGGGCTGTTTTTAGGGGGGGACAGGGGGTGCGATCACCCGAGGCACCACCCAAGCCAGGGGGCGCCTGCCTAGTGCCTAGTAGTGATGGGTAGTTTGTGAGTGAGTAGTTCAAAATGAACTAATCTTCAGAGTGAACTAGTTCATCTAGTTCACCATCATTGTGAACTAAACAGCAAGTGGGAGGAGACAGAGTGATCCCTCCTCCAGCTCCAGGACACTCCCGGCTCTGTCTCACACCTCTTTATAGCTCCTGATGCTGGAAAAGAAGGTAGTAAAACACTATACCACACATCAAATACAAACATAATAGTAATAATAATATTATTAATAAAAACTGAAATTGCACAGTAGACAGACACAGCTCATATGTGTGTATGAGAGAGAGAGTTTCTGGGTGTGGTTCATGCCCCTCACCTGTCTTTGTGATAAGATTAGCCTCCTGTAGCTTAGAAGATCCGTCTTGCTAAAATCTCTACCACTGGCTCCTGTTCTGTTCTCAAAATGGTGGATGCTGAGCTGCTTCTCCGCTCCCTCATACACAATCATTAGGAGTCAGTACTCTACACTACCACAGGTGGCGCTGCTGGGCTCAGTGAGAGGCATCAGCTTGAACTAGGCTGTCCTGCTTCATTCTCAATAGAACATTTAGTTTAGCAGTTCCTATAGTTCATTTAGTTCACAGGTCACATGATGCATTTCCTATCGGCTCCTCACAGGATAGGGTGGAGAATGATCAGGCTGTCTTTTAGGAAGATTTTCTTTGCCCCATAGCAACCAATCACAGGTCAGCTTTCTGATATTGCTCTGGCAAGTGAAATTTGATGAAAGTTATACATTTAAAAAAAAAAGTAATAAGCTTTCCAGTCGTTATCCGCTGCTGTATGCCGGAAGCCATGTAATCTTCCCAGTCTGACACAGAGCTCCTTGCAACCTGACATTCTGTGGGACATACAGCATACTAACTTGGAGAAATAACTTTTGAATTTTTTTCTCCAGGCTGAATACCCCTTTACCAAGAGTTTGCTATATAATGATCAGATGTATTAAGTATTTCTGATCATTTTAACAAAACTATAACTTTCTTGAAGGATCCGATTCAAAGAGCCGGCTTCCTGCTGTGAATGAAATGAGCCGGCTCTGCACTGTGAACGAGCTGTTTTTTTTTTTTTCTGGCGCCAGGCACTGCAGTGACTCATTTGGGAGGAGCTGTCAGGAGAGAGGGGGAAATGTGTGCTGTCTGTGCTGGAGTGGAAATATTTAAAGTGATATACTCCTCCTAGCTTCAGACATGCATGCATGGCATACAGTATATGGCATGTGACTGTAGAAGGGTTAAACTCAAGTGACTCAGCAAATTGGTCTCATGTAGACTCTCACATATACTATACTATAGTATACTATTAGTTAAAGTCAGCCGACTCAGCTCAGCATCAGCAGCAGCAGCAGTGCAGCACTGAGTGAGGAGGATTCAGGACAGTCACACAGGACAGAAACCCTACAGGGAGAAGCGTCAGTTCTTGCTGAGGGTAGGGTAAGGGTAAGCAATATAATAAAGTGATTTCAGGCAAAAACCTGTGGAGAGATCTAGGTCCAGCCCCAATAATTAGGCCATGTGCACACACAATTTTTGGTGCTGCGGATTTGGAAAAATCCGCAGGTAAAAAAGGCCTGCGGATTAGCCTGCGGTTTCACACCTCTACAATGGAGGTTTGAAACCACAGCGGATTTCGCACAAAGAACTGACATGCTGTGGATTTGAACCCGCAGCAAATCCGAGCGGATAAATCCGCAGCATGTGCACAGCATTTTTCAGTTTACCATTGAAAACAATGGTACTGTACAACGCACCTAAATCTGCTGCGGACCCGCAGAGCCTGAAACGCTGCGGATCCGCAGCAGAATCCGCACCGTGTGCACATGGCCTTATAGGGTTACGCTGGTTTCACACTTGCATATTTTGGATGCACACGGATCCGTTTTCGTCTCCATTGACTTTCAGTGGTGACGGATGGGACTTGCGTGTGCATCCAGTTGTCACCGTTTTCCCACAGATCCGTGTGTCTGCATATTTTATCAGATGCACAAAAACGCAACTTGTTGCAGTTTTGTGTCATCTGAAAATCACGCAGGCGCAGGGAGACGCATGGATCCACAGCTACACGTCTGGAATTAACATGGGGCTCTATGGAGTGCAGGGATCCGTGTTGCGGCACTGATGCTCGGAAGTGAGGAATGTACTATGGGAAAGTGATGATACTGTAAGGGACCAGACTGCAGACATAATATAGACTATGTCCACATGCTGCTCTGTCATACAGTGATCTTTCCCGCCTCACTAGAAGACCAAAAAGTAGAATCTTGAACATTGGACCCCATTATAACTTAGATTTTGCCAATGAGGCTAGTTTCACACTAACGTTTTTGCCCTCAACGCACGGTGCCGCTAAGCCCCGCCCCCTGCCGCGCACCCTCCGGTCATCTCCGCCTAGTGTCGCACATCGCTGCATGCGATCTGTACACCCTATCTTTAGCATAGGGTGCACAGACTGTGCGCTGGCCGTGCGCTAGTAGGATTTTGCGGGCGCTGCGCCCTTTTGACGGTGTGCCAATGTGCACCGAATGCACCATGTTGCATTTTGGTGCGCTCGGAGCACCGTCAAAAGGGCGCAGCGCACGCAAAATCCTACTAGCGCACAGTCTGCGCACCCTATGCTAAAGATAGGGTGTGCAGATCGCATGCAGCGATGTGCGACACTAGGCGGAGATGACCGGAGGGGGCGGGGCTTAGTGGCGCCGTGCGCTGTGGGCAAAAACGCTAGTGTGAAACTAGCCTAAGGTATTTGAAAATTAGTTTTTTACACCAGACACCGCTTTAATAAAATGATGAACATCAGTTTACCCTTATATGTCCTAAACTTCTGCACCAGAGACGCGGCCTCTTCAGTAATCTTGTCCTCGATACCCTTCTTTCCCATTCCATAATCTCGTAATGTGGACAGAGTGAATCTTCTCATCACTTTCCAGTTCTCTCCATTGGCAAGTATGATGCCTGAATATAACAAAGACATGTTACATTGCTGTGTCATAAGATAAGACAACTGGTATGGACATCTCTGAAATGCTAACAAGGGACATCCCTAGCGATGAGTGAACCTCCCAAATTCTGATTTAGGCAGATACGCTAAATTTGGATGGTAAATTAGCTTCAGTCCGAAAATAGTCGGTCCAATTCAACATGCCAAGATGGCTGTGAAAAGATATTTACTATGTACTGATATCTCTCTAAACCCCAAAACATTACAAATGGAGGGGAATGGTTTAAGAAAGTAAATCATCCAACTTACTCCATCGCTACAACCCCCCAAGGCCCGATTACTGTTCAGGAGAGGAAATGAGGACTGGCACAGAAGACTGCGGTGGAATACACATATTTTATTTTTTTAGCACCTTCCTGACCCTCAAATGAATCCAGTAATATGGTGGCCATTTACATTTTTAAAAGTACAGGGAGAAGTTCATCATGGACTCTGAACTCCGTACAGCTCTATTAGTCCTACTATCCATGGACAGAACTTTTAGGCCTACTACCCAGGGACAGCTCTCTTATAGCCCTACTACACAGGGGTAGCTCTCTTATAGCCTTAGTACCCATGGGCAGTTCTTTTATAGCCTTATTACCCAAAAAAAGCTCTTTTATAGCCCTACTACCCAGGGACAACTCTCTTATAGCCTTTATACCCAGGGACAGCTCTCTCAGGTCTTCTAACCATGGATAGCTCTTTTAGCCCTGCTACCCAGAGACAGTGCTCTTAGCCCTACTACCCAGGAATAGCTCGCTTATAGCCCTCCTATCCAGAGAAAGCTCTTTTAGAGCCCTTCTGCCCAGGAACAGCCACTTATAGCCCTCCTATCCAGAGACAGCTCTTTTAGAGCCCTTCTGCCCAGGAACAGCCACTTATAGCCCTCCTATCCAGAGAAAGCTCTTTTAGAGCCCTTCTGCCCAGGAACAGCCACTTATAGCCCTCCTATCCAGAAACAGCTCTCTTAAAGCCTTGCAAACCAGGAACACCTCTCTTATAACCATCCTACCCAGGAACAGCTCTGTTATAGCCATCGTACCCAAAGACAGCTCTCTTAGAGCTATTCTACCCAGGAACAGTTCTTTTATAGCCATCTTACTTAACCAGAAACAGCTCTTTTTTAGACCTACAACCCAAGGAAATGTCTCTTATAGCCTTACTACCCAGGGACAACTCTCTTATAGCCCAGTTACCCAAGGATAGCTCTCTTATTGCCATAATACCTCATAAAAAATTATGAAGCTGTCACACTCAGGTCGGGAGGCCCCTGGCCAGTTTTGTGTTGCATGGACATCTCCATGAGCCCTTGCAATTTCGAGCGAATTTTAGAAAAAGACCATAATGGGGATGAAGCCTTCTGTGAAAATGAGTTCCATATCCCTTGTCTATCTATCTGTCATGCAATTGACTTATATGTGATCAGTGGTAATAAAAATGCTAATATACTCTATACTTAGGACTGGTGAGTATGTCTTAAAGGAAGGGATCTAAAGATCTACAGTGTGATATACAATATCCTTAAAGACTACCTGTAAATGTCTGTCTTCACCTGAATTTGGCAATGCTTTTCTTTTGTTCCGGCGCCTCGCCATTCCTGAGATATGGCTCTTTCTTCCGTGTCTATAAATCTACTTAAATTAGCCACAAACAGAAAAAAACTGACCAGCACATCCCAACTAGTGTGAATAGGCGCCAGCTAACATAACAATTCTAAGAAAATGCAAAGCTGCACTCTGGATTGTTTAGAATGGTACATCTAGAAAATTGGAACTGCGTTACTGCCATAGAACATTGGTTAAGTGCTATATTATGTACATGTGGAAATTTGGAAAATTGGAAATGAAATATTGCTATAGGAAAATTTGCAGTAAAAAGAAGGTATTGTAGGCTTTTTAGTCCAAGAGAGGTGTCTCATCAGGACAGGGACCCAACTGTAAGGTACGCATTGATGTTGCAGTTGGGCTCATATACATTGGCCAATTTATGTGCTAAGTACCTTCTTTTTATTGTAAATTTTCCTATAGCAATATTGCATTTCCCATTTTCCAACATTAAACATGTGCATAATATAGCACTTAATCAATGTTCTATGGCAGTAATGCAGTTCCAATTTTCTAGATTTCCATTCTAAACAATCCAGAGTGCAACTGATCCTTGTGGGTGAGTTCTTGAGGTCCATGCCCCCTTGTCAAACAAGACTAGAAATATACAGGTTAGTGGAGGCCATATCTCTGGAACAGAAAAGAGTGGGAAGAAAAGGAAAACGACACTGGATTCATGAAGACGGTGGTATTTACACCAGGAAAAAAATGACATTTTTATGGCAAATAGCAGGTTTTATTTTAGTAGACAAAGCACTTACCATGATTCTTTGTGGTTTTAGAAAATATAGATTCTACAGGCCTGTTGATAAATTTTTCCCCGTGGTTGATTAAGGCATCTTTAATGGTATCGTAACCACACAGGACAACCAATTTTGAGAGGCCTACCTGGATGCTAAAGATGGTACCGTACGTTTTAGATAACTGTGAATACAAAAATAAATTAATTTTTGAAACAATGGTTAACACTATAATTGTTACAAATACTGTGTGTATGTATATATATATATATATATATATATATATATATATTACCAAGCACGAGGTTTAGTAATGAACAGGTGTCAGCCAGATGCCCTCATTAATAAAACGGTACATAAAGAGTTAAATAAAGACACACATACACGAAATCTTCATGAACCGCAATATCTGTTTATATTTCAAAACATAAAAAAAATATTCTGTGGGCTCCCAAGTAAATTTCATAACCAGCAGAGGGAAAGTCGATGGCTGAGGGCTGATGTTAATATTCTCGGAAGGAGCCAATAGCCATAAAGGTTCCAAGGCTATTAATATCAGCTCACAGATGTTTGCTTTGCCTTTACTGGCTATTTTACATGGGAACCCCAGAAAAATATTGACATGGGGTTCCCCTATAAAATAAAACCAGCAAAGGCTAAGCAGACAACTGCGGGCTGATATTAATAGCCTGGAAAGGGGCCATGGATACTGGCCCCCCTAGACTTAAAACATCAGCTCTCAGCCTCCCCAGAAATGGTGCATCTTATAGATGCCCCAATTCTGGCACTTAGCCTTGCTCTTCCCACTTGCACTGTAGCGGTGGCAAGTGGGGTAATATTTGTGGGGTTAATGTCACCTTTGCATTGTCTGATAACATCAAGCCCACGGCTTAGTAATGGAGAAGCATCTATAAGACACCTATCCATTACTAATCCTATAATATTATGGTCAATAAACCATACTTACTGCATCACAAAATCCCTGACTTCCAGATCTCCTGCAACAAAAATAAAATAATAAACCAACATATAATTCTATCCTGTCCACCGTAGTCCATTGAACAAGTGTCCCACGATGATCTCACGTCTAGAACCATCACATGGGGAAATGTGACCGCTCTACACAGCTCCGGTGATACACTGACAGGAGCTAATATCTCCCACATTGTATCATGGAGCTGTAGTGGAGTTCATCACTCTGGTGCTCTCACTTTGCAGCACTAACGCTTTGTGAAAACTTTCCCACGCATAAGTGCCGTTAGTGACAGCACAGAGCCGATCAGCTGATATACTGCGGGGGCAATTAACTCCGGTCAGTGTATCGCTGGTCAGGAGAGTGGACACATCTCCCGATATGGCTGTTCTACACATGAGATCGCTGTGGGACAATCTGGATTACCTTGGACTACAGCGGACAGGAAGTATATGTTGGTTTATTATTTTATGTTATTTCTAGGAGTCGAGGGCGTCAGGGACTTGGTGTGCAGTGAGTACAGTGCTGTGCAAATTAATTGGGACAAAGCATTTTTTTAAGTAAAATTGCAAGTTGGTTACCAGTCAGTGATTCAAATCAATTTTACCTGCTTTGAACTTGCACTCACACCTGTTCAAAACAGTTAAAATTGGTTTGAATCACTAACTGGTAACCAACTTACGATTTTACTTAAAAAAAATGCTTTTTCCCAATTAATTTGCACAGCACTTGTATAATGTGTTGTTATTTCTATGTGAATATGAATGTATTATGTCAATAATGAATATGTATGTAATTTAACTTTTGATTTAACAGTGAGCACAAGTGCCGGCAGATGACACTACTCTCCCAACAGCGGCACCTGTTGTCACTGTTATCAGTGACACCAGAGATAGCCGGATGGGAGCAGTAGTCTCATCAGGCCAAGCCTGCTTCACTGCTGTGGGTCACAGTCAGCTGCGGAATGATCCCGCAGCGCTGTGACCAACAGTACCAGTGGTAGCATTACCGCACACACCCACAATGATTTGCACTATAGGAACAGAAAAGCGCAAATAGCGTCTTATCCGATGATAAGATAATAGAAATATATAAATTCTACTCACCCATTGTCGGAGAGAAAAGGCACATAGGATTGATGATAAGCTGCTGCACGTCCAAGGGTCAGACAAATGACCGCCGAAGTATAAAATCCAATGGAGATTTTTTTTGGACTCCGTGCGCTACTTTAATAATATACAAGATTACAGTTGAGATGAAAGATCAATGTTTTTATTCCCAACGCGTTTCGAAGTATGAGCTACTTCTTCCTCAGGGGATTACAGACATGAAAAAATAGCGCTGCTTCCAGTCTAAATACGCTCCACATTTGAAATTTGGCGCCAATAGTCACATGTTTTTACAAGAAGTCAAAGTTCATGTTATGACGTATAAATCTATCACATGGTAAAACATGATCTTGAAAATCCTTATAAAATCACATATTCATTTATTTATTCACAGATAAAATTAAAATTTAAAAAAAGAGGAAAGAATTTAAGAAAAAATATTTAAACAAACGGAAAAAAAGAAGTTGTATCAGAAAAAGTTACGAACCAGTCGAAAAAATCAGTATAGAGAAAAACCAGCAGAGCACTCTATCCACTACACCAGAAGGGCAACCGATCTCTGAAAATCCACACTCCTTCAAGAAGAAAATTTTTTTTTTTTTTTTAAATATAAATGAGGCTGGTTTCACATTTGCGTTTTTTTGCGCTTGAAAAAAACGCATACGTGCGCATGCGTTTTTTTCCCCCATATTTAACATGGTCGCGCATACGTGCGCGCTGGCATGCGCACGTATGCGTTTTTCATGCGCTGCGTTTTTTTGGGGTGTGCGTTTGTATTTTACAGACGCTACATGTTGCATTTTTTGGTCCGCCCAAGCACTGCAAAAAAGCGCATGCGCACGTATGCGCACGTTTTGCGCTAAAAATGGCCATTATGGCCTATGGATGCGCATACGTGCGCACTGGCATGCGCATGTATGCATTTTTTTAGCGCTGCGTTTTTTTGGTGGTGTCCACTAGTTGCACTAGTTAGAAAATTCTAAAGTCAAAAAAAAAAAAGTCTATATAAAGGAGGTGCCTGCCAAAACTCTGCCACTACTACACTGACAGATTGGAGAGCAGACAGTCACCAAGGAACCCATCTTCTATCAGCGTCAAGAATGTGAGTATTACATCATATGCCTGTCCTTTTAAATTATGTATGTACTAATGATTTATATTATTTTTACATGCAATATGTCTTCAGAATCAGAATATTCCCCATCGCGGCAGGAATTGGCGCAAGCAGACCGTGAGGTGATTATTTTCGTGCATCTGGTAAGTATATCTGCTGCTACTCCAAATCTCTTACGTTTTTTTCAACTTTTTTAAGACATCATCATCTTCTGCGGACGGGACTACTGAGGGCGAAGAGCAGGAGCAGCGAAGCCAAGTCCCGGTGGTGATACGGAATGTATGTATCAAATGATTTGTAATGTTCTTTATTTTTTATCTTCTATTTTTACTCTTTTTTATGTTTCTTTTTTTTGTAACTTTTTATTCAATTTAAATTTGATTATTCTAATGAATGTGTTTTGTCTAGGTTCCACAACGGGATGAAGACGTCTACCTGGATAATGAGCAGCTCATCAGCCTGGTCCAGGAGCGTGCGCCGTTGTGGGACAGCCGTGACCGGCTGTACAAGGACAATGTGGTGACCCGGCGGCTATGGAATGAGGTGGCCGCAGCGTTGATGGATGGCTGGGACAGCGCCACAGCATCCTCCAAAAAGGCGTTTAGTGAGTATTTCCCTGCTCTGTATTGTGCCGCAGTGACTGTTGTCCTTGACGGCACTGTTTGGTTTCTTGCTAGGTATATTCTAGCAGGAAACCCAACAGTGTCATCGGGCTCTACAGTGACTGCTTTGAGTATTGTATTGCTGTATTGTGCCGCAGTGACTGTTGTCCTTGACGGCACTGTTGGGTTTCATGCTAGGTATATTCTAGCAGGAAACCCAACAGTACCATCAGGCTCTACAGTGACTGCTTTGAGTATTGTATTGCTGTATTGTGCCGCAGTGACTGTTGTCCTTGATGGCACTGTTTTTTTTTTCCCAACAGTGGACAAAGTCCGACCACGTTGGCGTTCGATCAAGGACCGCTTCAACAGTGATGTTCGTGCTGAGGGCCAGGTTCGCAGTGGATCTGCGTCAAGGACCAGAACTAGATACCGTCACTATCACGCGTTGCAGTTCCTAAGACCGGTCCTTGCCACGAGATCGTAAGTATTATAAATTTTGGGTTTTTAGTTTTATTAATCTGTGTTTTTCTAATCCACAGCTGATGCTTCTTGTAAAGGCATGGTAGTAATGATTTTCCTTTCTTCCACAGCACCTGTAGCAGCACCCTGCAACCTGGCCCTAGAGCGGTCCTTCCTCGGACGTCCTCTGACCCGTCCCAGCCATCCGACAGCCAGGAAGCACCTTGCAGGTCAGCCACACACACAGCTGGTGACCAGGAAGCTGGGCCATCAGGTGTTCCCCTGTCCCAGGTCTCTGCCACTGGTTATGCGGGCACTACCCGCCAGCGGCAGAGGGCCTTGGACAGGAATGTCTTGCCCGAGTTTATGCATTTGAGCGAGGCCTTTAATTCCAGCCTCAAGTCGCTGTCCGACAGAGTTGAAAGCGGTTTTGCACTCATGGAACGTGGTTTTAACCACTTTGAACACCGCTTCAATTCTGTAGAACAGCGCCTTGACCGTCTGGAGGCCAACCTCAACAGACCAGCACACCATTTTTTTAGTAAGATTGAAAAGGGCATGGCGGAACACCTTAGTCCTGAGCAACAGCTGAATGTGCTGCAGGCCTGCAACAATGCTTTCTTGCAGGCTATGCAGCATAATCGGTACGGTCAGCAGTCAGTGGTGTCATTTCCACCTGTGCCACCATTGACTCGCTTCACCTCACTACCGACTTGTGCTGCATACCACTGCACGGACACCTCTATTCAATGCCAGGACACCCACCGTTACACCACCACAAGTCTGAGTGCAGCTGGTCACTTCACCGACACCACCATGGCAAGCGCTGCTCCTGTCTGGAGCACCACCGCCACTCCCATGCATGCGTGGAGCTCAGCCACCACTAGGCAAACATGGAACAGCCCTGCCGCTACAACAACATGTAGTAGCCCTGCCACCACCACTCCGCAAACCTGGACCATCACTGCCGCCACCAGTCCTCCTGCAAGGACGAGCACTGCCAACCAAGAGCAGCAGCAGCAGCCACCACAGCAGCAGCAGCAGCCACCTCAGCAGCAGCAGCAGCCACCTCAGCAGCAGCAGCAGCCACCTCAGCAGCAGCAGCAGCCACCCCAGCAGACGGGGGACCAACACTCAATATTTGCCCCAAGTTCAAGGCGAAATCAATCAAGGCGGGCATTGGGCCAAAGTCGGTCCAGGCACACAAGCCTACGGCGACATGCCATTACAACAAATGTACCTGAACAGATTTCCTCTCCTCCAAGTGTTCCTAGTTTAATTCCCTTAACTGGACTACCTTCCCCCACAAGTTTTGTTGCCCCTTCCCCTCAAACACCGTCTTCAACTGCAAGTGTTGCATATTCCCTGCACACCCCCAAATTGAAGCCATCTGCCCCCAAACGCCGAAAAAAATAATTTTTTTGTTTATTTTTGTGGTTAAAAATAAATTTACATTTGTGGTTCACCATTACAAAGTTTGATTAATGTTGTTTGCGCCGGTCACACACACTGATGGGTAAATACATGTTAAAAACCAACCCAAGGCCTAGTATAGTCATATGTGAAATAACACGGACTAGTATAGTCATACCAAGGCCTAGTGTAATAACTCGAGTTTTACCAACTAGAATCTGGTTTCATGAAAAACAAACTGTTGAAACTTGTCTCAAAAAATAAGTTTCTTTCTTAAAAAATGTTTCAATTTTTTTAGTCAAGTTTCACCAGTTTGTTTTTCGTGAAACAAGATCCTAGTTGGTAAAAATCGAGTTATTACAGTAGGCCTTGGTATGACTATACTAGGCCGTGGTATTTCACATATGACTATACTAGTAGGCCCAAGGCCTAGTATACTCATATGTGAAATACCACGGCCTAGTATAGTCATACCACGGCCTAGTATAGTCATACCAAGGCCTAGTGTAATAACTCGAGTTTTACCAACTAGAATCTGGTTTCATGAAAAACAAACTGTTGAAACTTGTCTAAAAAAATAAGTTTTTCTTAAAAAATGTTTATTTCTACACTACCACAATTTTAAATAAAAGTTGGAATTGAGCGGATTACATTCATCCACTCAATGCTGACTTGTATTCCCCATTGACTCAGATCCCGTTCTTTTGGGTTTGATGATCCGTATGTGTTTACCATCAACAGCTCCCAAACAGTTGGGGAAATTGCATACTGTCCAGAATTTGTCAGCAATTTCCATCCACTTTTCAGCGGTGGGCAGGGGCATAAATTCTGGACAAAGAACATTCCAGAGAGCCCGGCAGGTCTCCGCAACAATACCAGACAAGGTAGAGATTCCAATACGGTACTGGAAGTGTAGTGAAGATAGGGTTTCTCTAGTTGCCAGGAATCTGTGAACAGAGAAAGAAGTTAAATTAACATTTATGTATATTATTTTAAAAAACTATAAAATAAAATATTAGTACATTCACGAAAACTAATTACCCAAGGTTTTGAATATTAAATTTAAAAAAAAAGCAATCAGACCGCACCCCTTGGTTTTTAAATATTACGTACCGTAATGTCACCAGTAGCCGTTCCTCAGGAGGAATCGCACAACGGAGCTGTGTGTCCTGTCTCCGGATGGATTGTTGGACACGAGCAAGCAAATCCCTGAAACTTTCTTGGGACATCCGGATATAATCTGTAAATTTCTCCGGGTTTGCCTGGAGCTCGCTGTAGAGGGTGTGGTATGCCCCACGGCTCTCCCGGAGTTCAACAATCGGATGTATCCACATACGCCGCCGCTGCCGTCTTCGCTGCCTCTCTCTCTTCCTTTGTTCATGGCAAGCAACTGCATACGCCTGAGCCATCGCGATGTCCAAATCCAAGTTGAAGTGAAAACTCTTCCAGCGCAGATCCATGGTCACGAGAAGAATCAAGCAAATGGGAAGAATACTGTAGACAGGGTCTATATATTAACATACCACACCCACAATGAAGTCCCATTGGTCTTGTGTGTTGTTGAATGTTTTTTTTTTCTTTTTTGGGGGGTTGTCCAAAAATCTGTAAAAAACCGCAAACGCACAAAAAACGCATACAAACGCACAAAAACGCTGCATTTTTTTCCTGCATGCGCATAAAAATGCTTGAAAAAAACGCAGCGTTTGTATGCATTTGTATGCGTTTTTTCTATGCGTTTTTTTTGCACTAAAAACGCGCTGGAAAAAAAAGCAAGTGTGAAATTAGCCTTACGCTGGGGAACTCAATTTTTTAGGAGTTAGGTCAGACAACTGTTCTTAATTAATTTTTGGATGCTGAATCCAGAAATGATCTCAGTTTTTCCCTATCACGTCAAGTTTTTGAACTATAGGATTTTTGTCTTCTCAAAAATACGTAAACTACTGTACCTAAAAAGTTTTTTTTTTTTTTTAAATAGTACAAATATGAACAAAAAATGAAATATATAAGAAATAGGTATGACAAATATGTTTTTTAACACTATCATGTTTTTTACAAAGGATATATATATATATATATATATATATATATATATGCAAGTATTTAAGGTAAAAATGTACATTTATAGCTTTTTCTGGAGTGTTTAACTTGAGGACAATCATGTTTGATGCTCCAGCAATAGTCAGCCATCATATGTACATCCCATCTACCCTGGTAACGGTCTTCCATAACCTTCAAATCTTGGTGAAATCGTTCACCTTGCTCATCGCTAACAGCACCAAGATTTTCCGGAAAGATGGCAATGCTGAAAATGTAGTTTAATACTCATGTTGCAACCAAGCGCTTTGTAGCTCTCCAATAGTTTCTGAACAATTTCTTTGTAATTACTTGCACGTGTATTTCCAAGAAAGTTCTTGACGACGTCTTTGAATGATAACCAAGCATTCTTCTCAAGATCTGACATAGTCCCGGTGAAATGTTCATCTTTGATGAGCTGTCGAATTTGTGGACCATCAAACACACCAGCCTTGATTTTTTCAATGGACAGTCCAGGAAGTGCCAACATGATGTACTTAAAACAGTCGCCGTCAGTTGGCAATGTTTTTACAAATTGCTTCATGAGACCTAGTTTTATGTGCAGAGGTGGGAATAGTATATTCTTCCTGTCAACAAGTGGCTGATGTAGAATGTTAGGATCTCCAGGTTTAAGACCAGATCTTGGAGGCCAATTCGACTCAACCCAATGCTTTTCTCGAGCTCTGCTATCCCACATACAGAGAAAGCAGGGATACTTTGTGTACCCACGTTGCTGACCAAGAAGGAAGCAAACCATTTTAAGGTCAACACAGATGATCCAATTGTGTGTGTCATATTTCAATAACTCAATAACTCTCTTTACATCTCCATGTTCTTCACAAAGAGAGACAGAATGCCCAATAGGGACTGCACCAAATAAATTGCCATTGTGTAGAAGGACACACTTAAGACTCCACTTTGAGCTATCAATAAACAGTCGCCATTCATTTGGATTGTACACTGAAAGCCCTAATTCTTGTAGTAAACCAGGAATATTATGGCAAAACACAAAACCGCTGTCACACCGAAAGTACTGCAAAAATGTACTTTCTCTAGTACGAAAGTATGATACCTTCGCTCCTTGTTCAAGTAACTGTTTCTCATTCAGCCTTGATGCTAGTAATTCTGAAGCTTTTTTTGATAAGCCCAATTCACGTGCTAAATCATTTAACTCGTGCTGATCAAATCCCTTGCGAACTGAATCCTTGTGACTTTCAAATTCTGCATCATTGCTGTCACTGTGTTCGTCAACATCACTCAGAACTTCTAGAGATGGTAGCTGTTTGAAAACTGGCACTGGAATTTCAGCTGAATGAGGCATTGGTCTGATAGCTGACGGTAGATTTGGATATTCTATTTTACTTTTATTTTTCCTGTTAAATCCTGGTGTTTTCACTAAACAGAAGTAAGAGTCTGTGGAATGACTTTTTTGCTCTCTCCACACCATGGGGATACCAAATGCCAACTTTTCACGTGTTCCTTTGGTCCACATCCGTAAACTCTCGACACACTGCTTGTACACTATGTGAGGGGCCCATGGCTTATCTTGATCACCGATTTTTAATTTAAAATATGCAAAATATGCTTGTTTGACAAATGCACTGATGTTTGCCCTTTGAACTGGAATGGTGAAAACACCACAAATATAGCAGAAGGAGTCAGGGTTGTTTAGGCATTTACGACGAGAGGAAGAAGGAGCAGATATGATCTGAAACAAAGAAAATATGTACATAACTAAATAAAACACTGAGATGGAAAGTTACAAGCTTTGAAAACTAACAAAGAAAAAAATCATAAAAGATATATAAATTACAACTAAGCGCCCAATGTAAAGAGAAAAGCTATCACAAATCCTATTTATTCCTACTATGATACATTTTTTGTGTAAAGATATTGATAATTATGACGTATTGGGAGCTGTACACACCTCTCACCACACTGTCTCAGTTGTGACTACTCTTACAAGTTGCCACGTAGCTCTATATGAGTCGAATTGTACTCAGATGACAAGTCTTATTACAGAAATCAGTGCAATTGTGCTTCTATGGCAGGTAAGTTGAGGAGGAAAAACTTGACGTGATAGAAAAAAACTGACTACATTTTTGGAATCAGCATGCCAATTTTAGTATAAATCAGCTCAATAACCTAACTCAACAGAAATTTTTTTTCAAATTGTTCCCCAGTGTTATGTATGCAAATATATTTATATATTGCAAATGAATATATTGTATTAAAAAAATCATATGATCCTCCTAAAAACATGAGAACCAAGAATGAAAAATAATAATAAAATTAATAAATATTTATATATTGTTTGCGTAGTAATTAATTAATAAAAATCCATTTATTAACTCCATTCATACCAGATCCATGAGAAGTAATCTCCAGCGAGAAAACATGCCGAATTGTTATACAAAAAGACGTTCTTGATCACACTTTAAGGGGAAAAAATACCAATAAATGCTTTTTGTAGAAGGCGCTGAAATGATGACTCCAGTGCTAATCACCTTGTAAGTCTATGTGCACACGATGCAGATTTGCTGCGGATCCGCAGCGGACTTTTCCGCGCAGAAACGCTGCAGATCCGCACTGTGATTTACATTTACAGTACCATGTAAATCAATGGTAAAAAAAAATCCTGTGCAGATGGTGCCGAAAAATGAGTGCGGATTTGCTGCTGTTTTAAAAGAAGTGCATGTCGCTTCTTTTGTGCGGTTTTGCCGCAGTTTTCCACCTGCTCCATTCTACAAATCCGCAGGTGGAAAACCGCACAAAAACCGCAAAAAAAAAAAGGAAAAAATTTGCAGGAAAAATGCAGGTCATTTGACCTGCGGATTTCATAAAATCCACGCGGAAAAATCCGCGGGAGGATCCACACCGTGTGCACATGGCCTAAAAACATCAAGGCTGTCCGTGGCGTCCATCAAAGGAAAACAGACCCGCAGTGAAAAAAGCAACACAGAAAAAACAGGATCGGCTTCAAACAATAAAGGAATGCACATGTATAAAAGACTTATACACAATTATAAAAATAATAACCTTTGTTAAAAATAAAACGTCTGCCGGCACACAATATACTTATAGGCAAAAGTCGCAACCAAGAAATTGAGAATAAAACGCACCTGGTAAAAATGAAATAAATACAAACCATTTAAGTACAAGATATAAAATTCTTAGAATATAAATACTATCATAAATGAAAAAAATATAAATAATTATATAGCCAAAAGGCGCAACCATAAAAATAAACGGCATCTGATGAAAATCAATAAATACAAACCATTTAAATAGAATTTAAACAGATTGTATTTTAAATAGAAAGGAGATCTTTTGGATTTATAGGTTAAACACTTTCAAACCGCATGGAAGGAATGAAATAACAGAAGTATTTTTATAAGAAAGAATTTTATTTATGATAGTATTTATATTCTAAGAATTTTATATCTTGTACTTAAATGGTTTGTATTTATTTCATTTTTACCAGGTGCGTTTTATTCTCAATTTCTTGGTTGCGACTTTTGCCTATAAGTATATTGTGTGCCGGCAGACGTTTTATTTTTAACAAAGGTTATTATTTTTATAATTGTGTATGTCTTTTATACATGTGCATTCCTTTATTGTTTGAAGCTGATCCTGTTTTTTCTGTGTTGCTTTTTTCACTGCGGGTCTGTTTTCCTTTGATGGATGCCACGGAAAGCCTTGATGTTTTTAGGCCATGTGCACACGGTGCGGATCCTCCCGCGGATTTTTCCGCGTGGATTTTACTGGAGTCATCATTTCAGCGCCTTCTGCAAAAAGGATTTATTGGTATTTTTTCTTTTTTCTCCCTTAAAGTGTGATCAAGAACGTCTTTTTGTAGAACAATTCGGCATGTTTTCTCGCTGGAGATTACTTCTCATGGATCTGGTATGAATGGGGTTAATAAATGGATTTTTATTAATTAATTAATACGCAAACAATATATAAATATTTATTCATTTTATTATTATTTTTCATTCTTGGTTCTCATGTTTTTAGGAGGATCATATGATTTTTTTAATACAATATATACATTTGCAATATATAAATATATTTCCATACATAATTTATATTTAAAAAAAAAATGTTCTTCTTGGAGGAGTGCGGATTTTCGGAGATCTGTTGCCCTTCTGGTGTAGTGGATAGAGTGCTCTGCTGGTTTTTCTCTATACTGATTTTTTCGACTGGTTCGTAACTTTTTCTGATACAACTTTATTTTTTCCGTTTGTTTAAATATTTTTTCTTAAATTCTTCTTTCCTCTTTTTTAAATTTTAATGTTATCTGTGAATAAATAAATGAATATGTTATTTTATAAGGATTTTCAAGATCGTGCTTTACCACTTTACCAAGTTTTACGTCATAATATCAACTTTGACCTCTTGTAAAAACATGTGACTATTGGCGCCAAATTTCAAATGTGGAGCGTATTTAGTCTGGAAGCAGCGCTATTTTTTCATGTCTGTCATCCCCTGAGGAAGAAGTAGCTCATACTTCGAAACGCGTTGGGAATAAAAACATTGATCTTTCATCTCAACTGTAATCCTGTATATTATTAAAGCAGCGCACGGAGTCCAAAAAAAAGCTCCATTGGATTTCGCACACACCCACAGACACCCGCACGCACATGCAGACACCCCCACACATGCACACACACAGACCGAGCATGTGACAAGCTTGGCGGCGGCAGGTCTGAAATAGACTTGATGATGCTATGCAGCCAGCCAATCACTGTAATGCCACAACCAACATTGCTGCAGCATTACAGTGTGTGGCAGACAATCAATCCCTGCATGTTCATTGGCTCTCTAAATAGCGCCAAACATGCAGGGAGAGGACCCGAGCTTCCGCCAAGCAACGCCTTTAATACTTGGCAAGCTCCGAGCATTGCAAGAACTGCGATGCTCGGGCAAGCACCGAATAGTGGCGAGCATGCTCGCTCATCAATAGACCTAATTTTGATGATGGTTGGGGTTTCAGATGTGAGAACCACATCTATCAAACATTTGTAGAATATCCACATAAGCCAACCTTTTCAAATATAAAAGATATATCGTGGCACAGCTGTGAGTGGTGCTCAAGTATCCGATACCCAAACCGTCAAATAGTACACACAGAAAACTTGGCACTCAACTTAATGTACTGGGGAGCAATTTTAATGCAGTCCAAAATACAACGTTTCGGTCTCAGAATGGACCTTCATCAAAGTACTGCCACAAACGTGTGTCAAAGTGAAAGAAAATTATATATATATATATATATATACATACACACACTGTAGATGTCACATCTCATCAATGAAAATCAAGAAAAATTGTGAGACCAAATATAAATGGAGAATGACAATTGAATATCATGCATCTAAAACTATACAGTCGCATACTGACAGGTGGGGGAAGGGGATAAGAGAGGATAGCGACAGGAAGGGAACAGGGATACCTACCCGACTGCTCAGTGGTGTAGTGTTCAGT
This sequence comes from Dendrobates tinctorius, assembly GCF_039654945.1. Lineage (NCBI taxonomy): Eukaryota > Metazoa > Chordata > Amphibia > Anura > Dendrobatidae > Dendrobates > Dendrobates tinctorius. The sequence goes on along the minus strand of NW_027361761.1, from coordinate 13,419,181 downwards.
ATAGTGGGTACTTATGATCTGGAATTGTAAAATTGATATTTTCAGTAGGAATAGATATAACGAGGGTAAGTATGTGGATTAAGCCAACATACCTGCCAAAGAATAGGTTTTCCGCAAAGAGGTCCTGGTTAATAGATAGTAAGTATTCTGACTCTAGAGATATAATGTGAAATATAAAGTGAGGAGCTATTGTAAAAAATTGTGGAAAAAGAAAATCTTATGTATATTGCACCTTCCCAATTACTGTGGTGCATTAATTATAGGATTCAAGAGTCCACTATATTCAAGGAAGGGATGACCTGAGATGAATAAAAATATAGGGTGTAAAATCAGTATATGGAGAGAGATTAAATTGCGCACAACTGCAACATATGTCTGTATAGAAATCAAAAATGAGCCTCACTTGTATGCCTTGTGTCACCAATATTATTACAGATGATGGTATAGTGGAACGGACCTGTATAGGATATATGCTGTGTTAATGCCAGGTATAGCAATTAACTAAAGTATATAAATCTTACCAGTGGTGATTAGTGGTGGGTATGCCCTGCTCTCAACGCGGTGTCCGCCACTTGTTGGAGTGGAGAGAGGTGTGTTTTGGACGCTATTAAAAGAAGAAGGGCAGGACAAGTGTCTGCACTGAAACAGGAAGTGTGTCACAGGAAGTGACCTCACAGTGCGTACTACCAAGCCAGAAGCTTGGTTCCAGGCGCCATCTTTCCTGGATATGCGCAGAATTCATGGGAAATTGGGAACATAGTGCTGTTTGTTGTAAACTAGAGAGTTTATGAGTCAGTCGAGCAGGGGGAGAAACCATTAGGTCCAGGAGGGCAGGTCAGGCAGAGAGGTTGCGTAGTACAATCAGTATAGGCGACTCTGTAGAGATAAATGTATTAGAATGATTGCAATATTTACATATGTGCAAATAGTCAAATGAGTTATCCAAACACTAAAATGATGTAAAAATCCAAATATCACTTCAGGGTATATATCATGAAATTAAAGTACAAGTATACAGTTGTGCATTCAAATAAATGATTGTAAGTTGTGCTCCCCACTAAGGCCCCATGGGGATAGGGTTTGTAGCTGGTGAATCCAGTAGGATTCTCTTTTCTTCAATAAATGGATGCGGTCGTCTCCTCATCTAGATGACAAGATATGCTCAATTACCTGGAATTTAAATTGGGCAATAGTGTGTCCCTTTGTTATGGAGTGAAATGGTAACGATAGTACCATATTTTTGCAGCGGATATTCTATTTATGATTTGAAATCCGATCTTTTATTGGCTGTGTTGTTTCCCCTATGTACAATAGACCGCAAGGGCATTTAATAAGATAAACGATGCAAGATAAGTAGCAAGTGGAAAAATCCCTCAACGTATATTTCTTACCAGAATGGGGGTGATAAAAGGTGTCACCCTTCAGCACATTGTTGCACTGGTTTCAATGCAGGCAAGGGTATGTGCCAGTCTTGGGATATTGGAGAAATCTCTGTGTGGAGACACGTCCCTTAGTGCCAATGTCATCTCTCACAAGCGAGTCGAATATTAGGAAGGCGTTTATAACATGGTAAAAAGGGCTGTTTGAACTCACTGATATTGGGGTATGCTGTCCTAAGGTGATCCCAGTGTTTCCTTATTGTTTGATGCAAGTTATGTACATAGGGGTGATATGCATGAACTAAAGGGAACCGTTTATCAACAGACCGGTGTGGAATAATGGATGGTTTCCCAGCTTCCGCTAGTAGTGCCGAGGGGTAACCGCGTTCCTCAAATTTGTTGTGCATCTCTTCAATCCTCTGACTACTTTTAACCGGATCAGTTACAATTCTCTGTATCCTCATAAATTGTGAACTAGGTATAGCTTATTTAATTGACAAAGGATGGAGACTATTGAAGTGGAGACTATTGCGATCTGTCGGTTTGGTATATAGATTAGTACTGATTACCCCGTGTTCCTCTTTAAGTACTAAAGTGTCCAAAAAACTCACTTGATGTGTGTCACTAGTCATTGTAAATGATAAGCCCAGCCAAAAGGAGTTGAGCTTACGAAAGAAGTGGTCAAGACAGCCAATAAAACACAGCCAATAAAAGATCGGATTTCAAAACATAAATAGATTATCCACTGCGAAAATATGCTACTACCGTTATCATTTCACTCCATAACAAAGGGACACACTATTGCCCAATTAAAATTGCAGGTAATTGAGCATATCTTGTCATCTAGACGAGGAGGTGACCGCATCCATTTATTGAAGAAAAGAGAATCCTACTGGATTCACCAGCTACAAACCCTATCCCCATGGGGCCTTAGTGGGGAGTACGACTTACAATCATTTATTTGAATGCACAACTGTATACTTGTACTTTAATTTCATGATATATACCCTGAAGGGATATTTGGATTTTTACATCATTTTATTGTTTGGATAACTCATTTGACTATTTGCACGTATGTAAATATTGCAATCATTCTAATACATTTATACCCACTATACTGAACACTACACCATTGAGCAGTTGGGTAGGTATCCCTATTCGCTTCCTCTCCCTATCCTCTCTTATCCCCTTCCCCCACCTATGTCAGTATACGACTGTATAATATTTGATGCATGATAGTCAATTGTCATTCTCCATTTATATTTGGTGTCACAATTTTTCTTGATCTTCATTGATGAGATGTGACATGTATATATATAATTTTCTTTCGCTTTGACACGTTTGTTGCAGTACTTTGATGAAGAACCATTCTGTGACCGAAACGTTGCATTTTGGACTGCATTAAAATTGCCCCACAGTTCATTAAGTTGAGTGCCAAGTTTTCTTTGTATAACCTCTTTAAGTAACAGGTACAATCTCTAGAAAGCTGATATTTTTCTGGCAGTTTCCTACTGTACAAGAAAGTCCACGTTACCTCCACAAATGTCTTGTGTGGCTTTGACATATTAATCTTCAGAATATTTCCTATTATTGGTAAGGGCCTTGGTCCAGGGGGGAAATCTTTGTGAACTCCTTTCTTCCAATTTTTTGAGGAAAAGAACACAAATAGGATTATGAAGACAAACAGGAGGATAGTAATGGTGTCCATGGTGATGTCTTCTTAAAATCTGGAGAAGATAAAAGAAAAGAGAAAAAGGAGCAAAATAAAGTAGTTACAGTCCCTGTTTGGTGATCAACGTATCGTCCAGCGAGAGCAGAATGATGACCGGACCCAGAGACTTTCTATTGAGAGTGAACCCCTCTCTTTTGGGCATAGCTAGATGACAGCCTCTGCCCCTTGGTTTAGGAATTTAGTGAGGGTCTGAATTTCCATTGTTTAGTATTCAACAGAATTTATATGTATCTCAAAAATTGTTTCAAACTTTAGTTACTAGAAATGAGCCAATCTTCCAATATTAATTTTGGGCAGATTTGATTGAATTTGACAGACGGGTTAGATTCCGTACAAATAAAATTCATTTCAAATCAATTCTGCCCCAAAAAATCTTGTATGTTTATTATGTTCCTAGATCTCTATAAATCCCAAATACAGGGGAAGGGAAGGGGCTAAAATATAACAATAGGTTATACTCTACTGTCCTGCCGGTGAAGCTCCCTGCCCTGATCACAGATCACTAAGACTTTTTAGTTTTCTCTTCAGTCTTCAGGTTTCCGCTCTTCTCGTCTTATGTCTGTCACCCTTCCCTCTTTGGTGAAACCGGGTGTATGTGTCCAAATCTGCGCTGCTGATGAAGATACTGTAGATGGCGGATGATATCCTTCAAAGCTTTATTTCAAGCAAGTTAATAGTCAACACATTTCAAGGTCATGCAGGACCTTTACCTCAGGACAAAACCTTACAAGTGGACTGTCAGAACTCCATGTTCTTATATGCTCACCTTGTTTTGTTGCAACTAAGCAACATGTAGAAAGCATGGATCAGCTGCTGCAAGACACGGGTGCAAAGACCAAGGATAATGGTGAACCCGGGTGTATGTGTCCAAATCTGAGCTGCTGATAAAGATGGATGGTGGACGATATCTAAACGTCATGCAAGACCTCTTTCTCAGGACAATACCTTACAAGTGGATTGTCAGATCTGCACGTTCTTAAATTGGGGTGAAATTTTTTTTTTTTTGCGAAAAAAACCTGCCAAACCAGGCACTTGACATGTCAAAGTTCATAAAGCAAAAACATCACAAACAATGATTAAATACAATACAAATAAAAAGACCATGTATGTAATGAATCTACGAACAAACAATAAAAAGAACCATCCAGAAACCACTGGAGCCATAGGCGGAGGAGGACATGACTTGGGGATGGGTGGACCTTTACTCCTGCAGCTTTTTGGTATAGTGGTGTAGATTTTAAAGGGAAGGTGCCATCCCAAAAATATTTTTTCAGCAATTGAAAAAATGTAAAGAATTAATGTTTACATTTTCTAATAATTTTAAAAAGTTTGGCATTTCCACTTGTTAACACTAGGGGGAGCAGATACTGAAATTTGGCACAAAAACCTAGTATATAACTAGCTCACATTACTGTCCTGCAGTAATTATGGGCATACAGTGTCCATGATCTTTGATTTTGATATATGATCATGCCCTAAAATGGACACTGTATGGGCGGAATCTGCTGACTTGGGTGTGGTGTCACTCCTCTCCTCCCCTTCTGGGTGTTTGCTAAGGGAAAAGAGAGGATGACATCTAGGAACACAGTGAGCAGCCATTTTGATGGGGCCTGCAAAGTTACTGACTGTCTTTTCATGTAAAGTCTGGATCAGAACAGGTCACCAATCAGCAGAAATGTGTCCTGGATTTCTGTGGAGCAGACAAGCAGACGGTCCATCCATGTGTATAAAACACAGTGCTCTATGTACAATCCCTGGCACTGAGCAGGGTGCCCTGTTATGATTGAGTCACCGTGGGAGGCAAAAACAGAAATGCTAGCTAAGTCCAGAAAACCAGAGAAGTTGGCAGCTATCGGATTGCAGACCCCTGAACCTATCAACACAACTAGCAGTAGCCGTGGGGGGTTCCTACGATGCCCTAGACCCCTCGATCACAGCCGGAGAATTAAATAGGCCTAAAGAAAGAAAGGGGAAATCTAAACTGCCCCAGAGCAGACCCCAAAGCAATAGGCAGCCCCCAACATATTATGAGGGAGAAGCAAGATGAAAACACTAACACAGACAGAAAGATAGACTGAGCAAAGACGGGGCCCAAGCTAACTAGATAGGAAAGGACAGGAAGGCTGCTGTCTGCAATCCGTGAAAAACCCTATGAAAATAAGAGCCAACAGACTGACAGTGAAAAAGGCCCTGAAGACGCTAGGCTTCAAAAAAGCTATGTCAGTACTCAGGAATATTCTGAAGACAGAGCAACAGGCAAAAGGAGATTCAGCTCACCCCAGCAGGGAATGGCAGAATCCAGAAAAGCAAGGAAAACAAAAACAAAACACAAATGCTAACAGGCAAAGCAGAAAACTTAGCTTTAGAGCAGGAATCAGACTGGTGTCCTAGAAGTCCACAGAGAAATCACCCGCAGGGCAGAAAGGCGTCGGCAGCCTTATATCCAGTCCGTGACTCCACTCAGCCAGTCATCCTCATTAGGCTCAGGTGCCTGATAATCAGGCTCATTACCTTCCTTTACCAGAATAGTGAGTTCACCAGACCTCAGTGACGAAGGGGAAAATGAACTCACAACAGTGCCCCCCATAGACCAGCACACTGCTCTCCTGAAATACTCTGTGCTGCTGTCACCCTGCTCCTTCCCCCATACATCTCCCACTTTGACCCCCCCATACACCAGCACACTGCTCTCCTGAAATACTCTGTGCTCCTGTCACCCTGCTCCTCCCCCATATATCTCCCTCTGTGCCCCCCACAGACCAGCACACTGCTCTCCTGAAATACTCTGTGCTGCTGTCACCCTGCTCCTTCCACCATATATCAGGCCCCTGTCGCCTCGCTTTCACACATCGCCAGGACAGGATCTGAGGAGAGGAATGGGGTCTTCGGTCACCGAGGATGGCAGGCAGCAAGGATTCTGGGAGCAGGGTGACAGCAGCACAGAGTATTTCAGGAGAGCAGTGTGCTGGTCTATGGGGGGCACACAGAGATATATGGTAGGGGGAGCAGAGTGACAGCAGCACAGAGTATTTCAGGAGAGCAGTGCACTGGTCTATGGGGGGCACAGAGGGAGATATATGGGTGAGGAGCAGGGAGACAGCAGCACAGAAATCCAGGAAACATTTCTGCTGATTGATGGCCTGTTCTGATCCAGACTTTGCATGCAAAGACCCCATTCCCCTCCTCAGATACTGTCCTGGCAATGTGTGAAAGCGAGGCGACAGGCGCAGTCTGGGGTGACGCTGGGAAGCAGGCTGGGGGGGAATGGAGCCATACAGTAACGATAAAAATGAGACCTCTCTCTTCAGCTGCCTCCCCAGCCCTCCCCTGACTGCACCTATTACCCCTGACCCGTGCGCAGGTGCTCAGCCAGAACCACCCCAGAATGGGTCCCCTTTTAGCAGATCATAAATAATACCGCCATATACTTCACACACAATGCCGCCATATAGATCATGCACAATACCACCATGTAGATCACACAAAAAACCAGCAGGGTGACAGCAGCACAGAGTATTTCAGGAGAGGAGTATCACACGGCAGAGAATTGTATACACGGCTCAGCAGACAGTATCACACAGGAGAGGATTAGATATACGAATCAGCAGAGAGTATCACACAGGAGAGGATTAGATACATGGTTCAGCAGTCAGTATCACACAGGAGAGGATTAGATACACGGCTCAGCACAGTATCACACAGCAGAGGATTAGATACACGGTTCAGCAGTCAGTATCACACAGGAGAGGATTAGATACACGGTTCAGCAGACAGTATCACACAGGAGAGGATTAGATACACGGTTCAGCAGACAGTATCACACAGGAGAGGATTAGATACACGGTTCAGCAGATAGTATCACACAGGAGAGGATTAGATACACGGTTCAGCAGTCAGTATCACACAGGAGAGGATTAGATACACGGTTCAGCAGTCAGTATCACACAGGAGAGGATTATATACACGGCTCAGCAGTCAGTATCACACAGGAGAGGATTAGATACACGGCTCAGCAGTCAGTATCACACAGGAGAGGATTAGATACACGGTTCAGCAGTCAGTATCACACAGGAGAGGATTAGATACACGGTTCAGCAGTCAGTATCACACAGGAGAGGATTAGATACACGGCTCAGCAGTCAGTATCACACAGGAGAGGATTAGATACACGGCTCAGCAGTCAGTATCACACAGGAGGATTAGATACACGGTTCATCAGTCAATAACACACAGGAGAGGATTAGATACACGGCTCAGCAGGCAGTATCACACAGGAGAGGATTAGATGCTCAGCAGTCAGTATCACACAGGAGAGGATTAGATACACGGCTCAGCAGTCAGTATCACCCAGGAGAGGATTAGATACACGGCTCAGCAGGCAGTATCACACAGGAGAGGATTAGATACACGGCTCAGCAGGCAGCATCACACAGGATAGGATTAGATACACGGTTCAGCAGTCAGTATCACACAGGATAGGATTAGATACACAGCTCAGCAGTCAGTATCACACAGTATAGGATTAGATACACGGCCCAGCAGTCAGTATCACACAGGAGATGATTAGATACACGGCTCAGCAGTCAGTGTCACACAGGAGAGGATTAGATACACGGTACAGCAGTCAGTATCACACAGGAGAGGATTAGATACACGGCTCAGCAGTCAGTATCACACAGGAGAGGATTAGATACACGGTTCAGCAGTCAGTATCACACAGGAGAGGATTAGATACACGGCTCAGCAGTCAGTATCACACAGGAGAGGATTAGATACACGGTTCAGCAGTCAGTATCACACAGGAGAGGATTAGATACACGGCTCAGCAGACAGTATCACACAGGAGAGGATTAGATACACGGTTCAGCAGTCAGTATCACACAGGAGAGGATTAGATACACGGCTCAGCAGTCAGTATCACACAGGAGAGGATTAGATACACGGTTCAGCAGTCAGTATCACACAGGAGAGGATTAGATACACGGCTCAGCAGTCAGTATCACACAGGAGAGGATTAGATACACGGTTCAGCAGTCAGTATCACACAGGGGAGGATTAGATACACGGCTCAGCAGACAGTATCACACAGGAGAGGATTAGATACACGGTTCAGCAGTCAGTATCACACAGGAGAGGATTAGATACACGGCTCAGCAGACAGTATCACACAGGAGAGGATTAGATACACGGCTCAGCAGACAGTATCACACAGGAGAGGATTAGATACACGGCTCAGCAGACAGTATCACACAGGAGAGGATTAGATACACGGCTCAGCAGACAGTATCACACAGGAGAGGATTAGATACACGGCTCAGCAGTCAGTATCACACAGGGGAGGATTAGATACACGGCTCAGCAGACAGTATCACACAGGAGATGATTAGATACACGGTTCAGCAGTCAGTATCACACAGGAGAGGATTAGATACACGGCTCAGCAGACAGTATCACACAGGAGAGGATTAGATACACGGCTCAGCAGACAGTATCACACAGGAGAGGATTAGATACACGGCTCAGCAGACAGTATCACACAGGAGAGGATTAGATACACGGCTCAGCAGTCAGTATCACACAGGGGAGGATTAGATACACGGCTCAGCAGTCAGTATCACACAGGAGATGATTAGATACACGGTTCAGCAGTCAGTATCACACAGGAGAGGATTAGATACACGGCTCAGCAGACAGTATCACACAGGAGAGGATTAGATACACAGCTCAGCAGACTGTATCACACAGGAGAGGATTAGATACATGGCTCAGCAGACAGTATCACACAGGAGAGGATTAGATACACGGCTCAGCAGTCAGTATCACACAGGGGAGGATTAGATACACGGCTCAGCAGACAGTATCACACAGATGATTAGATACACGGTTCAGCAGTCAGTATCACACAGGAGAGGATTAGATACACGGCTAAGCAGACAGTATCACACAGGAGAGGATTAGATACACAGCTCAGCAGACAGTATCACACAGGAGAGGATTAGATACACGGCTCAGCAGACAGTATCACACAGGAGAGGATTAGATACACGGCTCAGCAGTCAGTATCACACAGGGGAGGATTAGATACACGGCTCAGCAGACAGTATCACACAGGAGATGATTAGATACACGGTTCAGCAGTCAGTATCACACAGGAGAGGATTAGATACACGGCTCAGCAGACAGTATCACACAGGAGAGGATTAGATACACAGCTCAGCAGACAGTATCACACAGGAGAGGATTAGATACACGGCTCAGCAGACAGTATTACACAGGAGAGGATTAGATACACGGCTCAGCAGTCAGTATCACACAGGGGAGGATTAGATACACGGCTCAGCAGTCAGTATCACACAGGAGAGGATTAGATACACGGCTCAGCAGACAGTATCACACAGGGGAGGATTAGATACACGGCTCAGCAGACAGTATCACACAGGAGAGGATTAGATACACGGCTCAGCAGTCAGTATCACACAGGGGAGGATTAGATACACTTCTCAGCAGTCAGTATCACACAGGGGAGGATTAGATACACGGCTCAGCAGACAGTATCACACAGGAGATGATTAGATACACGGTTCAGCAGTCAGTATCACACAGGAGAGGATTAGATACACGGCTCAGCAGACAGTATCACACAGGAGAGGATTAGATACACAGCTCAGCAGACAGTAACACACAGGAGAGGATTAGATACACGGCTCAGCAGACAGTATCACACAGGAGAGGATTAGATACACGGCTCAGCAGTCAGTATCACACAGGGGAGGATTAGATACACGGCTCAGCAGACAGTATCACACAGGAGATGATTAGATACACGGTTCAGCAGTCAGTATCACACAGGAGAGGATTAGATACACGGCTCAGCAGACAGTATCACACAGGAGAGGATTAGATACACGGCTCAGCAGACAGTATCACACAGGGGAGGATTAGATACACTTCTCAGCAGTCAGTATCACACAGGGGAGGATTAGATACACGGCTCAGCAGACAGTATCACACAGGAGATGATTAGATACACGGTTCAGCAGTCAGTATCACACAGGAGAGGATTAGATACACGGCTCAGCAGACAGTATCACACAGGAGAGGATTAGATACACAGCTCAGCAGACAGTATCACACAGGAGAGGATTAGATACACGGCTCAGCAGACAGTATCACACAGGAGAGGATTAGATACACGGCTCAGCAGTCAGTATCACACAGGGGAGGATTAGATACACGGCTCAGCAGACAGTATCACACAGGAGATTATTAGATACACGGTTCAGCAGTCAGTATCACACAGGAGAGGATTAGATACACGGCTCAGCAGACAGTATCACACAGGAGAGGATTAGATACACAGCTCAGCAGACAGTATCACACAGGAGAGGATTAGATACACGGCTCAGCAGACAGTATCACACAGGAGAGGATTAGATACACGGCTCAGCAGTCAGTATCACACAGGGGAGGATTAGATACACGGCTCAGCAGACAGTATCACACAGGAGATGATTAGATACACGGTTCAGCAGTCAGTATCACACAGGAGAGGATTAGATACACGGCTCAGCAGACAGTATCACACAGGAGAGGATTATATACACAGCTCAGCAGACAGTATCACACAGGAGAGGATTAGATACACGGCTCAGCAGACAGTATCACACAGGAGAGGATTAGATACACGGCTCGGCAGTCAGTGTCACACAGGAGAGGATTAGATACACGGTTCAGCAGTCAGTATCACACAGGAGAGGATTAGATACACGGCTCAGCAGTCAGTATCACACAGGAGAGGATTAGATACACGGTTCAGCAGTCAGTATCACACAGGAGAGGATTAGATACACGGCTCAGCAGTCAGTATCACACAGGAGAGGATTAGATACACGGTTCAGCAGTCAGTATCACACAGGAGAGGATTAGATACACGGCTCAGCAGACAGTATCACACAGGAGAGGATTAGATACACGGTTCAGCAGTCAGTATCACACAGGAGAGGATTAGATACACGGCTCAGCAGTCAGTATCACACAGGAGAGGATTAGATACACGGTTCAGCAGTCAGTATCACACAGGAGAGGATTAGATACACGGCTCAGCAGTCAGTATCACACAGGAGAGGATTAGATACACGGTTCAGCAGTCAGTATCACACAGGGGAGGATTAGATACACGGCTCAGCAGACAGTATCACACAGGAGAGGATTAGATACACGGTTCAGCAGTCAGTATCACACAGGAGAGGATTAGATACACGGCTCAGCAGACAGTATCACACAGGAGAGGATTAGATACACGGCTCAGCAGACAGTATCACACAGGAGAGGATTAGATACACGGCTCAGCAGACAGTATCACACAGGAGAGGATTAGATACACGGCTCAGCAGACAGTATCACACAGGAGAGGATTAGATACACGGCTCAGCAGTCAGTATCACACAGGGGAGGATTAGATACACGGCTCAGCAGACAGTATCACACAGGAGATGATTAGATACACGGTTCAGCAGTCAGTATCACACAGGAGAGGATTAGATACACGGCTCAGCAGACAGTATCACACAGGAGAGGATTAGATACACGGCTCAGCAGACAGTATCACACAGGAGAGGATTAGATACACGGCTCAGCAGACAGTATCACACAGGAGAGGATTAGATACACGGCTCAGCAGTCAGTATCACACAGGGGAGGATTAGATACACGGCTCAGCAGTCAGTATCACACAGGAGATGATTAGATACACGGTTCAGCAGTCAGTATCACACAGGAGAGGATTAGATACACGGCTCAGCAGACAGTATCACACAGGAGAGGATTAGATACACAGCTCAGCAGACTGTATCACACAGGAGAGGATTAGATACATGGCTCAGCAGACAGTATCACACAGGAGAGGATTAGATACACGGCTCAGCAGTCAGTATCACACAGGGGAGGATTAGATACACGGCTCAGCAGACAGTATCACACAGATGATTAGATACACGGTTCAGCAGTCAGTATCACACAGGAGAGGTTTAGATACACGGCTCAGCAGACAGTATCACACAGGAGAGGATTATATACACAGCTCAGCAGACAGTATCACACAGGAGAGGATTAGATACACGGCTCAGCAGACAGTATCACACAGGAGAGGATTAGATACACGGCTCGGCAGTCAGTATCACACAGGGGAGGATTAGATACACGGCTCAGCAGACAGTATCACACAGGAGATGATTAGATACACGGTTCAGCAGTCAGTATCACACAGGAGAGGATTAGATACACGGCTCAGCAGACAGTATCACACAGGGGAGGATTAGATACACGGCTCAGCAGTCAGTATCACAGGAGACAGTATTACAGATATGCCCACACTGGTGAAACTTCCAGCCCCCCCCCAATTATACACTAGACTATGGGCTGTATATGTCACTGTCCTCAGACAGTCATAAAAGCAAATGTGTCAGATTACCGGAGATCACTGGGGCTGTGTGTGAGTGAGGAGGCGGAGACAGAGCAGGAGGACAGTGGAGCTGGAGCAGGAGGACAGTGCAGAAAGTGGAGCTCAGCAGATAGCACTGGGCTACAGTAAAATGGCGCCCAGCCACACCTACAGCGGTGAATGGTGCAGCCCACAGGGGCGTGCTCAGTTCACTGCTAATGAGGCTGTATGGTGGGGTCGGGAGCCGCCCGCAGTCTTCTATGTCCAGGGACAGCCATATTTGCAGACTGTATGAGACCTCCACAGATCTGCAAATCAAGATGGCAGCTAGTGATGGGTAAAATGCGTTTTTTTGGTGAGCCGGCTCTTTTGGATCGGCACACCAAAAAGAGCCGGCTCTTTTGGCTCCGAAAACGGCTCTTCATTTCCTATTACCTTTGGCTTTAAATTTGAAGCCAAATTCTGGTATGTGTTAACCCATGATTGTATACCTTTTAGTAAAAATCTACACATGTGCCAATTTATGACATAAAACAGAATAGTTTCCAGAATAACCAGATTTTATATTTGCTGTAAAAACTTTAACAAACACAAAATGAACATGCAAAATAGCAACAAGATCCTAATTATCAGTGCCACATTTTAAAGCTACCTTCACACTTCGCAAGTTCGCTGTGGGCCGTCTGCTGCAAACAGTCTGCAGCAAAACTGCAGCGTCACATGTCGCATGTGCATCCAGGCGGATTTAGATAAGGAATTTGTGCCGTTGTGGGTCGGGCGGTGACAGCACGGAGCTGTGCGATCGGTCCCCGGAGGCCAATCACGGAGCTCTGTGTCCATGTCATGCGTGCGCACAGAACTGCCTGTCGCATCTCTGGCCCCGCCCCCTGAGGCAGGGGCAGAAGAGAAAATGCAGCGCTGGAGCCGGGAAAGGTAAGAATTGAGCCTACCCCTTTAAACCTGATAATTTCCAAAATAACAGCGTGTGTGTTAACTTAAAAACAATCACAAGAGGGCAAGGAATGCTTGTCACAGATTGGAGGGGGCGGGGCTGTGAGTCAGTGCTATGTGCGGCAGCAGGAGGAGCATGCATTCTTTCTCAGTCTCCTGGATAAGATCAGAGTGACTACTGCCGGGAGGGGCGGGGCAAGAGGGGACTGACTGTGGAATGTGAACTGGCAAAGAGCCGTTTAAATTTCAATTGGCTCCCTGCCAGGAGCCGGCTCATATGATTCACTATAAAGAGCTGGCTCTTAGAGCCGGCTCCTTCGGGAGCTACCCATCACTAATGGCAGCGCCCAGTGGCTACATTAAAACATTATTACAAACAAACCATAAATCCTGGTTAGTACAACATTTGCTGAAACAACATGTTTTGTTACTTACTCTTTTTTTTGCAAATTATATAAAATTGTGTCACCTTCCCTTTAAGCACAAGTGATGTTGCTTTCAGAGTAAGAAGCCCAGTATGTCTGTGCCTGGGGGGTTACTGTGAGGAGGGTGGGGCTTATATAGAGCAGGAAATCTGTGTCTCTCCCTCTTTCATGCACAGGATGAACAGGAGGAAGCATGTCTGCAGTTTCAGGGAGTATAATACTGGGGTTATCACCTCACACGACAGATGACAGGAGCACATTCCCCTCAGACATCATGTACTCCCTTGATAAAGCGCCTGTGGCGGGCGCGAAACGTACGTCGGGTGTCGTTGCATGGGCCTTCACCTCCTCTGCTCCCCGGTAAGCAGCCTGCCTTTACTTGTTTCCACACTTCGGTCATTTGGACCGCTGGGCGGGTCGTCTCCCGGGTTCTCTCTGGCACAATTGCGCAGTTTTGATATGCTGATACATATGTTATTTACTATTTAAGAATCCTTCCACATGTCATTGATTCATTTATGTTCAGTGTCCATTGGACTTGCACATTGACCCCTCTGGATGGTTTGTTTTTTTTTTTGGCGCTCTAGACATGTACAGCTATGTACAATACACATTTAATTGAGTATGCCATATTTGACTATCTTTTACCATTAGACACATGTCTGTTATGTGCAATGCCCATGGGCTGACTGAACGTTGTGCCATGTAGATTTCGAGCACTGGTATCATTTTATTTACCCTGTCCTTGTCTGTCCTGATTGTTGTATCATTGGGGCTTATCCCCCCTATTTTAGTCAACTTGTATACTTGTCAGCACTTGATGTGAGTACTAATAAAATTTATACTTTTGCATATATTTTGTATCCGTTACTCCGTTTTCTCCTTTTTAAGATTAGCATATGGAGTGGTAATCCATGCACAAGGCGTTTTTGGACCATGGTCACCGCCTTGTCTCGTTCTCTGATACTGGGCATTATCATATATGCATGTTCCTCATGTGCCTGCTACATTTTCCTCACAGACTGTGAGACAACATCTGTGTGACCTCCCTGCAGACATGTTTCATATACTACTCTGCATTCACCTCAGACATTGTGTAGTGTGTACAGTATCAGCTCCTACATCATATCTGGGATCAAGATTACCTCAGAAATTCATTTAGCTGCCATGTTCCCTCACTCATTGTAGAGGCAGCTTTTGTGTGACCTCCCTGCAGACATTTCTGATATCCCACATTACTGCTGTATTATACAGAGTCTTCATGAGTTCTGGGTTTATGTATGATAGGACAGAGCAGGGACACATACAGTGTCTGCCATTACTATGGTGGAGCTGAGCAGTCACATGTATTAGAGACACTGGTGAGAGAGGAGCAGTCGGGGGATGGTATATGTATGATGATGAGAGGCTGCACTTCATGTCAGTGCACTGTATACTGACCCTGCTGTCTGCGGATTACTCCTCTTCCCAGTTATGGAGTCTGATGATCTGTATGTGACCTCATCTCTGTTACACACTGTGAGGCTGGGTGTGCAGATCCCGTGTAACCAGGTTACTCACTATATATGTGGTATATGGGTAAAGGCTGTATTCCTGTGCTGTATACTTAACCCGTACCATAGGTCTGTATACATGATATCACTCCTCACTCTGCTATATACGGATTATGCTGGGTATAGACATCCTGTGTCTCCAGGTCATTTTCCTGGCTGTACATATAACCTGGACATGACTTCCAGCTTAGTGCTTGATTTCTGTAGCTATTGCTGCCTTAGTCCTCTTATGCTGTCCTGCCGGATATTCCATCCTGTCTCTGTATATTGTCTCCCTGGTATGTTGCATGATCAGAGTATACCTACCAAGAGCTTATTTTATATTACCTAAGATGGTGGATAGCACAGGCCTGAATGGATTATGCTTTATAATGTGTAAAATAAATAATCAGGGAGTAACTCAGCACATTTGAGTGGGCACTCAGCACATGGCGGGCAGTGAGTGGGCACTAATAACTCGGCACATGGCGGGCAGTGAGTGGGCACTAATAACTCAGCACATGGCGGGCAGTGAGTGGGCACTAATAACTCAGCACATGGCGGGCAGTGAGTGGGCACTCCTAGTGTGAGGCTGCACATTGCTCTGGAGGACACATCATGGGCCCAGTTTCCAGCCCTGTCTCTCGTCTATTGTAATTGTATGTAGTAGAGTGACTGGGATACAGAACTTGCAGTTTTCTGCTCACACACCTGTGGCTGCAGGCGGGTTATATTAGACCTACACATTTCTTACCATTTATGTGCAGCTGGTGATTAGAGTCTGTAACTGCTGTAGAGGAGCAGGCGGCTTCTCATTTATGGTTACAGCATATATCACAGCATTGCCCATCTCTGTCTATGTCTGGACCTTACGATGGGATATTTTCCATTATTAACCTGTTGTATACTTTGGTTGTAAACCTGCATGGTTTTCACCCTCACTTATCCCACATCTTGTGCGGTTGGAGGGGTCCTTGAAGTTGGTTAAATATGGTCTTGGGGATCCAATGGGATATGGTTTCCTCCTTTTGGTTCTGGATCTGGTGAAAGGTGGAGGGGAGTTTCGGCAAGGGTTTGTCGGACCCCCAGGAAATTCAAGTGAACATTGGAACCCTTGTGGTTATGGTTCTCCCGAGCTGGTGGGGTAATGGCTGGGAGTAATTGTTGGTACATTTTATGTTCACTTTATGTTTGGTAATCACCAGATTTTGGGAGCTTCGAGGACTCCTACCAGCGTGTTAATATTATTTATGCTTTGATGTTTTATTGTATGTTTGTTTTAATAAAGGCGTGAATAATAATTACAAAAAAAAAAGGGATCAGTGTATACCCACCAAGTGCTTATTTTATATTACTTAAGATGGTGCATAGCACAGGTCTGAGTGGATTACCCGGAGCCTGGTGGTTGGGGGGGTCCTTGAAGTTGGTTAGAAATTGGTCTGGGGGATCCATTGGGATATGGATTCCTCTTTTTGGAAGTTAATATGATTCTGGACATGGTGAAAGGTGGAGGGGAGTTTGGGGAGCAAGGGTTTGTTGGATCCCTAGTAAATTCAAGTGAACATTGGAAGCCTTGTGGCTATGGTGCTCCCGAGCTAGTGGGGTAATGGATGGGAGTAATTGTTGGCACATTTTTTGTATGGTAATCACCAGATTTGGGAGCTTCAGGACTCCCCCCAGCGTGTTAATGTTATTTATGCTTTGATGTTTATTTTTTGTTTATTTTAATAAGAACATGAATTAAAAATTTAAAAAACAAAGAACAAACGAAAAAAACCCAACAGTTATTTGTTTTCCTTTTAGTGGGTCCTTGAAGTTATTTATAAATTGGTCAGTAGGGGTAACCATATCAAGTATGGACCTTTGGTTTGGGGGGGTGTTCATCACAGTCACTGCCCCTGACCTTGGAACGCCAAGAGATGGTACTGTATGAGGAGCGTCCAGCTGTGTAAGGTGTATTAAACAAATTAAATCAACGTATATATTTTGTTAATCACAGACGCTCTCACAGTATGTATTGGACCGTAATCCAACAGCAGATATATGAAACTGTTTGAAAAACGGACACGACTCTAAGGTGTAGGTCTGGAAAAACTCCTCGGCTTTTTCTTCCAGAGTCATACCCAGATATCTTCTATTTGTCCGTGCTAGAAGGCAGTACACGGTAGTGTGTGAGGAGCGTACACTGCTGTACTGTGTGTGTATGTAAAATTGTCAAGCTCCGTGTATTTGTATATGGACGGACACACGCTGTCTCTGTTTAGTTTTGACTGTAATCAAACAACAGATATACGAAACTGTTTGAAAAATGGACACAACTCTAAGGTGTAGGTCTGGAAAAACGGACAAACTACTCGGTTTTTTTTCCAGAGTCACACCCAGGTAGCTTCTCTTTGTCCGTGATACCAGCCGGTACACGGTAGTGTGTGAGGAGCGTACACCGCTAGAAGGTGTCTGTATGGAACATTATCAAGCTCCGTGTATTTGTATACGGACTGACACACGCTGTCTCTGTCTAGTTTTGACTGTAATGAAACAACAGATATACGAAACTGTTTGAAAAATGGACACGACTCTAAGGTGTAGGTCTGGAAAAATGGACAAACTCCTCTGCTTTTTCTTCCAGAGTCACACCCAGATAACTTCTATTTGTCCGTGATACCAGCCGGAATACACTGTAGTGTGTGAGGAGCGTACACCGCTAGACGATGTGTGAAAAAATGAACGCTCAGTAACTCACCAGGACAAAATAATAAAATTTGGAGTGCTTTGACAAAAGCAGTTTGAACAGCAGTGTGCACACAGCAATGCAGCTAGCAGGTAGCCTTAAAAGGCAGCCTAATCACCACCAGCGCTGCTGCACACAACAAAAATCCTCCCCTTGCACTGCACACTAACTGTACAGTGAAAAGTGCTATCAGCAGAAGCAGTTTTTTTTTATTCTTCCCTGCCTAACGCTCTCCCTGTTCAGAATCAGCAGCAGCACCTCTCCCTATTGTAAGATGGCGGTCGGCGGTCACAGCCTTTTATACCCCCTGTGACGCCACACAAAGCCAGCCAATCACTTCAATGCCCTTCTCTAAGATGGTGCTGGCTGCTGCCCATGTCATCGCGTTGCCCATCATTGGCTGAAAAAAGGCGCTGGAAGCATCATTTGAAACGCGACTTTGGCGCGCTGATCGGCGACCTCATGGCGACCTCACACGGGTCGGTTTTCGATCGGCGAAACCAGACTTTGGCAAAAGTCGCTGATTTTTGAATCTGACTGACCTTATTCGCTCAACTCTAGTGCCTAGATTTACTGTAGTTATGGAGTAGGGGTCGCTCCAATATCCATAAGTCAAGAGAAATAAATGTAAAAGCAAGTATTTACAAAAAAATGATTTCTGAATAAAAAATTCCTTTATCAAAACATGTGCATTATTTTGTCTTTGAGAAATAAGCCATCCGAAATACGAACTCCTATTCAAATGAGCTGAAATTACCCAGACTGTGTCATTACTGTAGGCCAGCAGCCACTCAAGCCGTTTGCCTCAATCAATGGTAAGAATGTGTAAACCGCATCGGGTCACTCTAGATGTGGCTAACCTTAGAAGACAGACTGGTGCTGGTTACGGATGACGGATAAATGAATAGGTAACTCCCGGAACAAAGCTTCATGTGTGTTACACAAATGTACAGAATTAAATCAAAATGCTGGCAAAAAAACTTTTTTTAGGAATAGCAAAGAAAGGAAAAAATTAAAATAGTGATGGGGGAATGTAGAAAACATCATGTGAAAAGGGATGAAACTGCAGTGAATAGAGTGGTAAATTCATTCATTTACCCCCGAGGGTGGTTTGCATGTTAATGACCAGGCCAATTTTTGCAATTAATAATAATAATCTTTATTTTCATATAGCGCTAACATATTCTGCAGCGCTTTACAGTTTGCACACATTATCATCACTGTCCCGGATGGGGCTCACAATCTTAATTCCCTATCAGTATGTCTTTTGAATGTGGGAGGAAACCGGAGTGCCGGAGGAAACCCACGCAAACACGGGGAGAACATACAAACTCCATGCAGATGTTGTCCTTGGTGGGATATGAACCCAGGACCCCAGCGCTGCAAGGCTGCAGTGCTGACCACTGTCCCTTTATGAAGTAATAACGCTGGAACGCTTCCATGGATCCCGGTGATTCTGGCAAGTTTTCTTGTGACTTATTGTACTTCATGTTAGTGGTAAAATTTGTTTGATATGAATTGAGTTTATTTGTGAAAAAAACGGAAATTTGGCAAAAATTTAGAAAATTTTGCAATTTTCCAACTTTGAATTTAAATCACATAGATATGTCACATAAAATCCTTAATAAGTAACATTTCACATATGTTTACTTTACATCAGCACAATTTTGGAACCAATTTTTTTTTGGTTAGAAGTTATAAGAGTTAAAATTCAAAGAACGATTCCTCTTTTTTACAAAACCATTTTTTTTAGGGACCACGTCACATTTGAAGCCACTTTGAGGGGTCTATATGACAGAAAATGCCCAAAAGTGACACCATTCTAAAAACTGCACCCCTTAAGGTGCTCAAAACCACATTCAAGAAGTTTATTAATCCTTCAGGTGCGTCACAGGAATTTTTGGAATGTTTAAAAAAAAAAATGAACATTTTAACTTTTTTTTCACAAAAAAATTATTTCAGATCCAATTTTTTTATTACACCAATGGTAACATGAAAAATTGGACCCCAAAATGTATTGTGCAATTTGTCCTGAGTACGCTGATACCCCATATATGCAGGTAAACCACTGTTTGGGCGCATGGCAGAGCTCAGAAGGGAAGGAGCACCGCTTGACTTTTCAATGCAAAATTGGCTGGAATTGAGATCGGATGCCATGTCGCATTTGGAGAGCCCCTGATGTGCCTAAACAGTGGAAACCCCCTACAAGTGACACCATTTTAGAAACTAGACCCTGAAAGGAACTTATCTAGATGTGTGGTGAGCACTTTGAACCCCCAAGTGCTTCACGGATATTTATAACGTAGAGCACTAAAAATAAAAAATCAAGTGAATGATCTTTTTGCCCCCAATTTTTTATTTTCTCAAGGGTAACAGATGAAATTGGACAACGAGAGTTGTTGTGAAACTTGTCCTGAGTGCTCTGATAGCCCAAATGTGGGGGTAAACCTCTGTTTGAACACATGGCAGAGCTCAGAAGGGAAGGAGCGCCACATTTTACTGCTATGGTCTGCGGGTGCCATGACCCACTGGGAGAGCCCATAAGGTGCCAAAACAGCAGAACCCCCCCATAAGTTTCTCCATTTTATGAACTACACCTCTCAATGAATTCATCTAAGGGTGCAGTTGTGAGATAGCAGGTAAGCGGGATGCAGTGACGGACAGGAGGCAGAGCAAGGGTTAACATTTTTATTTAACGGGGGGAATACTCCATGCAGGGAGGTGAAGGGTTAAACAATGGCTAAAGCAATATAAATGGCAAAGGATATGGTGAGGTGAAGAATAACTGTTCTAGTAACGGCAGTTTTGATGAGAGTAATTGGTTGCTAGGTCCAGAAAATGGATAGAGCCGACAACAGCTGGTGCGGTATCTTTTTCAGGAAGGTCCTGTGGGCATCAATGCTCTGTCTTCTGGTGGCAGCGGTCGTGCTCCAGTACCTTCTGCTGAGCCCTATTCCATACACTGATGTGGCTGGAGGAGCGTGGGCCACGGCAATGTCTGAGCCCGACATGGACCCTGCACGACTCTCCTCACAGTCTCTGTCAGCAGTGGCGGTGCTTGGGCACGGGCCTACACTGTACGGATGCTCTGGGACCAAAGTTCTCACTGGTCCCTGCTGTAGTGTCTGACAAGGGTATGGGCCACAGTCCTGTACGAGCCCAACGTAGCTCAGTATATCTTTACTGGCACAGTCAGGATGCAAGTGTCTGTCCTGTCCCCGGTCACTCTAATGGGCATGTGTGTTGTACTCATGGACACGGAATGTTCTGCGCCTTGCTTTCTGGTAGTCACTGACACACTGCACCGCTCCCTGTAGTCACCGGGCACACGCCTGCACATTCCTCTCCCTCTCTGGTCTGCTGCTGGACACAGCTCCCCTTAGCGCAGCAGACCCTGTCCTTCAGGTCTGCTGCAGCATGCCTGGCCCTTCTCTCTGCTGCCACACCTCTGTGGGCGGTGGGTCCTGTCGCAGCACTGGAACTCTGGAAGGATGGGGCACTGTGCTCCTCTCTCTGCGCACTGCCCCAGGTTCGCCCTCTCTCCCCAGGTAAGCAGGAAGGTCCGCCTCTCTAGGCCTTCTCCCAGGAAACGGGAAGGTCCGGCACACTGAAGCGATGCAGGCTCAACAGTTCCAGACCCGGCATGCAGGTACCCATGGTCCGATCATCCCCCTTACACAATGATCATATTGACATCATGGGTGTGTCACAGAATTTTATACCATTGAGCAGCCATGCGGAGAGACTCAGGAGGAACTGAGCGCTATTTGCCTATTCAAATGAATTGGTCTAAGCACATCATTGTGTTTCCATGGACCGTGTGATCATGGGCAAAACACGCTGGCTTGTCCATTTTTTAATGTCCGTACGGGCCAAAAAACATCCAGCACACATGCATAGGCATAACACATTGATTTCATCCATGTGACACGCATCGGCACTGGGGAAAAAGCATTACAGTAAGCGCTGTTCCATGGCGCCAGGTACTGAACACGGTACTCATCATTCTCCCCTGCTTGTGTTGATCGCAGTCAGAGCAGGGGAGAATGATGAGAGCTGTGTTCAGCAACCGATGCCGGGGAACAGCTCTTGCTGTAACACTTCTTCCCTGGTGCCCGTCCTTGTGGTACTGATGCGGCACACGCATGCCACACGTGTGCCGCAAGTACTACACAAACGGACACTGACATCTCCAGTACCAGAAATATCAGGTCATTTGAAAGAGGCCTTACAGCGGATTTTTATGTTTGCAGCTGTCACACGCTAAAAGACGCTTTTTATTGCAAAAACTAGTTTAAGAGCTATAATTTTTCCATATTCTGGCTCACAGAGTCATGTGAGGTCTTGTTTTTTGTGGGACGAGTTGATGTTTTATTGCTAATATTTGCGGGCACATAACATTTTTTATCACTTTTTTTTCTGATTTTTGTGAGGCAGAATGAGCAAAAACCAGAATTTCATGAATTTCTTTTGGGGGGGGCGTTTACACCATTCCGCGTGTGGTAAAATTGATAAGGCAGTTTTATTCTTTGGGTCAGTACGATTACAGCGATACCTCATTTATATCTTTTTTTATGTCTTGACGCTTTTTTACAATAAAAACAATTTTATATAAAAAATAATTATTTTTGCATCGCTTTATTCTGAAAGCTATAATTTTTTTTAATTTTCCAGTGATGGAGCTGTATGGCAGCTCATTTTTTTTGCAGTACAAGATGATGTTTTCAGCGTTACCATGCTTATTTATATCTGTCTTTTTGATCGCGAGATATTCCACTTTTTGTTCTGCGGTATGATGATAAAGCATTGTTTTTTGCCTTTTTTTATGGTGTTCACTAAAGGGGTTAACTAATGGCACAGTTTTATAGGTCGGGTCATTATGGATGCAGCGATACCAAATATGTGTACTTTTATTGTTAAGATTTTTTTTTCATTCAAATATTTATTCAGTGATAGAATAAATATTGATTTTTTATTATTATTTTTTTAAAATATTTTTATAATGATTTGAAAAAAATTTTTCTTACTTCATTCTAATCTTCATTTTACACTTTGTCCCACTATGGGACAATCATTTTTTGCATGCTGATCACTTCTATAGCATGGAGATGAAGCAGATCTGCATGTTATAGAAGGTGTCAGCGCTGCACTTTCTGCACACTGACCTGAGCGACTTCCTGGTAATGCACTGTGCATGATAGGAAGTTTCTCAGCTCTGGTAACCCGGATGTCATCATGGTAACATCGGGTCTCCATGGCAGCGATCGGGACCTCTCGTCACACTGCGGGGTCTCCAATCCAAAGGCAGAAGGGCTGTAAGCCATCTGCCTGCTCCCGGAATGCTGCGATTATGATCAATCGCAGCATTTCAGGGGTTAAAGTGCGGAGGCAGTCTGTGACCACTCCTGGCACTTAGTGCCGGGTGTTAGCTTTGAGAATCAGCTGACACCTGGCCACACACCACCTGTGTGCGCGGCCAATCGCTGAGACATACAGTACTATTCCGTCCATGGTCAGACAGGCCCAGGGCACATGGACGGGATAGTACTATTGATGTCAGAGAGGGGTTAATAATAAAGGTCAAGAAATTAAAAATGCAAATTCATTATTTAAACTTGCTGAATATTGTTAGGTGTGGAGAAACAACCTAGCTTTCATGTAGGACAGCAGAGTGCTGCTAGATTCATTGGCAGTGGACCGATACCAACAGTGGAGAACGTGACTCTGTATAGGTGAAGCAAGTTTGGAAAACAGTTCAGCATGGGAAAAAAACTGTGAGGATTCATGGTGAAAAACATGGAGTTACCACCTGGCTCTGTGCATAAAGCATCTGAAAATCCAGATCTGTGAGCAGGAAAGGGGGCTGTTGGACTGAGTTCCCTTACCAAAAGTGGGCTAGAGATATTATATATTCTCACACATATTGTGGGAGGGGAAAAATATAAGGATAAAAAGAGCAATGTATAAATGAGCGAGACCTGGTTACCCGTGTGCCCTCAAAAATAGAATCTCCTCGGGATAGGAACAAGAACTGAAGGCCCTGAGGGTGCAGCCTCCAGGGAGCAAAAAGTCAATGGGATGAAAATACCGGGAGGGGTTCCTGACTCACCCCAGAGGCCGTGGGGTACTCGGTGCCGGGCCCGTTGATTACAATGGGAGATGTCACAGTGGCAGTGACCCGGTCCGTAGCCTCAGGCGGTCAATGTAAAAGGGGTACAGTGATGGTGATAAAGTCGTTGAGATGATTCGTGACGCCACCTGTGGTTTCTGGTCAGTTTGACCAGCGCTGCAGGGTTGCTTCTCAGGGACAGATGGTGTGGTGCAGCAATGATGTTGTAGCCCTCCACAGGTAGGGCTGTAGTCCCAGGGCAGAGTAGATGAGGTTGGCAAATGAGGAGATAGTGAAGAGAAGTAGATGGTGCAGTGTTAGGCACAGAGATATAGCAGTGCTGAGTATGTATGCTGCTGGAACATTAGTTTTACAAACAGCCTCGGGGACCGGACCCTGGCCATGCGCTTCAAACTTCAGGAAGGGTTCTGCTCTGACCCGAGTCCTTAGTTCTCTTCTCCTTACGTTCTGTACTAAACTATCTTCCTTCTGAAGAATCAGGCTTTCTATTGCTCTTTCCTGTGCCAGCAGCTACAGGTCAAAGGAGTCTGCTGCAGCACTTCCTTCACTCCATCCCTCTCAGGGGATCTCCTCTCACCAACTGACTATTTCCTAACATTCTCCCGCACTCATGTGCATCTAAGCTCCACCCACCTCCCAGCACTCTTCGTGTTCCAAGCAGGGAGCCATGAAGGTTGCTCTGCTACACTACTGTGTTTGTGTGGGATGCAGGTGGAGTCTGGTCAGGTGTTCCATCATACCAGGAGAGTGGGATACTACACCTCAGGAGGAGGTGCAGTGCCTCTGTGGCGACTGAACCCTCAGGGGCGCCACATACCCCCTCCGTTAACCGCAGCACGACCGCAGGCTGTAAACTAATGAGAATTAAGATGTTAACAGAACATACAAAAATTTTCTTTTTAGATTAACAATGTAAAAACAGCTTCTCTTCAGGAGAGGACTACTGCTTGAACATTGCATAACAAGTTTACAGAATAAAGTGCTATTGGCAGTAACTGTTACCAAGAAGTTCACTGCTAGATCAAGTATTACCATCGTTACTTCAACACATTTTTATTTTGTCATTCACATTTTCACATTCTGCTATTACTTCTAGACCCATAGATGACAACCGTTGCTCTAGGTTCACCACCTGGTTCAAATCTTTATTCAAAATTTCACATTTTTATTAAACATTGCTCCTAAGCTAGATTCTGCAAGATTTTCACTCCTAATCAGATAGCTAAACATTGCTAAGAAACATTTTCAGACGGCACATTATGAAAGACTTCACATTAAAACGTCAGTAATTCTTGCAAGTGCTGGACACTGCTCCCAGCCGGGATTTCTTGCAGTGTCCTTGGGGTTGGAGCAGAACTCCAGGTCTGAGGTAGTCCTTGTTTGAAGAAGGTTTGTGTAAAACCAAGAGAGAGCTCCTTAAGAGGCGCAAACTATTTACAGGAAAGTTTGTGAATCACTCCCAGTTCATGATCACTGCAGTTCTGATTTCAGTGCAACAAATTCCAAACTGAGGCACAACTGAAGAAAACAGCAAGAAAACAAAAGCAAACTTTGAGGCACAACGGTGCCAATGCCCTCCTGGGTAACAGTTCAGTTACTGGTAAATGTTCTAGTGATGGTCTCCTCCTGGGGTGGTAGAATTACCCCTTGAGAAAGGCCAGTTGCCGAAACGTGCGTTGGGGGGGTCATACTTGGGTGGACCTCCATCTCCCATTCCAACAGGTAAAGATGTGTATACCTTGACTTAGTGTCTTTATATTAATATATCCTGTTGGGTGGTATTTACAATATGTGTATTTTGGGGATGGGTGCTATATTTTCAATGTTGCCAACATAACAATGCCTAAGCAACTTGTTTTCCCCTACACTGTCCATAAGCCCAATGTATGCCCCACTTTGTCGCCCTTGTGCTACCATGGTCATGTTTGACTTGTTTTCACTTTCCCTGTACCTTGGTCATATTTCAATAAAGATTCAATGTTTTATCTTTTGAATTATCTAGTCTTTTGGACCTTTTTTATCGCTTTTCTTTTCTGTGTCTATGACTGGGGTGGTAGAAGCAGATTTCTTTTGCTTCCAGGGAAGACTTTCAGGATGTACGCATCCTGCTGGCTTAATATTAGATTAGATTAGATTAGATTAGATTAGATAAACTTTATTGATCCCGGAGGAAATTACAGTATTACAGCAGCAGAACAAAGATCAAGAACATTACAAGAACAATACACACTTTACAAAATAAGTCTATATGGACAGCAGATGCGGATAGACTGGTACTTGTAACTCACCAATTCCCCCCCATACACTTTGAACTTCATTTAGTCTTGGGATGCTTTACACTTATACATTTGTTAAACATCCCCACAGCTGTCGGAACAAACGATTTTCTATATCTTTCCTTTTTACACATTAGTTGGAGTAGACGCTTGCTGAATGTGCTCTTTTGCTTCGCAAACAGTTCATAGAGCGGGTGTGTATTGTTGCTCATTATAGCCTTGCATTTCTTAGTAATTCTATCCTCTAATACCTCCTCGAAAGTCCTGAGTTGTAGACCCACCGCCGCACTAGCCTTCTTGATAAGTTTATTCAGCTTATTCGCGTCAGCTGTGCGCACACTACTACCCCAGCATATAATTGCATCAAAGATTGCACTCGCCACAATGGATTGGTAGAACATTTCAAGCATTTTGCTACACACATTAAACGACCTTAACTTCCTTAGGAAGTAAAGTCTACTCATCCCTTTCTTGCAAACCTTCTCCATATGGCACCTCCAATCAAGCTTGCTGTCCAGGTGAACCCCCAAATATTTGAAATTCTCCACCATCTCCACATCCTGACCATCAATAGTGATAGGTAAGCAATCCTTCATGCACCTTCCATAACTCAACACCAGCTCCCTGGTTTTCTTTACGTTGAGTTCTAAATGGTTAGCCTGGCACCAGTCAACAAAGTCCAAAACCACCCTTCTGTATTCCTCCTCCCCCCGGTCTCTCTCAATACCTCCGACTATCACTGAGTCATCAGAGTACTTCTGAAGGTGACAAAGGTCTGATTTATACTGAAAATCAGCTGTGTATAACGTAAAAAGGAATGGCGACAGCACCGTTCCCTGAGGGGCTCCAACACTACTCCGCACACTATCCGATACGGCCGCCCCCAACCTCACAAACTGTGGCCTGTCCGACAGATAATCAATGATCCAATTCACTAGTCCCTCATCAACCGCCATTTCAACCAGCTTTTTACGTAATAATAGTGGCTGTAAGGTGTTGAATGCACTGGAGAAATCGAAGAACATGGCACGCACAGTGGTTCTATCATTGTCCAAAAAGGAATGTACTGTTTGTAGTAGATACGCTACAGCATCGTCCACCCCCAGACTCTGCCGATACGCAAACTGAAGGGGGTCCGTAAAAGCAGACACCCTCGGACACAAGTAGGCAAGTACAATTCTCTCCAAGGACTTCATCACATGCGATGTTAAGGCCACCGGTCTATAGTCATTATGGGAGCTCGGGAAGGTAGTCTTGGGAACCGGCACCAGGCAAGAAGTCTTCCATAGAACTGGTACTCTCTGTGATTGTAAGCTCCAGTTAAACAGGTGCTGGAAGACAGTGCACAACTGATTCGCACACACTCTGAGGACACGTGGACAGATACCATCAGGCCCTGCTGCTTTACCCATGACCAGCTTACTAAACTGTTCCCTCACATCATTTTCGGAGATCAAGAAAGACTCCGACTTCCTCCCCCCAGTTGATATTGCTCGTCTCTCCCCGGCCCTCTCCTCTGTTGACATGGCACATTTATTGTTGAATCTGTTGAAAAAAACATTCATTTCATTAGCCATGATCAGCCCCCCACCCCCCTGATCTGACCTTGCCTTAAACCCAGTCAAAAGCTTCATTCCAGCCCACACTTCTCTGGAGTTGTTATGTGACAATTTATTTTCCAATTTAATTCTGAATGCTTCACGGGCAATCCTAATTTTCCCCTTTAAGTCTCTCTGAACAATTTTCATTTCCTCCTTGTCCTTCCTTTCAAAAGCTTTTTTTTTCCTGTTTAGTAGATGTTTCAATTCTTTTGTAATCCAAGGCTTATTGTTTGCAAAACACCGAACCTCATGAATAGGTACAATATTGTCAGTACAAAAGTTGATGTAATCAGTAACTCTCCTGGTAACCTCATTAACATCATCATTAGGTTCCCTGGCACATAACACCTCCCAGTCTGTGCATTCAAAGCAGTCTTGTAAAGTCTTTTCAGCTGCCGGAGACCATTTCCTTATCCGTTTAATTGTCGCTGGTTGTTTGCAGACAACTGGTTGATAAGCTGGAGACAATAGTATGAGATTGTGGTCAGATTTCCCCAGGGGGGGCAATGCAGATGATGAGTAAGCATCCTTAACACTGGCATAGAGGAGATCCAATATATAATTGTCCCTTGTAGAACATTTGACATATTGATAGAATTTTGGTAATGAGATCTTGGCTCTATTAAAATCCCCAGAAATGACAGTTAGAGAGTTAGGGTGTTTCGTCTGAAGCCGGGCAATCACCCCAGACAGTACATCCCCAGCTGCCTCTGGATTTGCAGATGGTGGTATATACGACACCACTGCAATAACAAGAGAGAATTCTCTAGGCAGATAGTAAGGCCTGAGGCCCACTGCTAATAGTTCAATGTTTGGGCAACAATGTCTCTCCTTTACTGTTACATGCCCCTGATTACACCATCTGTTGTTAATGTACAGTATCACTCCTCCACCCTTCTTCTTACCGCACTTCACTCTGTCCCTGTCAGCCCGAACCATTTGAAACCCCGGTACCGATATACTTGAATCCGGGACGTCCTCATGCAACCAGGTTTCTGTAAAGCACATGAGACTGCATTCCCTGAACTCCTTCTGGGTCTTACTCAGAGCCAGCAGTTCATCCGACTTGTTACCAAGCGATCGTACATTACCCATGATGATGGATGGGACTGCAGGTTTAAACCTTCTCCTCCAGGACTTGGTCTTCTTGCCTGCTCTGCAACCTCTGAAAGGTCTCCTCATTTCCCGTGGAACATGTGGTATTGCAACTGCTGGAGAAGACTTTGTCCTGCGCATTTCCAGAAGACGACTCCTTGAATACACTACTCGATTAGCGACAGACCTAGGGACAACCATCCGATCAGTGATTCCATCCATCCCGGGAGACCTCTCCGTGGCATACTGTATACGGTGCTCTCCGCTGAGCACATATGGCTGTATCACTGACACAGGCTGTGGGCAGCAGCATACATCCGTCGGTAGTATTAGCTGAGATGGACCATATTGCGTACCCCAAAGTGGCCATGCCAGCAGGGGACTTGTGGGTGGTAGTGGAGGATCCGGGTAAAAACCATATGCAGTGTGCCCGGCGGCAGTAGAAAGTGTGGGGGTGTGCTGCATTTTCCATCCCACAGCAGACCAGCGTGCCGGAACGTCGCAATCCACGAGATGAAAACGTTGCATAGATCCAAGGTTGAAATTAGAGGTCCAAAAAGACATCAGGAAAGGTATAAAAGACTGTAACAAACAAAATAAAATAAAATAATAGCTGCTGCAATGGGCTGCCACTAGCAAGGCGCCCTATTGTCTCCACAGTCTGGCAGAGAGCAGACAGGCACGTCTGCACACCTATATTGTCCATAGTCCTCCTGTTGGGCTTTGGGGATGGCTGCCTGTGGCGGTAGCTCGGCAGCTGTTGATGGTGCGGTAGCTGTTCTGGTTTTTGCCTGTGGTACAGCAGGGTAGCAACTTGTACCAGGGCATGCTGTACTTTGGTGGACGTTGCCTGCTTTGCCTTAGTAGGTACAATTACCACGGTGGGAGGTATCTCTGCCGGGGGAACATAAGCTTTGTCCCTTTTGTAGGCTGCTATAAACTCCTCCGGGAAGCGGTGCACATTCAGGGCATACCAGCCGCGGAACCCCTCATGACGGGTGAAGGTGACGTAATCTCCCGGGTATAGGTCATGAGCGGGGTGTCCCCTCCGGAGGTGGGACTCTGCATCCCTCTGGCTGACAAAGGGGTCGGAGATTGTTGGGGGTCTGCGATGAAACTGAACTCCCTTTCCAGGTTAAAGTTCAGGACCTGAACCCCCACCCGGCTGAGTCCAGGGGACCATAGTGCCCGGCGCGGGCCTATTCTTTCCGGTCCATGTCAGGGACCAGCACTGCCAGTCTCCTTTGCTCCCACTCCCACTGCTCTGCTGTCAGCTGGCGGATAGTCCGCTGGTAGTAAGGCTCTTCCTCCTCCACCTCTTGGGGCCGGCCTCTGCCTACAGCGAACAGGGGCACCACTGCCAGGGGTTCGGGTGTTTCCCCCCAGGGACTAGTATCCCGGTCCCAGACTAGGTCCAGCATGACCTGCCCAGACGTTGGAGCGGACGGGAACTCAGAGGTCTCCCCAGCTACAGGGGAGGCGGTCATACTTGGCGCCTCCTGGTGGTTTTCCGGCTCTGGTGCAGGCACTGGACGGCAGATGGTGGCAGCGGTGGTTGCTGGAGTTGCCTGGTCAGCGGGCGGCGACTGGAGTGGAGCCGGTGCTGGTTCAGGGACTGCTGAGGCCTCCGGTTGGACCTGCGCGGCCGCGCCAGGTCCAGGCAGGAACACAGTCCCTGCTTCACATTCAGCTCCCGGGTCCTCAGGTAACTCCTCCTGGCAGTCAGCGCCCAGCGGCAGTAGCAGCGTGGAGGTGGTGACAGGCGCTGCCGATGGCATCGCAGCGGCTGCGGGTTCCACAGGTGATGCCTGGGGGAGAACTGGTGCAGCGGCGGCGGGTACCGGTGGTGGAGGTACCGTTTCTGCAGGCTCCTCCTGGGTGCACTGCCGATCCAAGGCCTGCAGAGCCTCCTGCTTCAGCAGCAGACTGTGGTTCAGCAGGGCGATTTCTTCCTCCAGCTGCTGGCGGTCCATCGTGGAAGCAGGGTTGGAGCCTTCGACTAGTGCGCCGGGAAAGACAAGCTCAGCTTCCGCGTGCTCCTCAGGCCTCCGTCCTTCTTCCATTATGGCGTCCTGGCGTTCTCGCTTCTCTCTGGGCTCCTTTCCCGCCACAGGGCTTTGCTCCTCCTTCCTGGAGCGGCGCCTCCTTCCTCTTCCTCCATACCAAGCCAGTATACGAACCCCTCTGGGGGTGGGCCATGTTGCGGTTGCACAGAAGTTCAGGCAGGGGAGGCCCAGGACAGTTCGCGCTCTTTTCTTAGGGCCACCCTTGTTGTCACGCCCTTCTTCACCGCGCCGGCGGCCATTTTGAGAGTCCATTTTACAGTCTATCATTTTGGTTGTTTTGCACATTTTCAGCAACTTTAAGTCCAATAAATCTTCAGCACACAGGACCCGGTGGTACCGGGCTTCGTCATCCTGTTTGTGACGCCAAAGTGGGTCGCCCGCCAGGGGCCGTGGGATACTCGGTGTCAGGCCCGTTGATGACAATGGGAGATGTCACAGTGGCAATGACTCAGTCCGTAGCCTCAGGCGGTCAATGTAAAAGGGGTGGAGTGATGGGAATAAAGTCGTTGAGATGATTCGTGATGCCACCTGTGGTTTCTGGTCATTTTGACCAGCGCTGCAGGGTTGCTTCTCAGGGACAGATGGTGTGGTGCAGCAATGATGTTGTAGCCCTCCACAGGTAGGGCTGTAGTCCCAGGGCAGAGTAGATGAGGTTGGCAAATGAGGAGATAGTGAGGAGAAGTAGATGCTGCAGTGTTAGGCACAAAGATATAGCAGTACTGAGTGGGTTGGCGCAGGAAGAAGGCAATGAGACAGATGAATGCAGTTCCAGTTCTTTTACTCACATTCTTGGCACAGACAGGTGCCCGCTTCAATGCCGTGGTCTCCAGATCAGGGGCTCAGCCAACTCCCAGGCAGACGGAATTAAGCTTTCCAGCTCTCCCTTTCGTGTGCCTGTTCTGAACGTCTCCTTTCTAGCGCTTATACTGAAGTACGTGTAGTTGTGTGTTAAACCCAAGTTCCTCCTCCCAGATGTTCCTTGGAACTCTACTCGCATGACAAGTGACTATAGCCTGCTTCGGGGACTCCATCCGTCATGTCCCGGCTCACACATAGGTTGCCACCGTGTCTTCGAGTCTTTTGTGGGAATAGAGTGGTCACAGCTCCCATTCCTTCGGTGTCTGCTGCTGGAACATTAGTTTCACAAACAGCCTCGGGGACCGGACCCCGGCCATGCGCTTCAAACCTCAGGAAGGGTTCTGCTCTGACCCGAGTCCTTAGTTCTCTTCTCCTTACGTTCCGTACTAAACTATCTTCCTTCTGAAGAATCAGGCTTTCTATTGCTCTTTCCTGTGCCAGCAGCTACAGGTCAAAGGAGTCTGCTGCAGCACTTCCTTCACTTCATCCCTCTCAGGGGATCTCCTCTCACCAACTGACTACTTCCTAACATTCTCCTGCTCTCATGTGCATCTAAGCTCCACCCACCTCCCAGCACTCTTCGTGTTCCAAGCAGGGAGCCATGAAGGTTGCTCTGCTACACTACTGTGTTTGTGTGGGATGCAGGTGGAGTCTGGTCAGGTGTTCCATCATACCTGGAGAGTGGGATACTACACCACAGGAGGAGGTGCAGTACCTCTGTGGCGACTGAACCCTCAGGGGCACCACATTCCCTCACTGTGAAGAAATGTGTGCATACTTGTAATAACCCTTCATCATGAATGAGAGATAAGCAGTGGAAATTTTCTTTTTTTAAGGGATTACTGTGGAAAAAAGTAGGTGTTAGAGTATTGGGTGAACCTTGAATACGAAACTAGAGATGAAATTGTAGATTGAAACAAACGGCTGGAGTGGCTGCTTCCCTAATGAGACAGGTTTGGTAATTTCAGCTCATTTGAATAGGAGTTTTGTATTTTGGATGGCTTATTTCACAAAGACAAATACACACGTTTTGATAGAGGAATTTTTTATTCAGCGATCATTTTTATATAAATACTTGTTTTTACATTTTTATTTCTCTGGATGGTGCTTTTTAGTGTTTGTTCGTAGATTTGTTACATACATGGTCTGTTTATTTGTATTGTATTTAATCGTTGTTTGTGATGTTTTTGCTTTATGAACTTTGACATGTCAAGTGTCTGGTTTTGCAGGTTTTTTCGCAAAAAAAAAAAAAATGAGACCCCCATTTAAGAACGTGCAGATCTGACAATCCACTTGTAAGGATTTGTCCTGAGGAAGAGGTCTTGCTTGACCTCGAAATATCGTCCACCATCCATCTTTATCAGCAGCTCAGATTTGGACACATACACCCGGCTTAACCATTATCCTTGGTATTTGGACCTGTGTTCTACAGCAGCTGATCCATGCTTTGTACATGTTGCTTAGCTGCAACAAAACAAGATGAGTGTACCTCTCCCTGCTGCACCCCATGCTTTTAACAAGTTAAGACCCTATTTGCACTTTATTTGCTCTCCAGATTTTCTACTTCTTGCCCTTCCCTCTTTGTGTCTTTTGTCTGCAACTTTTTGGCATTGACTAGTTCTCATTTGTCACATCCCATGTTATTGATGCTGCTTGAGCCCCACATGCCAACATTGTGAGGCCTAGTTAGTAGTCAAAGATCTCCTCCAGAGACCAAAAACGAGAAGAATGAAAGTCAAAAGAATAGACAAAAAAAGACCCAAAGTGATAAAGCGGCCAAGCTTGGCATTAGGACAGATGAGGGCAATACGCAGGACAGGAAAGTATAATCATTATTTCCTAACACATGACTGAAGAAAACATCCAGGAAATTTCGACCATCCAGAATTCATTCTGCTGGATTTGCTCAAATTGAAGCCACAAAAATTTGGTTCCTGACAAATCCCACTTTTCTGAGTAATAATTACTGAGATCAGTTTGCTTCTCTCTGTTACTCTTTCAAAATAAAAAATTGTTTGTGCTTAAAATGGATCGGTCTTCAAATTTCACAATCCAGAGCTCTGATGAGGTTGGTGTAGCTAGTTTTAAAACTCATGTGAAAATGACTGCGCAAACTCTTTTTGAGAGTTTTCGGCACTGATATTAAAATGATCATTTTGGTATCTGCATTACACAGCCACATGGATTTTCCAAGTAAGTGTATCAGTCTCATCAGGTTTAAAAGATGTATTTATTATAATGATGGCTGGATTTTACACGATAAGCACTTTTTACCTGTTGTGTATAGGTATTTCCTGATAGATTGTAGTGTGCAATCAGGACCCTTAAGGTACTGTCACACTTAGCGATCTACCAGCGATCCCGACCAGCGATATGACGCGGTCAGGATCGCTGGTACATCGCTAAGTGGTCGCTAGTGAGCTGCCACACAGGCAGATCTCACCAGCGACATCGCTGGGGACGGGGATCGCTACTTACCTGTCACACTAGGCGATCCTGCGTCCTCCCGCCCGGCTCCACGCTCGTCGCTCGTCTCTCCCCAGGAAGCGCCGCAGGAAGGTGACGATGAGAAACAGTCCTGGACGTTCTCGCGCGATCAGCGATAACCAGCTGGGGAGCGGGTCGTAGGTAAGTATCAGACACAGCGATATCGCTAGCAATATCACTATAACGTCACAAGTTATAATGATATTGCTAGCGATATCGCTTAGTGTGACAGTACCTTTAAGCTAGAGTCACACATAGCAATCTCGCTAGTGAGATCGCTGCTGAGTCACAACTTTTGTGACACAACAACGATCTCACCAGCGAGATCGCTGTGTGTGACAGCGATCAGCGACCAGCCCCCCTGCTGGTATCGCTGATTGCTGCAAGAAACCTCTGGATTTTTTTTCGTCGCTGGTCTCCTGCTGGCCAGCACGCATTGCTACGTGTGACAGGCGAGAGACCAGCGATCAGCTGTAAAAAATAATAAAAAAAATAAAAAATATTGTTATTCTCACTGTCTCGAGGGAGCGCGACGTCTCGCGGTCATTCGTGCAAAGGATCACTGGGACCGGGATCGTGGAGAGATGCGGGAAGGCAGCGCGGGATGTCGTAAGGTGAGAATAGCAATATTTTTTATTTTAATTCTATTTTTTTACAGGGATGGCATGAGCACTAAGAAACACAGCGATGCCGCGTGCTCGGCATCGCTGTGCTAATCGCTGGTGAAGCTGTCTGTGTGACAGCTCACCAGCGATCACATAGCGACTTACCAGCGATCCTGACACGTTGATATCGTTGTTGGGATCGCTGGTAAGTCGCTATGTGTGACTCCAGCTTTACTCCTTGTGTAACTGGTGAATTATGTGTTTCTCTGTAATGCCTTTATTGTCTGTACATGTCACCACTTAATTTTATTTCTATAGCACCAACATATTCCGCAGGACTTCACAATTATTATTTAATGTTATTAAAATGCCTTAGGTGCTGAAAAATTAAGATTTCTTATCACGTGAAGTAAGGGGGTATGCATGACACCTGAAAAACATCCCATAGCATTATTCTCCACTAAACTATACAGGGGGCACAATGCAGTCAGGGAGTAATGTTCTCCTGGAATCACCATACCTAGACGCCACTATCAGACGCCAGATAGAGAAGTGTGATCTGTCAATGCACAGAACACGTCTCCTCCAGAGTCTAGTGGTGGTGGCTTTACATCACTTCATCCGATGTTCAGCATTGTACTTGGTGATGTATGGCTGCATGCAGCTGCTCGGCCATGAAGCTCGCGGTGGGGCACAGTGTTTGTGCTGATGTTATTCCAGAGGAGGTCCGGGCTCTGCAGTTATGGAGTCAGCAGAGCAGTGGTGACT
The DNA here is from genome assembly GCF_039654945.1 of Dendrobates tinctorius. Lineage (NCBI taxonomy): Eukaryota > Metazoa > Chordata > Amphibia > Anura > Dendrobatidae > Dendrobates > Dendrobates tinctorius. The sequence goes on along the minus strand of NW_027361761.1, from coordinate 13,383,109 downwards.
TTTCTGCCCTCTGCCCCTCACCACTTGGTGACCCCACTCTGTAACATTACGGGGTCTCCACTTCGTGGCTGAGTTGCTGCGGTTCCTTCCACTTCTCAATAATATCACTCACAGGTGATGGGGGAAGATTTAGGAGGACGAAATGTCATGAACTGACTTGTTACACCAGTCGCTCCTATTATAGGACTATACTGGTCTCAGTGAGCTCTGCATCACCAGGGAAGAGAGGCTGGATGTTATACAGTGGGGGGAGAGGGGACGGATGTTATACAGTGGGGGAAGAGGGGCTGGATGTTATACAGTGAGGGAAGAGGGGACGGATATTAAACAGTGGGGGAAGAGGGTACGGATGTTATACACTGGGAAAGAGGGTACGGATGTTATACACTGTGGGAAGAGGGTACGGATGTTATACAGTGGGGAAGAGGGTACGGATGTTATACACTGGGGAAGAGGGTACGGATGTTATACACTGTGGGAAGAGGGCACGGATGTTATACACTGGGGAAGAGGGTACGGATGTTATACAGTGGGGGAAGAGGGGTTGGATGTTATACAGTGGGGGAAGAGGGGCCGGATGTTATACACTGGGGAAGAGGGGCCGGATGTTATACACTGTGGGAGAGGGTCTGGATGCTATACACTGGGGAAGAGGGTCCGAATGTTATACACTGTAGGAAGGGGTCTGGATGCTATACACTGAGGGAAAAGGAGCCAGATGTTATACACTGGGGGAAGGGGATGGACAGGGTCGGCTCCAGGTTTTTGAGGGCCCCAGGCGAAAGTCTCAGTGGGCCCCTTTAACACATACCACGATTCATGATGCACAGATACAGCAGAGAAATTTTGGTATAGTATAGTACAATGCCAGATTTCGCTTCTTACATGAGTGATAGCTATTGCAAATTCTGCAATACCATACTGCATTATATGAGTCAACCCCTTATATGCCAATTTTTGTGACCTACTCAAGAGGAATGAGATCATTAGCAACCGACTAACATACAAAGGGGTCTCATGGAAGATTCAGTCTGTCGGATCCATTCTCTGGCAGGGGTGGTGTACTGAGATTTACGGTTGGCTTAAAGGGGTATTCCATTGGAAGAAGTGGTCACCTACCCACCGGAGAGATCGGTGTGGGTCCCACTTCTGAGAGCTGCACTGATCACCAGAAAAGAGCATCAATTCAGTGAAGCTCCCATATCTCGGACCCCCATTGATTACCAAGTTAGCACCTGCTACTTTAAGTGCATCACCACAACTTAGAAACTTCCCCCCAACTGAGCCGTGATCAGCAAAAATCCTCATGAGTCAGAGGAACATAAGAGAACAGAATGCACGTCGCCAACGTTTCCTGTTTAATCACCAAGAAGAATTATAAGAATAATAAAGAAAACGTGTGAAGAGGCGACGACGAGGAGAAAACCCCGACCAGAGGGTGACGAGACCGGGGAGAGGAGCACAGGGGGCTTATAGGTTACTGTGTGGAGAGGAGGAAGATGACACAGCAGAGATGGGGTTATGTTATGCTGCACAATAGAAAGGGAGCTGAGGCTTTTACCGAGCTGCTGAGACGTCATGGGCAAAATCAGCTCTGCTCCATCTATGTGGTGTAGTGAGGCTGTAGTTTATTTGGTGCAAGACATAGTGGTGGTGATATGTCTTGCGGAGGCAGACGAGCGCACACGCAGAGAGGCGGATACGGAGGCAGATGCACGCAGAGGCTGATACAGAGGCAGACGGAGGCACACACGGAGGCGGGTATGGAGGCAGAGGTGGATACGGAGGCAGACGGAGATAGCAGCAGACGAGCGCACACGCAGAGGTGGATATGGAGGCAGATGGAGATAGAGGCAGACGAGCGCACACGCAGAGGCAGATACGGAGGCAGACGGAGGCACACGCAGAGGCGGATATAAAGACAGACAGAGGCAAACGCAGAAGCGGATACGGAGGCACAGGCAGATACGGAGGCACAGGCAAATACGGAGGCACAGGCGGATACAGAGGCAGATGCAGAGGCGGATACGTATTACATAGACATACACACACATATTACATTATATAGACATAGACTCACATATCTCTGGTGCCGTCACACAGAGACATATATCACTATACCGACACATTGCCGCTCTCGTGTCCCGCACACATCCAGCTCAGCTACATCTCGCAGCTTGCACCGCACACAGCTCACCACATCCTCTCCCGTTGCAGGTCTCGGTCTCTCACCACTCGCAGCCGTTGGACAGGTGGAGCGGTGATGCGCTCAGAGATCAGCCCGGCCCAGCGGGGTGCAGGTATCAGTGTGCGGTATCTGGCGGGGTGCAGGCTGGGCAGTAGAGCCTTCCATGATGTTGTTGTGCTGCATAATCCCAGACAGCGTTAGTGGGCGCCCCCATCTTGCCAGGGCCCCTGCACTTCCCCGGTGCACTGGGTGCTGACGCCAGCCCTGGGGACGGATGTTATACAGTGGGGGAAGAGGGGCCGCCGGATGATATACACTGGGGGAGAGGGCCCAGATGTTATACACTGGGGAAGAGGGGCCAGATGTTATACACTGGAGGAAGGGGGACAGATGCTCTAAAGTGGGGGAAGAGGGGCCGCCAGATGTTATACACCAGGAGAAATGGGCCGGATGCTATACACTAGGGGAAGAGGAACCAGATGTTATTCAGTGGGGGAAGAGGGGCTGGATGTTATACACTGGAGAAAGGGGGATGGATGTTCTAAAGTGGGGGAAGAGGGGCCGTCAGATGTTATACTACAGGAGAGATGGGTCGGATGCTATACACTAGGGGAAGAGGAACTGGATGTTATTCAGTGGGGGAAGAGGGGCTGGATGTTATACACTGGAGAAAGGGAGATGGATGTTATTCACTGAAGCAAGGGAGATGGATGTTATACAGTGGGGGAAGAGGGGCCGCCGGATGTTATACACTGGGGGAGAGGGGCCAGATGTTATACACCGGGGAGGAGAGGCCGGATGTTATGCACTACGGGAACAGGAACCAGATGTTATACAGTGGGGGAAGAGGGGCCAGATGTTATACACTGGGAGAGATGGGCCAGATGTTATACACTAGGGGAAGAGGAACCAGATGTTATGCAGTAGGGGAAGAGGGGTCAGATGTTATACACCAGGGGAAGAGAGGCTGGATGTTATACACTGAGGGAAGAGGAACTGGATGTTATACACCAAAGGAGAGGGGCCAGATACTATATACTGGGGGAGATGGGCCAGATGTTATACACCGGGGAAAAAGAGGCCGGATGTTATACGATATGATATGATACACTTTATTGATCCCGAGGGACATTATGGTATTACAGCAGCATTACAAACAGCATTCCAAACATTATAAAAAGCATTACATAAAGTAGCTCCTAGACACAGATTTTACCACATTACGTAACAAACAAGAAGAGCCTTTATTCCGGGGCTGATCCATAAGTGAAGAAGTTGGCCTTCAGATCAGGTGACAAGGGCAGGCTGAGAGAGGTGCAGAAAGATCTGAAGAATCTAATCAGGCAGGGAAAGGCTAATTATAAGAGAAAGATTGAACTGAAATTGTCACAGAAAAGGATTCATGAAGTCTGGGAGGGTATAAAGTCTATATCTGGGCATAGACAGACTGTCGCCAGGATGGTTGTAGATAAAGAGGGGCTTAATGAACTTAATCTATTCTTTAACAGATTTAATCACACACTGGCTGCTCTTGCCCCTGCATACCATTCACACCTCTCTGCTACAATAACCTCACCCCCTGCTGCAACTTGTCAACTGAGCCAGGGTCTGTTCTTCACAAGTACCCAGGTTGCAAAAGAACTGGATAAGATAAAAGTTTTGAAGGCTGCAGGTCCTGACAGCATCAGTGCAAGGCTAATCAAAACCTTCGGGCACCAGCTGAGTGAGATCATTACATATCTGTTCAATATGAGCCTGAGAATAGGTATAGTACCACAACTGTAGAAATTATCATGTGTGGTACCAGTTCTGAAGAAACCGTATCTGAAAGACCTTAATGACTATAGACCTGTAGCATTGACTTCACACCTGATGAAGGTACTAGAGAGATTGGTTCTCACACGTCTCCGTCCTCTAGTGAGCTCGGATATGGACCCTCTCCAGTTTGCCTACAGGCCGGGCATTGGTGTGGATGATGCCATTATCCACCTTCTTCTAGATAGGACTCTCTCTCACCTGGAGAAACCTGGGAACACTGTGAGAATAATGTTCTTCGATTTCTCTAGTGCTTTTAATACCATACAGCCAGGTCTACTGAGAGACAAGCTGGGCCTTGTTGGCGTGGACCTCCAACTCTCCACCTGGATCCTTAACTACCTCACGAACCGATCTCGGTTTGTAAAGGTTCGGGACAGTGTGTCAGACATGGTGATCTGCAATACAGGGACACCTCAAGGTACAGTTCTTGCCCCTTTTCTCTTCACACTGTATACTGCGGATTTTAAGTGCAACTCATCTAGCTGCTACTTGCAGAAGTATTCTGATGACTCTGCAATAGTAGGCCTCATCACAGGAGGAGATGAAAGAGCGTACAGAGATACTTACCAAGCTTTTGTGGAATGGTGTCAGAGGAACCACCTTAGGATTAATTCCGGGAAGACCAAGGAATTGGTGGTGGACTTTCGCAAGGGAAAAAATCCACGAGTAGTGGTGAACATTCAGGGAAATGACATTGAGATAGTCGACACCTATAAGTACCTTGGTGTGATCCTCAATAATAAGCTTGACTGGGCCCATCACTTGGATGCAGTGTACAGGAAGGGCCAAAGTAGGCTTTAACTGCTCAGAAGGCTGAGAACCTTCGGAGTTCGGGGGGCACTCCTTGCATCCTTCTTCAACTCTGTTGTGGCATCAGTCATCTTCTTTGGTGTGGCGTGCTGGGGTAGTGGCATATCAACCAGGGATAGGAATAGGCTGGACAAACTGATTAGAAGGGCCAGCTCTGTCCTGGGATGCCCCCTTGATCCAGTTCAGGAAGTAGGCGACAGGAGGATACTGGCCATGGTGAGCTACATGGTGCAGAATGATTCCCATCCCATGCATGAGACCGTGACAAAGATGTGCAGTACTGTCAGTGACCGGCTGCTTCATCCTAAATATGAGAGGGAGCGCTATCGAAAGTCCTTCCTTCCTGCTGCAGTTAGGCTGTATAACCAGCACTGTTCAAAACGGAGAACGACCCAAACAGTGAACTGATAGATCCAAAAGTTGTGATAGTCCGGTTATATCTTTTTTTTTCATATATGTACCTACCTACTGTCAATGTAATGCCTTTATGCATCTGTATCTGTACTTGTTCCTGCCTTACTGCTGTAATGCTCTGAAGTTCCCCATGGTGGGACGATTAAAGGATTATCTTATCTTATCTTATCTTATCATAAATTTATGTAAGTGAAGGTACTTAAATCTTAAATCTCTGATCATTGCTATTAGTGCACCAGCCATAGGTCATTGTCGTCTTTCACCCTTAGGAAATTGTTATATATCCCCATAGCAGTAGGCACAAACGATTTCCTGAATTTCTCCTTCTTGCACCTTGGTAGGATTAGACAGCTGCTGAATGTGCTCTTCTGCTTCAAGAACAGCTCTTATAGTGGGTATTATTGTATTATAGCCCTACATTTCTTCTGAATCCTATCTTCCACTACCTCCTCAAAAGAGTCAAGATGGAGGCCAACAGCCGCACTTGCCTTCTTGATAAGTTTGTTGAGCTTATTAGCGTCAGCTACTCGCACACTACTGCCCCAGCAAATGATAGCAGAAAAGATGGCGCTTGCCATAACAGACTGGTAGAACATTTCCAGCATTTTACTGCACACATTGAACGACCTGAGCTTCTGCAGAAAGTACAGTCTGCTCATTGCCTTCTTGTGAACCTTCTCTGTATGACACCTCCAATCAAGTTTGCTGTCAAGGTGAACCCCAAAATATTTGTAGCTCTCAACCATCTCCACCTCCAGGCTAGCAATAGTGATCGGTAAGTAGTCATCCTTTTTCCTTCTATAATTCACTACCATTTCCGTGGTTTTCTTCACATTTAGTTCTAGACAGTTAGTCTGGCACCAATCCATAAAGTCAGAAACCACCCTTCTATATTCCTCCTCCCCCCCGATCTCCCACAATGCCCCCTAAAATCACTGAGTCATCTGAGAATTTTTGGAGGTGACAGAGATCTGAGTTATGCTAAAAGTCAGCTGTATACAATGTGAAGGGGAAGGGCGACAGCACTATACCCTGAGGGGCTCCAACACTGCTCCATACACTGCCAGATACCACCTCCCCCATCCTTACAAACTACAGCCTGTCCGTCAGGTAGTCGCTTATCCAGTTCATCATCCCTTCATCTACCACCATATCAGTCAACTTATTTCATAGTAAGGGCGGCTGTAAGGTATTGAAAGCACTTGAGAAGTCAAAGAACATGGCGCGCACTGCAGTTCCCTCATTGTCCAAGAATGAATGTACTGTATGTTGCAGAGACACTACCGCATCATCCACCCCCAATCTCTGCTTGTACTCAAACTGTAGGGGGTCAGTGTAGGCCCTCACCCTCGGGCGCAAGTAGGCAAGTACTATTCTCTTCATAGCATGCGATGTGAAGGCCACTGGATAACAGTCGTATAGGGAAGTTGGAAAAGTGATCTTGGGAACCGGCACTAGGCAGGTTGTCTTCCACGCCATTGATACTCTGTATTTATAGGCTCCTGTTAAACAGGAGTTGGAAGACAGTACACAGTTGGTTTGCGCATGCTCTAAAGACACGTGGACTGAGGCCATCAGGCCCAGCTGCTTTGCCAATGACTAGTTTACTAAACTGTTTCCTTACATCGCTTGAGGAGACAGAGAAAGCAGACAGACAGTTCCCCTGCTCTTTTCCCCACTCCTGATGACGCTGCGCATGTGTTGGTGAATCTGCTGAAAAACTCATTCATTTCATTAGCCATGGGCAGATCCACTTCCCCACGCTCTGGCCTTGCCTTAAACCCAGTTAACTGCGTCATGCCCGACCACACCTCCATGGAATTGTTGTATGACAATTTATTTACTAGTTAAATTCGGAACGCCTCACGGGCATTCTTAATTTTCCCCTTTAAGTCCTTTTGCATCAATTTCAGTTTCTTTGTATCCTTCATTTTAAATGCCAGTTTTTTCTTGTTTAGTAAGTATTTCAGATCTTTTGTAATCCAAGGCTTGTTATTTGCATAACATCGAATCTTTTTAACTGGGACTACAGTATCAGTACAAAAAATTTATATTTATATAATCAGTTACTCTCCTGACCATATCATTTAAATCATCATGCTCTCCCATGTCGCATATCACCTCCCAGTCTGTGAGGTCAGAGCAGTCTTGCAGGGCCTCCTCAGCTGCTGGGGACCACCTCCTGATTTGTTTTATAGTCGCTGGATGTTTGCTGACAACTGGTTGATAAGATGGTGACAATAGTATGAGGCTGTGGTCAGATTTCCATAGAGGGGGAAGTGCAGATGATGTATAGGAGTCTTTAACATTTTCATAGAGGAGATCCAATATACTGTTGTCCCTTATTACACATTTAATATATTGATAGAACTTTGGAAGAGCCTTTGAAATCATGACTCTGTTAAAATCCCCAGAGATTACGATTAACGAGTTTGGGTGCTTTGTCTGAAGGCGAGCCAACACCCCTGACAACACTTCCTCAGCTGCCTCTTGACAAGCGGATGGAGGTATATACATGACAAATGGAGAATTCTCTAGGTAGATAGTAAGGCCTAAGGCCAACTGCTAAGAGTTCAATATTTTGACTGCAGTGACTTTCCTTAACAGCAATATGCCGCTGATCACACCATCTGTTATTAGTGTATAATATCACCCCACCACCCTTCTTCTTACCACTGTTATCTTTGTCTCTATCAGCCCGGACCATCTGAAACCCTGGAATTGAGACACTTGAATCAGGGACCTCCCCATATAACCAGGTTTCTGTAAAGCACATGAGACTGCATTCCTTAAACTCTGTCTGGGTTTTACACAGAGCTAGCAGTTCATCCATCTTATTTCCCAGCAAGCCTACATTACCCATGATAATTTATGGTACTGCTGGTTTAAACCTTCATCTCCTGGATTTCAACTTTTGACCTGCTCTGCAGCCTCTGAAAGGTCTCCACACTTCACGAGGGACATGTGGTATGACCACAGCTGGAGATGACTTCAATCTGCTCAGCTCCAGAAGTCGATCCCTTGAATACACAACACATTTAGTGATGGGCTTTGGGGCAGCCAGCAGATCAGTGACCCTGTACTTCACTCTAGTCCATGCCGTGTCTGACTGTGTCCAGTATTCACCTCTGTACCCAGATGGCTGCATCAGTAACCAACAAGGTAGAAGCTGGGTGTATTGCGGAACTGCAGCTGACAGTGGTTGTATTAGATTCATGTCCATGGGTGCTAATAACTGCTCATCACGATATTCATGTCGGGTTGCATGTACCTGTGGAGGAAGTACGTAGTAGTGGCAGATCCGGGTGCCGATCCACAGCTGCGTGTCCAAGGGCATTTGGTTGGTTGTCGTGAGTGGTTTCCACCTTCCCACAATGGTCCGTCATGCAGGAACAGTGCAATCCACAGGGTATAAAACATCCATCAATTCAAGATTAAAATTAGGGGTCCGTCAAAGTTCCAAAGGTCGAAAAGAAAGTCCAAAGAACAGGCAACAGGCAAAGGGAAGAGGAGGGAAGAGTAGCTGGATGTTATACACTGAGGGAAGAGGAGCCGGATGTTCTACACTGAGGGAAGAGGTGCCGGATGGTATACATTAAGGGGTGAGATGCTGGTTGTTATACACCATGGGTCGAAGGACAGGATGTTATACACTGAGGTAGAATATTATTTTGTCTATATAGTGTATGTGTATAACATAATGACAAGAGGGAGTGATCTATATTTAATACATCAGAGCTTCAGGAGGGTAAAAATAATCATACATACCCTCTTCATAATGGAAGTACTGTAGATCTCCATTATGCTTGAATGAACTAAATGTAAAAGCTCATATTATTTACATGATATAAATCAGGCAGAGGGGGGAATGTAAAATGTAGTGGGGGTGATGCAGCAGCCAGGGGAGGGTACAGAAGGAGTGGCACAGGCAAGGATGGAGCTTGGAGCGAGCAGTCTCTATAGTGAGATCACATATATTCCCACAATAGCGCCATTCACCAAGTCCTGGAGGGTGAAACTGAAGCCACAAAGTAGAAAGAAAATGGTGATATTACAATAAGTAACAGGCTATATGCTGACTCCAGGCTTCTCTCCACAGGGTTTGGTAGCAGCTATGAAATGTACATATATTATATTACAGTATAGAATTTTACTATATACATATTAATATAAAAATGTTGTTCCTTACTTGTTTGGCTGCACAAAGTGGAGGCGGCACAAGACCTGAATGAGTCTCTGCTCCCTGGCTGTGATCTCTGAGCTTATAATCCCTTGGGCAATATTTCACTCGTGTAATAATAACGCCTTGGTAATAGTCTATGACTGCAGCTACACCTACACCTAAAAATATGGACTGAAGGCCTCTCTTACGTATCGAGATCTCTCTCCTGTAGAGTGTCAGCTCTTATGATCAGAGATCTCTTTAGTGAGTTTGTCTCACTAGGCTGCTGTTTTGGTTTCACTACTTTGCAAAACACTCTGTTCCCCTCCCCCTATGAGGATGACATATGATCCTTACGCCCTGCATTCTGCAGTCTCATGTCACTGTGTTTTCCTCTTTATCTCTTCTATCTAGTTCCTTTCTTGCATAACAGTAATTTCTGTTTTACAACTGTGGTGTAGTTACCACTATGTCAGCTAGGGGGCGCTGCGTGGGTGTCCCAGGACGGGTGTACAGGCACATTCAATGTGGTAACAGGAGCAGGGTCCTAAATGACCATTATGGGTCTCAAGGTGGGTGGCCTTGGGATGCAGGCTCCAGGGTGTATTGATCAGCAGAGGTACTGCTGATCTTTCTGTTACACTGTGTCAGGGAAGCCTGTGTGTGTCTATACAACGTTTAGTGATGTCATAGTCATGTGATCACCTGTGGGTGTGGTTACAGGGCTATGTAATTGAGGTGTTTGGCACATGTGAGAGAGTGTGAGAGTGAGTCTGTCTGAGTGTGGACAGACTTCCATGTGTCCAGGTGGGACACTACAGAGAGTGTATATGGGGAGGACTACAGCTCCCAGCATGTGCTGAGACTCTCAGTCCGAGTCTGAAGCCACGGACATTTCTGTTCCTTTGCCTGAAGTGAAGGTTACATTTCAGTGTTATGCTGTCTATGGTTTATGGAGTAATAAACCTGGTGAAATTTTAAAGGAACGTGCCTCATGTTTGTCTCCCGCTGCAACTAAGCGAGTCAAATCCCTACAATTGGTGACAGACTGCGGGCAGCGATTCCCAGAAGCACGTGTGGCAGTGCTGGCGATTCTGAGCCAGGAGAGCAGACGGTCTGACAACCGTGAGTAATACTGACCGAGGTCAGAGAAAGTGACTGTGTTAATATTTGTGGGATACCTCTGAGGAGAAGAGGCGTCCAGGAACCTGTGTTGCCGACACAGGTGACAGACAGGAGTCTGTGTTGCACTGACCAGGGTCAGTGAGAGACTGTGTCCCTGGAGGGGTCAGTGAGCAAGGTCCTGGAGGGTCAGTGTTGGGAGGTTCTGGGAGAGGAATCGGATCCCTGGAACACGTGCTATGACCTTGGACCTGGTGAGGCGTGTGTTGGGCAGTCTCAGGCGGAGACGGATGTCCTGAAGAGCACCCACTGAGCCCCTGTACCTGGTGAGACCGGAGTGTTGGGAAACCCTGGGAGGAGGGCTGCTCCCTGAATAGCACCCGGTGTGCGCCTGTGTGTTGGACGGTCTCAGGCGGAGACGGTACGTCCTGAACAGCACACGGACAGGACATGAGAGACTGTGCATGTGTTTTTTTTCTTTTTTTTTTCTTTTCCTCTGCAAAACCTGACGGTGCTTGCTGTGGCTCAGTGGGGTCACGAAGGTCTCGCAGCACAGGGACCTGGTGTTTTTCCTTTTTTGGGATCTGCCCTGGGAGCATTGGTAGCAGACGCTGTCTGTCTACACCATCCTGCTGCAGCTTTATTGCATATGACTAAGCGGGTACAGAAGTTGTGGCTTTACACAACTATTAAGGGTGAGTACCCTGTATCATTGCTTCATAACCCATTATACCTGCACTGGTAAGGCCCTATGGGTGCACTTTTGTGGTTTTTATCTTTGAGGGTGACAAGCGGTTTCCGGTAACCCGGTGGGGTTAAGAAGGGGACAAGCGGCTTCTGGTGGATCGGTGGGTCCACGAAGACTGCGCAGAAGGAGCTGCAGTGACACCAGCCGCTGTGTATGTGTGTGAACAGCAGCCGGAGGTGCCGGTGATCAGTGACAGCAGGAGCTGTGGTGGTGCCAACAAAGACTTGTGTGGTATCGTTAAAAGACAAACTGTACTGTGTGAACTGTGGCATAAGAAGTTCTGCAGAATGGACATGGGGAAATCCCAAAAGGGGGCGGTGACCCAAAAGGGAGTGGTAACCAAAAAAGGGGTGGAGTCCCAAAAGGGGGCGGTGACACAAATTGGAGTGGTAACCCAAAAAGGGGTGGAGTCACAAAAGGGGGTGGTGACCCAAATTGGAGTGGTAACCCAAAAAGGGGTGGGGTCCCAAAAGGGGGCGGTGACCCAAATTGGAGTGGCAACCCAAAGTGGGGTGGTGGTCGAGAAAGTGGCCAAGTGTGAAGAAGTGACAGCACTGGGTGACTCAGTAGGTATGTCTGGAGTACCGCAGTGTATGTGCAGGTCTTTTTCAGAATGTAGAATATCCTTTCCGGGTAGTAATGATGGGCCACAGATGTGTACAGTGATGCTGCACCGGGAAGGAGCCTTTGGTCGGCTGGACTCAGAGAGTCAGGTGACTCTGACAGGAACGCCTCTCGTTTTCTCTCTGACCGAGAAAAACGTCAGGGTTCGCTGTAAACACAGGGTCACGGTGAACTACGCAGTAGACACAGTAGTGTTTGAGGGGACCAAAGGTGGTGAGTGCCAAGGTAGAGGGATACCACGGGACTTAGTCTATGCTTGGGAGAGGGGCCGGGACTTTCTTTTGTTTGATGACGTTTGGTCGGATGGTGGAGATGCTTCGACTGTGGGGCAAGCAGACACTGAAACAGTGACGGCTCCTGACATGGACAGGTCAGAGGTAGAACTGACCAGAGGAAGAAGTACATCTGCCCAACTGACGGACCTGACGTCTCGTGATAAGACAGATGGTGGGCTGGGAGATGAGACTACTGGACTAGACACATTGGTGCTGGACGGTAACTGGAGGGTTCACTCGACTGGTGTGACTGACCCAGTGGTACCCTTTGATGATATAATTAAAGAGGTAGTGGTGAGACACGTGCTGGCCAAAAGAGAACAAGATCATGAGATACAGCTGATAAAGGAGACTGTAACAGAACATGTCGAACGGGAAAGAGTCCTAAGGCAAGCAGCTGAGCACAGAGTGGATGAGCTGGAGAAGGAAGTCTCTGAGCTCAGAGGTCACCTGTCAGCGTGTAAAACCATGAACAAGACCCTGTTGGAAGATATGGAGGTGCTCAGAGAGGCCCAAGAGAAGCATCAACAGGAGATTCTCAGGAGAGAGGATGAGCGTCGCTACCTGGCAGAGGAGAAAGATAAAGTTCTGCAAGAACTCAGTGGAGTAGTAAAAGGTCTTCTGCAGCAGAAGTGGAGGGGCGAAGACGTACAGCGGCCTTGCCCGACTGATAGCAAGGCAGAACTGCCAAAGCCCATCTTGGAAAAGGGTCCTGAAGACTGTAAATCTCAGGAAGATGGTGAGCCAAGAGCTGCACAAGACAGTCACCCGGTCTTGGCAGATACCTTGAGGGAAGTGTCCGTGGGGAACCCAGAGCCATCTGTCCAGGATGAGAGCAAGTCCATGACCTTCAAGTGTGTGATGGAGGTACCTGAAGACGTGCGAGAAGCGTGTGCCAGCGAAGGTGTGCATGAGACCTTTAAAAAGGCAGTAAAGGCCTATAGTGTGAGCTGGGCACCAGAAACAGACCAGTTGGTGATACTGGCAGAAACGGAAGACACAGAGAGAAGGGTGGCTGTCCTGAAGGAGATGCACCTACAATGTCTCCGCATGAAACAGATGCTCGTGAAGCGTAATTGGAAAGCCGCTCGACGTCTGGAGCTTGCAAGGGAAGCACAAAGTCGGCTGGGCTTTGTGGAAGACATAATTCCGGTGCCCAGAAATCTGGTGGGGAAAGTCGTTGGCATACTTGGAAAGGTGATGCAGGAGATGGTGAATCGATCCTGTGTGAAGAGAGTGAGGATCCCACCTGCTGGTGAAATCCAAGTCGTTGTTGAAGATGACATGGTTCCTGTCATTGTGGTTGGTTCGGTGGAAAGCATTGGGAAGCTTCGCATGCTCCTGGAATATCGGGTAGCGTACCTGAAGGAGATTGATCAGCTAAGACAGGATCGACTGCAGGTGAATAAGCAGATACAGAATGTCAGGTGGCGTCCCCCTCCAACCCAAGGTGTAAGGACCCGAAGGGATCCTCCAAGGAATGAAAGGACAGGTAGTCGAAGGCAAGAACGTCGAGAGTCCGCAAGTGGCCGGTCTAATCTTAGTAACATAGGCACGAAACTTGGTGGTGGACATAGCGACAGAGGGTCAGACTCAGACCAGCCAGTTGGCCCAGCTGGACGTGGGACTCATGACCGTGCGAACTGGGAGAGCCAGTCAGTGAGAGAAAGGTTGCGTGATGGAGCACACTGCAGACAGGCGGAGACTAAAGAGTGTCTGGTCACACTGACGGACGTTGACGGGAAGGCCCAAGGCCGAGATATTGACCGCTGGGGGCAGGGGAGGCCTAACGTAAATATGCAGTATGACTACCGAAACAGACGGAGATGGTCCTCCCGACTGGTAGGGCAAGGTGACATGGGTGCCAGGTCTCAAGATCCCTGGGTGATGTCATGTGTTCAACCCCACAAGTTTGAACAGAGGGGGGAGGTATGTGGTGTAGTTACCACTATGTCAGCTAGGGGGCGCTGCGTGGGTGTCCCAGGACGGGTGTACAGGCACATTCAGTGTGGTAACAGGAGCAGGGTCCTAAATGACCATTATGGGTCTCAAGGTGGGTGGCCTTGGGATGCAGGCTCCAGGGTGTATTGATCAGCAGAGGTACTGCTGATCTTTCTGTTACACTGTGTCAGGGAAGCCTGTGTGTGTCTATACAACGTTTAGTGATGTCATAGTCATGTGATCACCTGTGGGTGTGGTTACAGGGCTATGTAATTGAGGTGTTTGGCACATGTGAGAGAGTGTGAGAGTGAGTCTGTCTGAGTGTGGACAGACTTCCATGTGTCCAGGTGGGACACTACAGAGAGTGTATATGGGGAGGACTACAGCTCCCAGCATGTGCTGAGACTCTCAGTCCGAGTCTGAAGCCACGGACATTTCTGTTCCTTTGCCTGAAGTGAAGGTTACATTTCAGTGTTATGCTGTCTATGGTTTATGGAGTAATAAACCTGGTGAAATTTTAAAGGAACGTGCCTCATGTTTGTCTCCCGCTGCACCTAAGCGAGTCGAATCCCTACACAACAGAAACATTACAAATCTCTTACATCAGTTACAATTATAGTGTCTTAAGTTCTATAAAAAAATTAGATGGCAAACTGATCATGGGCATTAATATCATGAGGGTAGTTCATAAACTGTAAAGCAGCCAATGTTGGTTGGTATAATTATTTTTGTTGCGCTAACATAATCTCTGCAGGAGTCATAAGCTGACACTCTACAGGAGAGAGGACCCTGCACATAAGAGCTTACACTCTACAGGAGAGAGGACCCTGCACATAAGACATACCTCCCAACTTTTGAAGAAGGGAAAGAGGGACAAAGGCTGCGGCACGTGTAGCAAATTTTTAGGCCACGCCCCGACAACACCCATTTCACAACCAGTCACACCCATGTCCGCCCCCAACGGCTCCCATTTAGCACTGCTGATCACACTGACTGGTACTGAGAGCACAGTGGCTGGCATTATCGGCACAGTGGATGGTACTGTGGGCATGCTGACAGGTACTGAGGAAAAGAAAGAAAACAGGAGAGCGAGAGCGAAAGAAAGAACAGAGAGAGGAAGAACAGAGAGAGAAGAAAGAGGGGAAAGAAAGAACAGAGAGCAAAAAAAAAGAACAGAGAGAGAAAGAAAGAGGGGAAAGAAATAAAAAACAGAGCAAAAGAAAGAACAGAGAGAGAGAAAGAAAGGGGAAAGAAAGAAAGAATTGAGAGAAGGAAAGAAAGAGGAAAGAAAGAAAGAAAGAGAGAAAGAAAGAAAAAAAAAAAAAAAGAAAGAGAAAGAAAGAAAGAACACAGCTTCCAGCACATCACTTCCGGTGGAACGTCATGTGCGAGTTTTAAAGTGCTCCACAGGGCTTCACGCCTGTGTGCGTGGGAAAAGCCTGCTTTGTATGTCTCGTACACACTTGGCTCTGCTCCTTACATCCCGTACACACATGGCTTCACTCCGTAAACACACGGCTCCACTTCACTTACCCCATACACACACAGTTCCACTCCGTACACCAAGTACACACATGGCTCCCCTCCGCACACCTCGTACACACACAGCTCCACTCCGTACATCTCATACACACGTGGCTCCGTACACATCGTACATGCGTGGCTCTGCTCCGTGCACCTCGTACATGCGTGGCTCTGCTCCGTACACCTCGTACACGCGTATCTCTGCTCAGTACACCTCGTACACACGCGGCTCCGCTCCGTACACCTGTCAAATGCCCCATCCTGTGTGACACGACCCGGAGGCCGGTAACTAAAACTACAATATGCGGCACGTGAAACGGTCCTGTGTGACGTGGCCCGCAGGCCGGTAATTAAAAAAACAAGACGCAGGGGAAAGGGGAAGCAGTTGCAATGGTGGGCCCTGCGATAGGGAACGGGGATGTGGAGACCTCCTGCACTCCCCTGAGCCAGTGTCCCTATCACTCCTAACGTTCCCTATGCCGGTTCCGCACTGGGCGCCGCTCAGGAACCTATAGCCCTGGCACACCCTACACCTATCCCTGGCTAGGGAGCTGGGTGGCGCAGGCACTAGCCCTACTCTGTTGCATTTGCACCTGGCAACAGAGTCCACCACCAGAATGCATCTTTCCTCTTGAACAGCTGCCACCAAGCTCTGTCAGAGTTGCAAGGTAATCCCTCCAGTCTGTGCTGCAAGGAGCTCTCTCTCCAGCTCCTTCCTCCACCAAGAATGATTGAAATGAACACTGAGTCAAGCATGTGAGTGTAGCTTTCAGCCACAGAGTCCAGCAACTGAGTGCAGCTCCCTTTCAGCAACAGTGTCCAGCATGTGAGTGCAGCCTTCACCATAGCTGCCACTCCACCGTGAGTGCAGCCTTCACCATAGCTGCCACTCCACCAAGCTTTGCCCGAACTCCTCGCTCTCCCAGCAACCGAGTCCAGCATCTGAGTGCAGCTTTCACCATAGCTGCCACTCCAAGCTTTGCCAGACCTCTTCGCTGACACCATAGCTGCCACTCCACCACACTTTGCCAGACCTCCTCGCTGACACCATAGCTGCCACGCCACGATTCTGACTGCTGTCCAGGAACTCTCTCTAGTTTCTCCTTCAACCAGACTATGTTGAAAATGAGCAATATCACCGATTGCAAAACCTGAGACTCTTTTACAGCAGAGACAGCAAACACACCTGCTTTAATCATGTGCACTTAACTAAAGAAACAGAGTGCAATGACGCTCACCACCACCGGGGCAAACTTAGAACAAAATATACCACTGTGCAATAATTCTAATGGCCACCGGGGGCAAAAACCCAAACCTGAGCAAACAGCTCAATGAAAAAAAAAGGTTACCTGTGCTTCTTTATCTGTCCTGATCCAGCCGATCATGACAACACCTCATACACACATGGATCTGCTCTGCACACCTCGTACACACATGGCTCCGCTACATACACCTTGTACACACACATCTCCGCTCCGTACACCTTACACACATGGCTCTGCTATATCCACACTGTAAACCCCTCCTGACCCCACACAGAAACTTCATCTCTTCCAGCACCATGACAACCAGCACAGCAGAGCCCTGCAGACACGGAGGCTTCTGATCATGTGACCCCTGACTCCTCCCCTCCTGTGACTTCATCACAGGTCCTGTCCACACAGCCACAGAACAGCCTAGGACTTCATTGCTGGGTGCAGTGACTCTCTGGGATGACGAGGATGGGGTCGGTGCATGGGGTGGCGTGGCGGCTCAGTGCAATGCGGGACAAATACCGTCCTGGGCGGGACGCGAGTGGGGGGGGTCAAAAATGGGACTGTCCTGCGAGAATCGGGACGGTTGGGAGCTATGCATAAGAGATGACAATCTACAGGAGAGAGGACTCTGCCCATAAGAGCTGACACTATACTGGAGAGAGGACCCTGCACATAGGAGCTGATACTCTACAGGAGAGAGGACCCTGCCCATAAGAGCTGACACTCTACAGGAGAGAGGACCCTGAACATAAGAGCTGACACTCTACAGGAGAGAGGACCCTGCACATAAGAGCTTACAGTCTACAGGAGAGAGGACCTTGCCCATAAAAGCTTACACTCTACAGGAGAGAGGACCCTGCCCATAAGAGCTGACACTCTACAGAAGAGAGGACCCTGCCCATAAGAGCTGACTCTCTAAGGGTATGTGCACACATTGCGGATTCTCCCGCAGATTTTTCCGCACAAAAACCGCAGCTCTTGGCGGAAAATGCAGGTGCGTTTTTGATGCGGTTTTGCCTGCGGATTGTATGCATTTTTGTAAGCTAAATAAAGATATGTTATTTAACAACAAAAAAAAAGATTTGTGATGTCATTTCTAAATATATTTCAGTTATTTCTGTGGGATGGGACTGCTGACCAGCTCGGGGATTTCATGAGGTCATTGAAGGTAAATACTAATAATATCCGTCTTACATATTAATTTGATGATACATGTGTGGACTTCCTGGACGTCCGTCTGGAGGTTGATGCCGACAGGCGTATCCAGACGGACGTATTCAGGAAGCACACGTCTGTCAATTCTTTATTGCACGCTACGTCTGCTCATGACCTTGCCACCGTGAGGGCCATCCCGGTCGGACAGTTTCTCCATATGCGACGCATCTGTTCCACCGATGATCGATTTGAGAGACAGGCTCGTTACTTGACAGATTGTTTCTTAACAAGAGGATATAGCCGGAGATATATAAAAGCCAGCTACAATAGGGCGAGACGCACTCCTCGTCGCAGTCTTTTACATCCGGCCCGGAAGAGTGGAGGTTTAACTAGTGATGGACCTGTTAGGTTCATCTTGACATATAACCACGAGTGGCATAATATGCGCACTATTCTGTGTAAGCACTGGTCTATAGTGTTGAGCGACTTTTGGTTTTTTAGGGTCGAGTTTCGTTTCATGAAACCCGACTTTTCCAAAAGTCGGGTCGAGCAAAATCGGCTGACTATAGGGAAAAGTCGGGGTTGTCCCGAAACACGAAACCCAATGTAAGTCAATGGAGAATTAAAGTCGGCAGTGAGAGGAGGACAGGAAACACACCAACAGTGCCCATTTGAATGCCAAAAGCATAAATTCTTGTTACTGAAGCTTGTCAACCTTAATTAACTTCATAATACTAGTTACGCACTGAAAAATGGGGGTTATTTGGCTACAGTTGTGGGGGGGGAGGGCTGGCTCCAGGTTTTCGTGGGCCCAGGGCCAAAGAGCGCCCCTTTAACACATACCACAACTCATGATGCTCCGATACGGCAGAGAAATAGCAGTATAGTACAATGAAAAATGCTTCACTTCTTACATCTCATGACTGATATCCATTTTAAATTCTCCAATACCTCCAAAAACGGACAGTATATAACTCCATACAGTATTATGGCCAGCGCTTAGTGTGCTATACAGAGTAATGAGGCCCATATATTTCTCCATACGGAATCATTATTCCCATATAATGTTTCAAACCGTATATGATGAGCTCCACATAATGCTACAGTATATGTTGGTCCCAATGGATGAAGCTCCACTGTCTTATGGGCCCAAATAATGCTCCATATATAATGGGCCCCATTTCTACTGCTCTAGTGTATAATGGACCCTGTAAATGCTGCTCCAGTGTCTGATGTCCACCTTTGGAATGCTCCAGTGTATGGTGGGCCCCATATATCATTCACCAGAGTATAGTGCTCCCCAAAAATTGCTGTCCCAACATTGAAAACAATTACATAAGTCTCCTTGCTAGGGAATCCCTGCACTACTCTGAACTCCTTGTCGTCCCCATCTTCCATCTCACTGCACTTGGCTGTTTAGGCCCTCCCACCGGCAGAGACACTTTTGCGTACTATGCGGTGCCCTGTGCCAGTGCCATCGCCCATGAGTATGCCCCCCCACCTGCTCAAGGAACCTGCACTTTCATCTGCACCTTCCTCTTTGTTACCGTGTAAGGTGGTATAGTATGCAGGAAGGGGAACCTGAGTTTCCTCTGGGTCAGATTCTGGCTGTGTAGAGTGCGAGGGGAATGTAGTGGTCTGGGTCAATGTACCAGCATCATCATCCAGCAGTGGCTGGGCCTCAGTGCGCTTGTGGCGTCCCCAAGAGTACGGTCACCTGTTATGATTGAGTCACCGTAGGAGGCAGACACAAAAATAGAAGCTACGTCCAGAAAACCAGAGAAGTTGGCAACTATCAGATTGCAGACCCCTGAACCTATCAACACAACTAGCAGTAGCCGTGGGGGGTTCCTACGGTGCCCTAGACCCCTCGATCACAGCCGGAGAACTATATAGCCTAAAGACAGAAAAGGAAATCTAAACTGCCCCAGAGCAGACCCCAAAGCAAAAGGCAGCCCCCAACATATAATGACGGTGAAGCAAGATGAAAAAAACACTCACACAGGCAGAAAGATAGGCTGAGCAAACGATGGGGCCCAAAACTAACTAAATAGGAAAGGAAAGGACGGTTGCTGTCTGCAATCTGCAAAAAACCCTCTCAACAAAATAAGCCAACAAGCTGATATGGAAAAAAGACCCTGAAGCAGCTACGCTTCAAAAGCTATATCAGCACTCAGGTACTTTCTGAAGAGAGAGCTAAAGGAATTCAGCTCACCCCAGCAGGGAATGGCAGAAATCCAGAAAAACAGAGCAAAACTAAGGCAAAGCAAAAATGCAACAGGCAGAGCAGAAAACTTAGCTTTAGATGAGCAGGAATTCAGACTGGTCTCCAAGGATCCCACAGAGAAATCACCCGCAGGGCAAAAAGGGCGTGGGCGGCCTTATATCCAGTCAGCAACTCCACTCAGCCAGTCATCATCATTAGTCTCAGATGTTTGATAATCAGGCTCACTACCTTTCTTCACCAGAAGAGGGAGTTCACCGGCCCTCAGTAGTGAACTCACAACAGTCACCACTGTGGCATTGCCTTCCTCCTAGGGAGTGTGTTGTCAAGCTTGGGAGCAACGAAGGATCTCTCTAGCAGTGAAACCAACACACAACACATTTCCCACTCCAGGCCAGCAGGGAGACCTCTGAACCTGACTGCTGAGGAACTGCTCTCTGTGGTCGGGAGGAGGTAAGTTTGGGCACTCTGTGCAGGGAAGGGGAAGTGTGTGGACATGAGAAGGGGAGCTGGAGGATGAGCAGAGTTAAGGCTCACTCCTAGCTGGAGCGCATGGTCCGGATTCCGGTCTCCGAGTTTGTAGGGACACTGACGTTCCTGCAGCAGAAACCGGGGGAAGTAGCAGCTATAAATGCTCTGTACCCAACTAAGGCTCGGAGGCCCCAGCATCGACATGTGCGAGGCAGAAGGAAAAGGCTACAGCTGTCTGCCATACAAGTAAAGTCTGAGGAACATCTGTTAGACAGGAGGCGTTTCAGTGAACCACGGTCCTGTGAGTGCTTCCCCCACAAGCGCTAGAAAGGAGACGTTCAGGAAGGTACATGTTGGTGGAGTGTTGGAAGGGAGCTTTCCATTCTGGTCCCGGAGGTTGGCAGAGGTCCTGACCCGGAGGACACAGCACAGAGGCAGGCATCTGTGTAACCTGCAGACTGTGAGTAAAGCTTTGGAACTGCACGCTCTGGTGTCCTACAGTTATTCCAGCACCGCTACATCTGGGTACCAGCACCTACACTGCCTGTGCCTTTCTCCCATCACTACATCTACACTTCCCTGGGACTCCAGCTCCACCTGTGGGGAGCTTCACCATCTTTGCTGCACAACACCATCAGTCCCACAGGATCTGCATGCAGCGTCGGCCTAACATCTATGTTGCAGAACACCACAGGTGGCGTCAAACTATCTATATAAACTCTTTACCATTATACCATGCCATTTACATGGGCGCCCAGGGCCACCGTCTGGGTCACCGCTGCTGTGACACATCCCACTGACACTGGCCCGGTACGAGTACCCCACAGCCCTGGGAGGGCGACCCATATGCCAACTGCTGATGGGGCGGCGTTAGTCCCACGAACCTCCAAACAGCGTCCCTGAAGGCAAAGTTTTTGGTTTCCGGGGCAGTATGATTGCAAAGCTGAACCTTAAAGGAATGTCCAAAAGGGCACCACCAGGAGTGGAGCCTGTGGCTTAATTGGACTGCACCCGGGAAACCACTACCATACAAGCTACAGGAAAGATGGACAGATTGCAAGCTTTGTCGATTCTGTGTGTGGTGTGGTATGTCCGTTTGTAGTTGTGCTAGCGATTTCTCAGCTTTATTCCGTTAACGACCGAGACTCCGGCATGGCCCCGCGGTACGCGTCAAGCTTACTAGAGGGATACGCGAGGCTGTGGCATGTGAGATCGAGCAATAACAGGTCTAGCATTCCAGTACATGTCCGGGGCTGCATGCACGCTACACTGAAAGGACCAGCTTTTGTCGCTTACAGGTGCAGATAACCTGCTGAACTCCGTTAGTGATGGGGATCTGGGATTCAGATTATTCCCCGCGAACGATGATTTCCCAGTAAGTTCAGGTCAACCGCAATTCCGGAGTTAGGCCTAACCGTCGTTCCTGAAAAAATTACGTGTCCAAACCAAAGGTGCTGTAGCTTGCTTAACAGCTCGGCAGCCGTTCTCAGGCCCAGTATGGATTCAACAACATTGTGGAAAGTTGATAAAGGGTACAGTTTCACCGGATAACACGTATATATGTAGCCTAGTTTACACATTAAAAATATATGTCTATAGATCAGGAGGCAGACTCAGATGTTCTCAGGCCCAAGACTGGATTTGACCCGATTGCACAAAGTTGAGAAAGGGTACTTTATCACTGGATAGCAGGTATATATAGCATAGTTAAGGCTAGTTTCACACTTGCTTTTTTTTGCAGCGCGTTTTTCCCGCAAAAAAACGCATTGAAAAAACGCATACATAAGCATACAACTGCTGCGTTTTTTTCAAGCATTTTTATGAGCATGCATGAAAAAAACGCAGCGTTTTTATGCGTTTGTATGCGTTTTTAGCGCGTTTTTACCGCGTTTGCGTTTTTTTCCAACATTTTTAGGTGGCCCCTCACACTATCCAAACCATGACTTTACTAACCCTAACCCTGACCCTAACCCTGACCCTAACCCTTAACCAAATCATACTTAACCCTAACCCAAACCCTAAACCCTAACTAACCCTAACCCTAACCCTAACCCTGACCCTAACCCTTAACCAAATCATACTTAACCCTAACCCAAACCCTAAACCCTAACTAACCCTAACCCTAACCCTAACCCTGACCCTAACCCTAACCCTAACCCTGACCCTAACCCTAACCGTAACCCTAACCCTAACCCTAACCCTGACCCTAACCCTTAACAAAACCATACTTAACCCTAACCCTGACCCTAACCCTGACCCTAACCCTTAACCAAACCATACTTAACCCTAATCCTGACCCTAACCCTAACCCTAACCCTAACCCTGACCCTAACCCTAACCATGACCCTAATCCTTAACAAAACCATACTTAACCCTAATCCTGACCCTAACCCTGACCCTAACCCTGACCCTAACCCTAACCCTAACCCTGACCCTAACCCTTAACAAAACCATACTTAACCCTAATCCTGACCCTAACCCTGACCCTAATCCTTAACAAAACCATACTTAACCCTAATCCTGACCCTAACCCTGACCCTAACCCTAACCCTAACCCTGACCCTAACCCTTAACAAAACCATACTTAACCCTAATCCTGACCCTAACCATGACCCTAATCCTTAACAAAACCATACTTAACCCTAACCCTGACCCTAACCCTAACCCTGACCCTGACCATAACCCTAACCCTAAACCCCCTTAACTAACCCTAACTCTAACCCAAACCCCTAAATTCCATGGTTTAAAAAAAAAACGCATATGCAAAAAAACGCATACATGAGCATGCCAGTGCGCACATATGCGCATCCATAGGCTATAATGGCCATTTTTAGCGCAAAACGTGCGCATATGTGCGCATGCGCTTTTTTGCAGGGCCAAAAAATGCAACATGCTGCGTCTGGAAAATCCCAACGCACACCCAAAAAAAACGCAGCGCATGAAAATCGCATACATGCGCTGACCAGTGCGCAGGTATGCGCACCCATGTTAAATATAGGGGAAAAAACGCATGCGCAGGTGTGCGTTTTTTTCCAGCGCTAAAAAACGCAAATGTGAAACCAGCCTTAAACATGTAAAATCTCCGTGTTCTCAGTATGGATTACACAGCAATCTAAAAAGTGGAAAAAAGGAAATGCATTAGAGGCGTACACAACTATATACTTTTGGTGTTATTTTTAAATCTTCATATATATTTCTGTCTCAGTAATACAGTCCAGCCTCTCCGCAATAGGAAATGAGATGCATGCAATTAGTGACATAAAGGCTATTGATTGCAGAAATCTAGGAATTATTATTCACTGGAAAAACTTTCGTCACAATTCTCATAGGCGATGCTGACCCTCAATTAATTTGTGTGTTGAGACAGTGAAAACATTTTTTTGTGAATAAAGTCTTGCTGTATCGCACTTCCGCTGATTCCATCACTGTTACTCATCTCAATCCAATTTTTATCATAGGGAGCGATGTAAACATGGTGCTCACTGGCTATCATGATCTGTCACGTAACTTTGGAGTGCAAAAGACAGAAGCCACAGGCCGTAGGCGATTCTATTTGATTGGCATGAGAGGGCACATTTTGAAATGTGCGCCGGAATGTCACACGTTTGTGAGTAGGAAAACTGTGAAAGCTGATGATAAACCACCACTGCATGTCATTGTGAGTCGACGTCCATAAGAAATGGAAGCCATTGATCATCTGGAGCTAGAGCCCGGCCAGCAGGACAGGGCATAGCTACATCTTAACCATCATCTTTCAGTTCAATCAATTTGTAGTGGCACTCCCAGTGAAGGATTTGACAGCCCAGACTACACAGCGGAGGAGCAGGGAGAGGTAAACATTGCAAATGCTGGGGCCCTGCCCAAGCAAGCGGGGCACACTTGTGGGCATCGGTACTGGCACTGGGCCCCTCATAGTACGGCGGTGTGTCTGACGGCGGGTGTGCACCACCACCGTCAGAGACACTTGATTGCACTATGAGGGACCCTGTGCCAGTGCCCGCGCCCAGGAGTCGGCCTACCCACCTGTCCAGGGCAACGGCACTCGCACGGTTTCGTGCACTAGGTGGTGACCCCGGCCATGGGGGGGGGCAGCCCAGTTAGGGCGGTTTACAGTGGCATATGTTGATGTGGGACATTCAGCTGCTGCAAAAGGCGAAATAGGTCAAGTTCGCGGAATAGGAGGAGGACCAAAGCAAGCCATTTTTCTGGCAACCTATGTGTCATCAAGGGAAGGTGGGACAAAATCCTTGGAAACCCATGCATGGTTCATTTTAATGAAGGTTAGATCATCCACATTTTGGGTTGACAGACGGGTCCTTTTTTCTGTCAGGATTGATCCAGCTGCACTGAAGACTCTTTCCGATAGCACACTTGCAGCTGGGCAAGCGAGCTCATGTAAGGCATATTGTGCCAATTCAGGCCAGGTGTCCAGTTTAGTGGCCCAATAGTCAAAGGGGAATGACCTGTGCGGGAGAACATCGATATGGGAGGAAAAGTAGTTGTTAACCATAGTTGACAACTGCTGTCACTTTCCATCGATGCTGTATTAACAGTTGTGTGAGCGGTCCGTGAAAAATCAGTCCACAACATTGTCATGAAACCCCTGTCTCCAACGCCACTTCTGCTGTGTGCACCACGAACACCTCTGCCAAGCTGCCCCCGGCCCGTACGGCTCGTATGAGAGCCATCACCGCTGCTGTGTGCTGGGAATGCCTCAACCAACCGGTTAACCAGAGTTGCTTGTTTAGTAGACAATATTAGGTCAAGGTTCTCCTGTGGCATGATGTTTTGTAATTTGCCTTTATAGCGTGGATCCAGGATGCTGGCCAACCAGTAGTCATCATCGTTCATCATTTTGGCAATGCGTGGGTCCCTTTTTAGGATCTGCAAGGCATAATCTGACATGTAGGCCAATGTTCCCGGTGTCAATGATGCACTGCGAGTGCTGGGTGGAGGAGCACTTTCTGGCAAATTCACATCCCTCCAGTCACGCACAAACCCTGTACCAGACCTTGCCACGCCAACATTTTCACTTGCCCCACGAGATGCATCCTCCTCCCCTAAGTAATCATCCCCATCATCATCCTCCTCCTCCTCTTCTTCCTCCACCTCGTCCAGGAGAGGTCCCTGAGCAGACAATGGCTGAATGTCATCAAGGATTCCCTCCACCTCTTCCTCCTCGTCAACATTGGCTGCAGACGCCTGCTCCTTAAGGTGAGTCAAAGTTTGCATGAGCAGACGTATAAGTGGGATGCTCATGCTTAGGATGGCGTCGTCTGCGCTTACCAGCCGTGTGCATTCCTCAAAACACTGAAGGACTTTACAGAGGTTTTTCAGCTTCGACCACTGCACACCTGTCAACTCCATGTCTGCTCTCAAAGTGCCTGGCCGTGTATCCTCCCACAAATGCATGATGGCCTGCCTCTGCTCGCACAGCCGCTCAACCATGTGCAGGGTGGAGTTCCACCTTGTTGCAATGTCGATAATGAGGCCGTGGTTGGGAAGGTGGAGCAATCGCTGCAGCTTCTGCATACGAATGGAGTGTACAGGCGACCGGCGGATGTGCGCGCACAGTCTTCGCACCTTCTGGAGCAGGGCTGTTAATTCCGGATAATTGTTGAGGAAGCACTGCACCACCAGGTTCAAGGTATGAGCCAAGCAAGGTATGTGGCTGAGTTTTGAAAGGGCTATGGCTGCCACAAAATTACGGCCGTTATCACTAACTACCTTGCCTGCCTCAAGATGTACACTGCCCAGCCATGACTCAGTTTGTCGCTTCAAGTACTCGGCCAGCACCTCGGCGGTGTGTCTGTCGCCCAAACACATCATCTGCAACACAGCCTGCTGACGCTTTCCACTAGCTGCTCGATAGGGGGACACCTCGTGTGCAACAGTGGCAGCTGCAGATGGAGTGCTCGTACGACTGCGCTCTGTGGACAAGCTTTCGCTTCTGGGGGAGGAGGAGGGTCGAACGCCTACAGCCAACTGATTCCTATACCGTGGGCTAGGCAGCACTGTCCCACCACCGCTGACCCCTGTGGACCCTGCATCCACCACATTAACCCAGTGCGCAGTGATGGACACGTAACGGCCCTGGCCATGCCGACTGGACCATGCATCAGTTGTGAGGTGCACCTTTCCACTCACTGACTGCTTGAGTGCATGGACAATTTCACATGATGGTGGAGGGCTGGCTTTGCGAGAGAAGAAGTGGCGACTGGGTAGGTCATAGCGTGGTACTGCATAGGCCATGAGTTCGCGGAAAGCTGCGCTTTCCACCAACCGATAGGGCATCATCTCTAACAACGAGATTAGTTTGGCAATGTGGGTGTTCAAACCCAGTGTACGCGGATGAGAGACTGAGTACTTTCTTGACCTATTCATAGTGTCTGGGAGGGTGAGCTGGACTTGAGAGCTGCATATGGTGGAAGTAGCGGTGGACAGGGCGGACTGAGAGAGGGTTGATGATGGTGATGGAGTTGGTGTTCTTTCTGATGGCCTAGATTCAGTCTTTTGTTGATATAACAGTGGGATTCCCTGACTGCTGTGGCCTTGCAACGACACCTCAACATTTGCTGCTGTGCTAACCGGTGGGCTTACAGTGGGGGAAACAA
The DNA here is from genome assembly GCF_039654945.1 of Dendrobates tinctorius. Classification (NCBI taxonomy): domain Eukaryota; kingdom Metazoa; phylum Chordata; class Amphibia; order Anura; family Dendrobatidae; genus Dendrobates; species Dendrobates tinctorius. The sequence continues at coordinate 13,355,763 of NW_027361761.1, read as the reverse complement.
TGTAGCGTTGCTGACTACCTTCTTTGTGATCAGTTGCACATGTGGTACTTGAGGTTTGGTGTTGTGTCCATGCTTGCAAGTGCATGGTGGTTAAATGTCTAAGCATGCAACTGGTATTCAAATTTTTCAGATTTTTCCCTCGGCTAAAGGTCTTTGCGCACTTCTTACAGATAACCTTGGCCTGATCATGAGGATTTTGTTCAAAAAAGTGCCACACTGCACTCTTCCTACTTTGGCAGACATTTTGCGGCCTAGCACGCTGTGATATTTTGACCCTCTGGACAAGCTGTCCAGCAACTCTTTTGATTTTTGGAACCTGTCTTTGGAGTGCTCCGGGCCTGCCAGATAACAGCTGTTGCGATGTCGATGTCTGCTGTGGATGCTCCTCCTCCTCATCTGAGCTATTGGAAGCAGCACCCTCTTCCCCCAATGGATGACAATCTGGGTCAACAACTGGGTCATCCATCACCTCCTCTTCAATGTCATGTGCACCTTCCTCTGTGTCACCGTGTATGGTGGTATAGTGTGCGGGAAGGGGCACCTGAGTCTCATCAGGGTCAGAATCTGGCTCTGTACACTGCGAGGACAATGTAGTGCTCTGAGTGAATGTACCAACAGAATCATCTATCAGTGGCTGTGCATCAGTGCACTCCATGTCAGATTCATCTTGGCCTGGGTAATTCACCATTTCACTTGATAATCCAGGCATGGTATGTGAAAACAGCTCCATGGAGTAATCAGTAGTATGGCCTGCGTCATCCTTCAATTTTGGCTGGGGTGAAGGACACAAGGAAAGGTGTGGTTCATGAACATGAGCCTCCAATGACGACTCAGTGCTTTTATTTTTTACAACTTCAGAAGAGGAGGCGATAGAGCTGGAGGCTGAATCAGCAATGTAAGACAAAACTTTTTCCTGAAGCTCTGGCTTTAAAAGCGGTTTGCCAACTCCTAGAAAACTAAGCCTTCGAGGCCTTGTGGAGCCAGACGATGATGCAGGCTCAACACCTCCTGCATTAGGTCCTATTTTGCTTTTGCCACTACCATCAGATCCACCACCAACACCATCATTACCAACTGCCAACCCCCGCCCAATTCCACGGCCTCTTCCACCAGCCTTCCTCATTTTTGGTAGAAATGTAGACAAAATCCAACAAACTATATAGTAATGTAAAACAAGGTACAAGGTGTCTATAGGACAGGGGAGATTTTGAATTTCTGCACACACTTGTGGACACTGGACACTTTTGGATTGTGTGAGGCCCACTGAATATCACTGCACTATGTGACAGGCTCGATGTCGCAGGTGTGAAAAATGTCACTAGAGGATAACGGAGATTTTGAATTTCTGCACACACTTGTGGACACTGGACACTTTTGGATTGTGTGAGGCCCACTGAATATCACAGCGCTATGTCACACGCAGAAATTGGCTAGTGTATGACAAACTACAAGGTGTATATAGAATTGGGCAGAATAGGAATCTCCCTAGAGTGTAGGTCTGTAAGAACGGAACAAGTCCTTGACTTATCCTTACAGAGCGACACAGATATCTTCACTGTGGCCGTGATAACAGCCGTTACATGGTACTGAGAGAGGAGCGTGCACGTACACGGCTGTCCGGTGTACGTAAAATTGTCAAGCTCCGTGTTTTTTAAGTATATGGACTGACACACGCTGTCTCTCTAAAGTTTTGAATGTGATCAAACAGCAAATATACTTAACTGTTTGAAAACTAGACAAAACTAGAAGGTGCAGGTCTGTAAGAACGGAACATGTCCTCGACTTATTCTTACAGAGTGACACGCAGATAGCTTCACTGTGGCCGTGAAAACAGCCGTTACACGGTACTGAGAGAGGAGCGTGCATGTACACGGCTGTCCGGTGTACGTAAAATTGTCAAGCTCCGTGTTTTTTAAGTATACGGACTGACACACGCTGTCTCTCTATAGTTTTGAATGTGATCAAACAGCAAATATATTTAACTGTTTGAAAACTAGACAAAACTAGAAGGTGCAGGTCCGTAAGAACGGAACATGTCCTCGACTTATTCTTACAGAGTGACACACAGATAGCTTCACTGTGGCTGTGATAACAGCCATTACATGGTACTGTGTGAGGAGTGTGCACCGCTGTATGGTGTGAAAAAATGCACGCTCAGTACCTCACCAGGACAAAAAAAAAAATTGTGATTGCTTTTAAAAAAGCAGTTTGCAGAGCAGTGGGTAAACAGCAATGCAGCCGTCAGGAAGCCTTAGAAGGCAGCCTAACAACCAACACCGCTGATCCAGCAAAATATAGCCTCCACTTGCACTGCACACACAGTGACTGGTGTGTTGTACAGGCAAAATCGCTAGCAGTAGAAGCAGTTTTTGGTGTATTCTTCCCTGCCTAACGCGCTCCCTACAGGATCAGCAGCAGCAGCAGCTCTCCCTATTCTGAGATCAGCATGAGTAACATGGCGGTCGGCGTGCACGCCCTTTTATACCCCCTGTGACGCCCACCAAAGCAAGCCAATCACTTGCATGCCCTTCTGAAAGATGGTGGTGACCCCTGCCTATGTCATCACGTTGCCCACTTTGTCCGTGGATCCTGATTGGCTGAAAAAGAGCGCAAAACAAACTTTTGAAACGCGACTTTGGCGCTTAAGTCGCCGACCTCGTGGCCGACCTCATCCTAGGGTCGGGTTTCGTTTCATGAAACCCGACTTTGCCAAAAGTCGGCGACTTTTGAAATTTTTCGACCCGTTTCGCTCAACTCTACTGGTCTATATTGGAGACAGATCCTTCCCTGAGGGCCGCCATAGGGAACCTTCCATTTTTTGACGCCCCACCGATCAAAGAATTTAAATGACTTCCTAGTACGGAGCCACTATGTGCCTACACCTAGAAACTTTTTTTGTTTTTTGTGGTCCGGTCAGTGGGTCATACTCGTGCGGGCACTGTGTCGCTTGTGCCAATGTCATGCGCTGCTCCACCTTCAGTTCCTCGGATGGCACGAGACAGTTTAAAATCAGATACCGGATTTCGTGTTGCACATCAAATGTGATCTATTAAGCCACGTGTCCGTGTCCTATGATCTATGTTGGTCTGACTACCAGAGAGCTGAGAGTGCGGGTTCGAGAGCACGTGCGGGACATTGGCGCGGTGAGGGCGGTGTCCGATTCGGCTGATCTCCAAACAATCCCCCAACACTTTCGGTCACAGCATCATTGTGATGCTAGTTTATTGAAGGTGAGGGGGATTGACGCATTACATATGGGGATC